>NC_090999.1:35733333-36045000 GCF_041146395.1 Eulemur rufifrons | reverse complement strand
ACTGGCATGAGCAAAGGTATAGAGGTGGGATAGAGCACAATGGATTCAGAGAGCAAGAATATAATAATGACAGGAGCAGAACAGAAACTTTGTGTTAGGAATAAAAAATAAAGTTTTAGGCAGAGTAAGGTGAGAGCATTGGAAAACCTTGACGTTTGAGGTAGTATACAGTAGATAATCACTGAAAGTTCTTAAGCAGAATGCTTGCTGAAAATAGAGTTTGAGAAGCTCAGAGGAACTGTGGTTGGCAGCATGGATATGGATGGATGGATGGATGGATGGCCGGCCAGCTGAGAGCAGAGTGGTCCTGAGAACAGGAGATCAGGAAAGATGGCATCACGTATCTTGATACAGTCTTTCTTTTGTTGTAGACTGTTTGAAAGGGGTGGGAGGAATGTGATCATCCTGTTAGAAAATAGGTAACCATCAAATCTAGGTTTTAGACCAGAAAAATGCAATTCTTAGTGATTGCCTTGAGTCTTTTCAGTTTTCTAAGAGGAATGCTGAGATTTCTGCTCTATTCCTGAGAAAGGTATGGGGTAACATTTGATTTTCAGATAGCTGGCAAAGTCAACAGGCTGTTAAGAACAACCTTAAATTAAAGAAAAGTTTTACTGTGCTGCCCTCTTCTGGATATTGCATAATTGTCTAAATAATTCTTCCACGGTGTTCAATTAGTGTGGGCTGAATTGTCACTGAAAAATAGGGACTCAGCTTCAAAAAAAGAAAAAAGGAAATCAAGGTAAAATACAAAAAGAAATTAAACCAAAAATATGCAAACTTAGAAATATTTTTCCAACTTTTAATTTTGAAAATTTCTAACCTACACCAATTGCTAACATTTTGCAACTCCAGCCCCCTTTTTCTCTCACGTACACATATGCATATGTGTATATGAATTTGTTCTTTCTGTTTGAATGTACATTTTACATTAGCTTCCCAATGACTTTTTTCTACATAATCCCAATACCATGATCAGACCTTTTAAAATAAACATTGATTCAATATCACAACTATACAGCCCATATTCAAATTTCTCTAATTGTACCAAAGTTGTTTTTATAGATGTTTGTTATTTAGTAACTTGTTTTAAAAATATGGATCAAAGTTCACACATTGCATTTAGTCTATGTTAATCTAATTTAATTTAATCTACCCCTGCTTTTATTTGACATAAAACTTTTATGAAGAGATCAGGTTTGTTGTTTTGTATAATGTTCTATGTTCAGCATTTTTTTGATTATTTCATCATAATTCAACTGAACTTACACAGTTTTGGTGTGCACACACACACACACATTCACACACACGTGTACTTACTACATCAGGAGTCACATAATTTCAGGCTGTCCCACTATTGCTAATGCTAAATGGGGCCACTTTGAAAAAGTGGCAACTAACAGACCTCCATTGGAAGATACCAGTTTCCTTTTGCACTTAATAGTAATATGTGGAGTGAGACTCTATGGCTATGTCAATATCCTGTTTCCCAATAACGTATTACTAAATGATTTCAGCATCAGTGAGGATGCTTGCCTGAGTCAGTTGTTACACTGAGGTTCGCAAAATGATGCATTTCTAATTCCATCACCCTGTGTATATTTATTCAGTAGTTTCTTAGCTGGTATTCTGTAAAGAACAGCTTTCCTTTTCCCACTCCTGCCCTCTAGTAATCATGGTGGACTCATGGATCTTTTTAGATCAGTGCGTTAGCATTATTATTTCATTTGATGTTCAAAGTGTGCCAAATTTGGTGTGTGGGAATGCTACATATGTATATTTTGTTATATGATAATTGGGCTGTAGTGGTAAGCATTTCACATCAGTGTGTCTAATTAGACAATGGTTTTCTCTTCAGAGGTTAGCTCTCCAACATCTATAATCAGCATCTCCAATTTTGTTCATCTCATATCTTAGAAGTCTTAGATCCAATTTCCCAAAGCTGAGATTCCCCTCCAATTTTCTGCTTTCCTGCTTTTGTTTTATAAGCCTAGACCCAGGTCAGAGGTCAAAAAGTGGCCAGTCCAAAAATGAGTTTCGTCTAGCTTACAGTTCTTAATAAAAAATTTAAATTAGTTTCCAGTGTTTAAACATAAGGAAATTGCACCTAAAATCCAAATTTCCAGCTTCTCTTGGAAATTTAGAGGCTTTGGCAATACTGGGCTTTCATTCTGATATGGTAACCATGGCTCCCCGGGACATGAACTTGACGTGAACTCTCAGGTCTGCCCCAAGTCTTGCTAGGGACATTTTCTAGTTCCACAGGTATTTCAGTCTGTGATCTTTGGGTCATTTATTCATATACACATACATTGTACATCCACTTTGTGCCAGGTACTGTTGTAGGCCATTTACAAAGGTTCTCTTACTTATAACAACACTGTTGCTTTCATTTTAAAGATGCAAAAATGGAGGTTCAGAAAGTCAAAACGGAGATTACATGGCCAGTAATTGGCAGAACCAGACTTAACCCAGGTTATTATCTCAGGTTCTGTAGTCACTGGGTCTATCATCATCACTTACTTTAAAAGGCTCATCTTTTCCTCCCTTACGCCATCTCAACCTGAGATATTTGCTTACAGCAGAACTTAAAATCGACAAACCTAAAAACATCATGACATACAATCAATGGCCATTTGTTTAAGTTTCCATTAGTCACGGTTTTCTCCAATGACTGTATTTCATACATTTTATTTTGTAACAAATGAATTACATCAGTTCCTAAATACAGTAAGTGGCATTTCCATAAGAGCACAATACCCCAACATTTTTCTAGATTCTATCCAACCTGCAGATTTGGTCACTTTATAAAATTATTACTATCATTTAAATAGAATCGAGGAGCAATAGAAATGATTCTTACTTTGAAGTAAAAAGCTTTTCTCAAAGTTAATATTTTTCTGAAGTGACAGAAGTGTACCCTTTCACAAAAATATCCAAAACTTAATTTAGAAGATGCACATTTTAAATCAAATTATACAGACACTTTAAAACAAACTGAGAGCTAGAAAATGGCTTTTGAACCCAGTGACATTAACTTTCTCCCAGGGTGGGATCAAGCTTCTCATTAAGTTTGAGCATGTGAGAAATGACTACAGAGCAGAAACATGAAGGATAAAAAGTGGGAAACAGCAACACATGACCACAAGGCACAATCAGAGATTAAACCTGTGGGCTAGACCAAGTGTGTTCTTTGGTGTAGTTTGAATTGCAGAATGATTGAAATTGCCCCATTTCCCTCATTTGTAAAATGGAGTATCACTGTGCTCCAAAGCATGCCTGACAAATATTAATAGTAGCTGGTGAATAAATCTTTCTCTTCCCAACAGTGCAATCTTAGAAGACAGTTTTTGTGCTTTTTTATACCACATGATCTAAAGAGAGCTGTGTGAACAGACTCAATTAAGTTTAATCTATGCCATGTGGAAACAGTAGCAGTATTTATATGAAATTATATAACATGTCATATGATACATATGATGGATTGTTAATCATATGAGTCATAAGATAGCTAAAAAGATTTTTAAAAACTTAATTTTTTGAAAAAGCTTTTCCTTTTATGTATAATATATATAATGTTTAAGCATAAGCAAAGCACTGCATTGTTGATTTTTTTCAATTTATTTCCTTTTTTAAAAAAATTTCAGACTATGGGGGTACAAACATTTTGGTTACATATATTGCCTTTGCATTGCTCAAGCCAGAAATAAAGTCAATTTAAAAAGCTCTTCGGCTGTAGCGAGGGCAGTCCAGCAGGGGTTGGGGCCCACAAAAGAAAGGCAGCTGACATGGGTGGGGATCCAAGGGATTGGCTACATGGGGGAAGGAAGTGAGGAGGAATCAAGCAAGTAAGTCAATGTATGGAGAATAATTGGAGCCAGCGTTCTCACTGCTCAAGAAGGCAGTTACAGATTTGGAAAGTTTGAATGAACCCTGTTGGTGTCAGATCAGAACTGGAGGACTGCTGTGAACTCATGGTTTTTATGTGTATATGCATCTAGATATGAGTATTCTGGATATGTCAAAACTGTGTACATTCATACATATATTCCAGCTCTACCAAGAGGGCCTGGGAGCAGTGACACCCAATAGCAGTGAGCGTATCTAGCACCCAGATCTTGGTTTCTAAATACCATTCTCCATCAAAGGAATTAGGGCTCTTTGGGAAGATGGCTGACCCCCAGAGCCACAGCAGACAGGGCACAAGATGGAGCTGAAAGTATGGAAGTGTTCAAGAATGGTGCCTTGCCAAGGACAAAGAAGCTAGCTCTCAGAAGTTCCCACTGGCCAATGTGAGCCAGTAGCAAAATGCTCATTAATACAATATATTAATAGAAGAAATGAAGGAACTGGAAGATCACCATTTGGCAACCATCAGAGAAATAATTCAGGCAAGAAAGCTAAGAGCAGAGAGCTAATATTGGGTGAGAAACAGCATATTTATGTAGTCTCAAAGTATTACCCCCCCGAATACTTAATATAAATGTGGATATTAATTATAAAGGGAAAGAGTAACTTTAAAGTGTCAATCACAGTTAAATGATGGGATAAATCAACCTCTACGCTTCCTGGTATGTATTCATGCACTGAGAGAACACAGCCCTCTGTGATTTTCCCGCCAGAAATGCATATTCTGAATCTAATCATGAAGAAGCATCAAACAAACTCAAATTTAGGGGCTTCTATAAAACAATAATCTAAAATCTTCAAAAGAAATTAAGGCCATGAAGGTCAAGGAAGAACCAAGGAATGCTTCTGGATTTGAATGAGACTGAAGAAACATGACAACTAAGAGCAACATGTGATCTTGGTTTGGATCCTCTTGCTTTAAAGGACAAAACTGGGAAGCCGACAATACTTGACTGGAGTCTTTGGGTGAAGGGTATATAGGAGTTCTTTGCCCTATTCTTGCTAACTTTTATGCAAGTATCAAATTATTTCAAATAAATAAAAGTAACAACTTTTGTTCAAAAACTTTTATTTACTATAAAGACAAAAACACCAAAATAGGTACAAATACTATAAAATCGGTTCAATGGGGTAAAAATTTTAATTAAAATATCTCGATATATTTAAAATAACAAAGGATACATTTAAGCCAAATTTTCTTAACCCAGAGATTTTCTTTTTTTGTAACATTTGCTTACACAGTAAGGTGCTAATAGAAGTTAGCCCTTAAGCCCTGGAAGTCTTAGGAATCATAGTCACACAGCAAATATAATTTCATTGTGAAAGTGAACTTTGGTAGAAGAAAAATCTATAGGACACCTGAGGTAGTAGAAACTGGAATAAACAGCAGTAGACGTTATTTACAACTTGAGTACCAAATAACATTAAGAACACAAAAATAATTACATAATACAATTTTCAGTCCAGCTTTGATCCAAAGAAAATAAGAATATTACATCACATTTGCATTGAAAACAAAACAAAACAAAAAACAAAACACCACAATTACCAGCAAGCTGAGGGAAATGCAAACAAACTCAAACACAATGGATTTTGACATCTATAGATAGTTTGAGTTTGAAATGTGGTGGTGGGCATGGTGATCTACAAAGTAATACTGATTAGCTGAGGTTCCTCAGTTTATACAGTTTACATTTCTGTCAGACACAGTATTAATCTGACCAATGATCTTCCAGTACATAAAATGGCAAGAGTGCATCCTTTAAAGCTTGCACATGAGAGACTTGGAAACAATCTTATTAGAATTGTGAAAATTCTAAGTAGTCAAAAAAAAAAAAGAACAGAAAAAAAAAATAAACAGAAAGTCAAGTACAACACATTTAGAGCTACCAAACTTCACATTTCTGTACTATTTTTAACTCTTCAAATATTGCCAATCTTCCAAAACAAAGGAATGTAAAATTTCACTAAGAAACATACACATAAAAAACAAACTGCCTTTTAAAAATTATAAGCAATATATCCCTGTAAACTTATCTTGTAACTTATTTTACTTCCAATTTGTGTTGTACATTTTAAATGTACTCTATATAGCTTATTTAGTTTATCCTGAGTCTTTGAGAATAACCAATTCTATTTCACACTGGCTTCTGAAGAGTTAAAACTATTATAAAATCTCAAAGTTGCGTTTAATAATCAGTACTTGATTTAAAAGACTCACAAAAAAGGATAAAAGAGCTGCCATTTTCCTTCAGGATTCCATGCATCTGAATTCAACCCTAGACTAAAACCATTAGATAATTGTGCAAAATCCAAGGAATTAGTGAATAAATGAAATTCAATCACTTTTCTTTCTGAACACATTTTCCAAGTTTGAAGCAAATTTATTGTTTAAAAACAACATTATTAATTGGTAGTTGAGTAATTAAGCTAAACTAAGTTAATTTTCTTTTAATTATCTATCAGCCAGGCCTACTGTGAAGAGATGGTGCATGGGAGAAGGAAAATAGCAGTTCCATGTTATCATCAGTGGTGACAGTGAATGACGGTTGTTACATACAGAGTAAGACCTAACTGATGTGAAGTTTCCTACAGCTGACAAAAGAAACCAAAACATTAAAAAAATTCAAATAAATTTCAAGGTAATCTTGATCTTGGTTGTGAGCTGCATCACAGAGAACAGTTGATTTTCAGTTAATTTATATTTAACCTGCACAATAAGAGCAGTGACTGACTCAAATGTAGGTAGTATTTTATTATATTCCAATTTAAAAAACAAAGTTAAATCTGTATTTAAAAAAACTCTTGCAATAGCAAGATATTTAATAAACTCTAGTTCACACCTAGTTCTATTTTTTTTTTTCTGGTTTGAAAAGATCACCTCTCCCTGAATATTAAACAAAAATGAAGGTGAAAAGAAAATACAGAACCATAACTTCCAAAAACGAAATGAATGGGCCAACAGTAAAATGCACAATGAATCACAATTGCCCAGGCATTTAAAAAAAAATAAAGGTCAACTGTGGGTCATAAAGAAGTTATCAACTTTTAAAAATATATGTATTTACTCCTACTCATAGCATACTCTGACCTAAAAGAGGCAGATACTGATTTTATAGCCAGTGACAAAAAAACTGAACGGAATTGCAGAACCCCCTGCTTGTGATCACTATATGAAATGGAAGAATAATTGCAATATTAAAATAGATCCTGAGCCCCTCAGCTGCTAATATTGCTGAAAAAGTGCTCCAAAAAAATAAAATTATGTTTTTGCTATTTACTCATGCAAACTTCATTATTTTGCTGTTCACCTAGGGCCAGTTCTTGGAAAGGCACAGTTTACAGTTCCTGCACAAATTGTGGACTTTTGCATACTGAGCTTAGGTACAGATCATGATTTGTCAATCACATACTTAGGTAAGGGTTCCCCACTGGCCTCGTTCATAGCTGTTCAGTGGCATGAAGGCCAGTAGATTATTGGTGTGGTTCCCCACAAAAGTTTTTTTTCTCTTGTTGAGCATCCTGTCTCTACTGCAGTTTATTTGTATACTTGGCTACCATGTAGTACGGAAGACTGGATGCTTCAGTAGCTCTCTTGAAGGAGGTCTGTCCTGAGGTTGAAGTTCTAAACAACGAAGAGCCACATCTCGTAAACCCGGAGACAGATGTGAAGGGATTGATGGAGCAGTAGTTGCACTAGCAATCTGTAGGACAAAGAGCCAGAGCATTGGTACTTTCCACAATTGGAACGTCTGATATAGAAATACATGCGCATCTACTTAATAACCTCTATAGCGCATCCTGAACACAGAGGAATTGGAGCACAAGTGGCAGGACTTTCTGCTATCAAGAAGTCTATGGAAAACTCGCCCACTGGATGGATAGGAGGTTTCCTCTAAGAATCCTCCAAATTTTAGGATTTTACAATTTGATCAAATCAATCCTATTTGGATGGATCTACAGTTTTCCTTATTGTCTAAATGAACAAGGCTAAGATTAGGTAAGGAAAGCATTCACTCAAATGAATTTTGCTTTCCTCCTATTCAGTCTCTGAGATGGTTTGTCCTTATTTGCATGTTTTGTATGTTTTCAGCACAGAGAGCTATTTAGAGTGAGAAAGACTAAACCTAGCCAATTTAGTACATAGAAAACACAACTGCATTACTTTTTTTCTTCAGTGTTGGACAAAGTCTAATTCTTAGCATCAAATACACTATGAGAACTTTTTTTTTTTTTTTTTTTGAGACAGAGTCTTACTCTGTCACCTATGCTAGAGTGCAGTGGTGTCATAATAGCTTACTGCAACCTCAAACTCCTGGGCTCAAGTGATCCTCCTACCAAGTAGCTGGGCCTACAGGCATGCGCCACCATGTCTGGCTAATTTTTTCTATTTCTGGTAGGGATGTGGTCTCGCTCTTGCTCAGGCTGGTCTCAAACTCCTGATCTCAAGCAATCCTCCCACCTTGGTTTCCCAGAATGCTAGGATTACAGGGGTGAGCCACCACACCCAGCTTTAAGAACTTTTTGATAAACAGGTTTTAAGTTCAAATAATTTAAATCCACCTACTCACTCCTAATCACAAGAAAACCTTCCCCCAAATATGGACTGTGCCAATTTGAAAATCATTTTCATTTATTTCTAGGGTTTCACCAAAACTCTGGAAATAACATCAAACTTTCAAATTGATCCTGGTCATGGATATTTATTGAGCGACTTCCGTATAAGACTCTGTGGAAGGAATAAAAATGAATCAGACATGAACGGCCTTCAATGAGACTTAGTTTGAAAAAAGGAGGTAAGACAGGAACATAAATAACTATGAGACCAACAAAGAAAGTATCAGACACAGGGACATACTGAAGTGTTATGAAGTCTGGAGAAGGAACAGATGGGGACGTGAAGGAATGCCTGAGCAGGAGGAGCGCTGGACGTGAACCTTAATGAGAACCAGAACCACGTGGAGCAGGGACATGGGAAGGATGGAAGAACACAGGAAAAGGGCAATAACACAAACTAGGTATTGTTAGAGGTGACTGAGGAACTTACATAGTTCAGGGAGGACTGGGGGAACTTAGGGCAGGTGGGAGTGACTGTGTGGGCTAAGTGCTTGCCTAAGGCCCAGAGATAATTTTATCTTCATAATAATCCCATAATGTAGGTGCTATTATTGTACCCATGTTACAAATAAGAAAATGGAGGGTAGATACAAAAAGTAATTTTCTTACGATAACATGGCCAGTAAGGGGTAGAGCCAGGGTTTGAAACCAGGTCTATATGACTCCAAAGCCCATGCTTTTAACTATCACATGTCTACAAAAGCTAAGAATCTCAACCATTACACTATTCTATGGTAGAAATGGAGAGAATAGGTCTGAGAGTTGTAAGAAAGTAGAACTGGATTTGGCCATTGTCTTGGGTATGAATTATTTTAATATAGAAAATAGCAAATTAGATTTAAAAAACTTTTTGAATTATATAAAATGCATGAAGAACTTCACAGTTTTAAAGTGATGGGTATATATGTGTACATAGTTCTCCTTGAGGCAATGCTTTGGTATTTGCTGATTCAGTGTTTGCAGCAACTTTATAGAACATAACTACCTCAAATAATGAAAACTGACTATACACGCCACCAACACTGACACCATATAAATTCCTGAAAATATATACACACAGAGATGCTTCTCAACTTATGCTGGGGTTACATCCTGCTAAACTCACTGTAAGTTAAAATACCATTAAGTTGACAATGCATTTAATACACCTAACCTACTGAACATCACAGCTTAGCCTACCTACCTCAAACGTGCTCAGAACACTTACATTAGCCTATAGTTGGGCAAAATCATTGGACGACAGAGTACACTGTAGAGTACTGGCTGTTTACCCCTCGTGACTGTGTGGCTGACTGGGAGCTGTGTCTTTCTGCCGCTGCCCAGCATCGCAAGAATATATCTTAACCACGTATCACCAGCCCGGGAAAAGATCAAAATTCAAAATCTGAAGTACTATAATTTTACTGAATTTCTAACACTTTTGCACTATCTTAAAGTAAAGAAAATTGTTAAGTCAAAATCTGCCTTAAATGCACAGAAGGAGGCCGGGCGTGGTGGCTCACGCCTGTAATCCTAGCACTCTGGGAGGCTGAGGCAGGTGGATCGCTCAAGGTCAGGAGTTCGAGACCAGCCTGAGCAAAAGCGAGACCCCATCTCTACTAAAAATAGAAAGAAATTATCTGGCCAACTAAAATATATATAGAAAAAATTAGCCGGGCATGGTGGGGCATGCCTGTAGTCCCAGCTACTCAGGAGGCTGAGGCGGTAGGATCGCTTAAGCCCAGGAGTTTGAAGTTGCTGTGAGCTAGGCTGACGGCACTCTCTAGCCTGGGCAACAAAGCGAGACTCTGTCTCAAAAAAAAAAAAAAAAAAAAAAATGCACAGAAGGAGATCATCTGTATGTTTATTTTAAGGAAGATACACCTTCATGTTAGATTGACAGTTAGGGAGAACCCATGAGAATTTGCCTCCTGCCTATTTTAGCATAAAGAAGTAATTTTTATCTCACAATACCTTAAATATCAAAGCAAGATGATTGGAGTGTTTCTCTGCATTCCAAGGTGGTTTTGCACAAGCCATTTCTATAATGGCACAGCCAACACTCCACACATCACAGCTCCTACCATATTGTTGACCTCTTAGTACCTAAAATAAATCAGAGTTAAGTTGGAAATATGACTCATTTAAAAAAGAGAAAGGCATTTTGTAGTTATAGGTTCTAGTTTTTTACTTCAGGGCAAAATAATGGTACAAACAGCAATTACACAGATTCACTGATATATCACTTATTTCATTAACAAGCTTAATTTTTTGTGTAGCACAAAAGTATTTTGGAGAATTGTGAGATTCTGAGGAAGAGACATATCACAGAATTTTGCTCTTACTAAATTATTGGGCAAAAGGACAACAAATAATCACTACATATGAACATGAAGAGTTATGAGCACAATGGAAGAAGCTGAGTCAGAAGAGCAATCAATGTTTAAACTTCTTCCACTACTGATAAGTCCTGACTGTATGTGCTCATCTCCCTTTGGAATAAAGAAGTAATGATTTTTTTAAAAATTTCTATTATGTGCACTTGGGTTTACTACAAAACAATTACTATAAATTACTCAACAATTCTTTGTTAGAAATAGCCTTTAAGCAAATCTATTAAAATCTGTCTTTTTGAATTTTGTGAAGACAAAGATGGAAAGGTTGGCACTAGGGTCTAAAAGGAAAGAGATTATTAAAGCTTTATGTTTAGGGCTTGTGGACATCTAACTGGTAAGCACATACTGGATAGCACTGCAAAATCATTCGCTATAATGCTGTCACGCAGAAAGATTTTTATCACACTCAAAGCTGCTTCTCACCTCAGGTGCCATAAATGCAATTGTCCCCAACAACTGCCCCTGAAACTCTCCTGCACCAGTTCCTTTTGACGCCAACCTGGCGGCAGCTCCAAAATCTGCAATTCTTAGTCTCTGACCTGTGCTGTCAATTAGCAAATTGGCACCTGTCAAACACAGCAAATGACCTTATATGTTAAAAATAAAAGGACAGATTAAAAACCCAGTAAAATATTACTAATGAAATAGGACAATGACAAGAGAAAGAAGGGGGCTACATGTCAGAGGTTTAGAAAAAGCTACTCTCTCTTCTCCTTTAACTTTATTCCTGCTAAATACACACAGGTCTCTCTAGTATATATAAAATCTAAAGCCTCAGAGGGAAAGTCTGAAAAACAAAGTAGTAAGGCATAAGAAGTCAAGACAGAGATTTAGTGAAACCTTAAAAAGTACTGAAAATCTTTAATATGATTTCCAACAAAATCTTTCTCCAAAATTCAAATTTTAGTGTAATTTACATTTTAAGACAAAGTTTTGTTGAAACATACTGATCTGGATCAATTCAAACTATATGCTGTAATTTCATAAATACAGCTTAATAAAAAGCTAATGTCATAAAATTACTTCAATACATTATGTCAAGTGCTATCTATAGAGATTCATGACAGAAAATCATAGTTGCTCTTAATAAACTGAACTGCAAAAGATTTGAAAGAATTTTTCTTAAAAGAAGTTTATGATATCCTAATTACCCTAAATAAAACTAGGAACAGAGCTTTCTAGGAGTCAATATATCATGAGGCCAAGACAGGGAACCAGGAGACCTGGATTCTCTACTTTCTGCCATCAACTAGCAGTAAAACTGTGGAATAGTCACAGCCTCTCTTGTATTGAATATACTTTTCTATAAAATGAGGAAGGCAGATTAAATGACCCATGAGGCTCCTTTCAGTTCTAATATTCTAGTCATCTCAGTTATTCAGGAGAAATAATCCCATACTTAGAAACTTAGGTTAGAAACTATCAACAAAGGTCCAAATTTTAAAATCACATTATTTTCTTAGAAAATAATTAAAAGACTCCCTACCTTTGACATCTCTGTGAATGATCTGGTTTTCATGGAGATATGAAAGGCCACGAAGTAATTGTTCAGTATAGTTAATAACTACTGATTCTTTGAAGGCTCCATATTTACTCAGCAAATGAGCCACAGATCCCCCTATCAGAAAAATACAAAACAGAAACAATTATCATAAACTTAAGAATTAAAATTGTTTATTACACTTTGGTTCCTAAAGCTTGCACTGCATGAATTCACATTCATATCTGAAATATTAAATTTATACCCTGTATCAGAAGTAAAACTGATTTAAAAACAGATTCCTGTATCATCTTAAAACTCTATTAATTAGAAGACATTTTTACGGATCCTTCACGGAACTGGTTTACTGGAGGACCAAGATTTCAGAAAGCTTTAAAAGTTTGGATGCAACTATTTCTGAATTGTACAATTCACTTCTGTCTTCTTAACCAAAATATACATAATGCCTTTATTAGTGACTTAAGTATGAACAATGCTAACATGTTTAGCAGATGGCAAAGAGAACAGGTGGAGCTGCCACAAGATCTGGAGCTGGCTTCATTTCCTACCACTTCCTACCTCTGACCTGGGACAAGTCACAAATGCAATAAGCCTCATTTGAAAGTGTTTATTGGTTTCCCTGATAATCACCTAAATACAAATCTGGGAATGACACCAATTGGACATCAGACTGAGGTGGGGGGTGGGGGAGGAGATGGGGATATGCCTACACAATGAGTGCATTGCGCACCGTTTGGGGAGTGGTAACACTTGAAGGTGCTGACTCGGGAAAGGGGGGGTGGGGAAAAAAATATGAAACTGTTGTTTTTAACTTGCATTGTTCACTTAATAATTTATCATGAATATTTCCCATATTATTTCATATCATTGTACAAGAAATAATGTATACATTATGAGGACATACTGTATCTAACAAGATATACTGTTAGACTCTTTGATTCTGTAAAATTAAATTGTTATTAATGATAAAAAAAGAAATAATAAAAAAAAATAAAAAAATAAAAAAAAAAAAACCCTAAAAAAAAAAAAAAGAAAGTGTTTATAAAAGTCAGCCTATCTACTCTGTACATCCTTATGAAGACCAACAACAGATAATGTACTTAAGAACTGACTGGTAAATAGAAATGCACTCTTAAAACACACACAAATCTAGGAAGTTAAAGCAAACAATCTTCACCATATCTCAAGTCATTTATTTTATTGTATATATTGTACAGTACAAAATAAAACTCAGTCTGTATCTGTTTGAGCAGATGACAAGATTCAACTTTATACTTCAGTGCTGGTTTACTTGTAATAGGTTTAAGTTATATGTTGATTTTATTTTTTTATTGTTATGTTAAAACACTTCCTAATCTGTCTAATTAATGACCACCTGGAAAAATATGGATCTTATACATACCAGGCATAAAAAGAAAAATCACTTATAAAACAAAGCTACCCAATCATTTAAAAACACACTGCAGGCAGGTCCTTCGGTTCTGACCCAGTGGAGGAATTACTCTTAATTCTAAGAAAAAACTGGAAGCGCAATGGAAGATGACAGTGGGTGGATGAAACTGCTGGTCAATCAGAAATGTGAACATAAGCTGTGGAAAGCAAGGTTAAATGGGTATGAAGAGGCCCAGAAGATCTAGAAAATAAAGGATGAAAAGAACCCAGAATGGTCCAATTTTTGGGGACTGATCAGAAAATTTGTCACTGATTCCAATGTAGTGGTTCAATTGAAAGGATTAGAAGCTGTACTTGTTTATGTTAAAAATGCCAACAGAGCAGGAAAAACCACAGGCGAAGTTGTGTCAGGTGTTGTAAGTAAAGTGTTCAACCAACCTAAAGCCAAAGCCAAGGAGCTAAGCATAGAGATTTGTCTCATGTACCTAGAGATTGAGAAAGGAGAGGCTGTGTAAGAAGAGCTCCTGAAAGGCCTGGACAATAAGAACCCCAAGATCGTAGTAGCCTGTACAGAGATACTGAGGAAAGCCTTAAGTGAATTTGGTTCCAAAATCATCTTGCTTATTAAGCCAATTCTCAAAGTGATGCCAAAGCTCTTTGAGTCTCAAGAGAAAGCTATTTGAGATGAAGCCAAACTAATTGCTGTGGAGATGTACAGATGGATTTGGGATGCTCTGAGACTCCCATTACAAAATATAAACTCTGTCCAGCTGAAAGAACTAGAAGAATGGGTCAGACTGCCAACAGGTGCTCCTAAACCTAGCCGGTTTCTTTGTTCCCAAGAAGAGCTAGAAGCTAAATTGGAACAGCAACAGTCCGCTGGTGGAGATGCTGAGGGAGGTGGTGATGATAGTGATGAGGTGCCATAGACAGATGCCTATGAGCTTTTGGAAGCAGTAGACATTCTTTCCAAATTTCCCAAAGACTTTTATGACAAAATTGAGGAAAAAAAATGGCAAGAGAGAAAAGAGGCCCTGGAGGCTGTAGAAGTACCAGCGAAAAATCCCAAACTGGAAGCTGATCATGCAGATTTAGTAAAAGCATTAAAAAAGAGACATATCAAAAACAGGGAAATTTTGAAATAGAAGAAAGAGAATGAGATTGAAAAATAGGATACAGACTGATCCCTTTTCCCTTCATAGTCTCTTCTCTGTATTGTCTAAATCAAATAATCTCATTAATTACCTATTTTTTCCTCTAATGTAAATAGTAAAGAAGTATTCATTTTGAAATCCAAAAAATAAAAAAATGAAAACACACTGGAAAAATTTAAAAGGTAGAGGTAGTGAAAATTTTACTTATATTAAATGAAAGACAAAACAAAGTATTTGTAGTTCATACTAGTATATTAGGGACAATTTGTTTTTAGAAACCCAAACTATTTAATAAAAATAAATGTTCATTAAACTGTTTTTCCTAAATTTAAAAGCAAGAAGTTAAATCCATGTACTATTATTTGTAATTTAAAACATGAACACACCTGCCATCCATTCAATGAAGAGATTATAATTGCTCTTCTCACACGTGGCCCCCAACATCCTAATGATGTTCGGATGATTCAGATGGCTCATCATTCTTATCTCTTCTCTCAATGCTTCCACGACTTCTTCTTGCTCAGAAGATGTGTTTCTGACATATGTCACCTATTTCAAATAAACATGTTCACAAAGTTTTGTAAGCTTTCACTAACAATCTGATCTAAAATGGACAAATTTCCCACTGCTCCACTTGACCAGCCTTAAAAAAAAATAAAATAAAATAAAATGGACAAATCCAAATTAGCTTTTACGTTAGTAGCAGACAGCATTTATGCTCATGGATGCAGTGTACTTAAAAAAAAAAAACCCAAGTCAGACTCTTTTAAACAAGAATCTAGCATCAGTAGCAGTGAAATATCAGAAAAATGACAAAAAGTTGGGATACAGCCAATATTACAACTGTCTGATGACAGAGTACAAATGAGAAAAGCCCAATCATGGGAGAAGAATCAACATGATTAAAAATGAAATAATTTTTCCTAATGAACATCCTGATAAACATGTTCATTATAAAAAGTAAACCACAGGAACCCCGAGATGGCACTGCGCCAGTACACTGTGGAAAGTATGAAACTATAGCTTTACTAACTGTAAGAACCCAAACAAACAAAAAACCAAAAACATTTTTACAAGACTCATCTTGATACTGTATTTTACAATAATTATGCTTCAACTTTTAATAACAATAATAATAGAATTCATGATGTTAACTGGTGCTTTGGCAATGTCTACTTTGAAATTTAGGTTTCTTAAAGCTTAAAAAACTACACACATATGGACATATCCTTTATTCTTTTTACTTTCCCATGCTTCATTTTACAATTTGAATCATTTCATTTATATGCTCACTAGATATTTACCTGTTTAACAGCCATTAATGTTCCAGTTCCCACATCTTGAGCCTGATAACAAGAAGAAAATGCTCCAAGGCCTATCTGCTGACCTTTCAGCCATTCAGTGTCTTCTCTGTAAGGTTGTTTTGCTTTGGTATGTCCTGGGAGAGTCTCTGGTGTCTACATATTAAAAGAAAGCAATCTTTTTATTATTCAGTTAAAAGAGTAAGATTTTGTGAAATTAGCCTGGCAAAATATTACTTTAGTTCAGTCTGGCTTCCTAAACTACCTGTAGACCTCTGAGTGGATGCTGTTGGTGACCAACATCAAATGGAGAAGTAATCACCATTATAGAATCAACCAGAAACACCTTTGAAATAGGCAAGAAATATTGCTGTTTAAATGACACAAACATTATTGCCATATCATTAATGATTCTATGTGAAAAACCTGCTTGTAATGATTAACTCATGTTAAAAGCAGCATTTCTGAATTAGATTCATTCCAGCATGGTCCAAGGAAACTGTCTAACCTCCTAAAGAATCTGTACTTACATCCTGTTGAATGATGATGATATCTTCTCCATTCTCAACCTGCAGCTGAGGGACTACGGGGAGGGCATCCTGAGACGCTGACATTGCCATGGCAATTGCTAAAGCTTCTTCCTCTTCAGCTTCCATCTTTTCTTTACACTTCTGATTGTGATTCACATCATCTTTGTAAGTATCATCATTTTCAGCCTTTTCAGGAGAGAGCACAGCAACTTCTGACTTAAAAGTTACCGTTGTATCACTTGAAGGCATGGATGCTTCAAGAAGGTCCTCAATACTGGAGTTGAGCTCCGTATTGACATCTAATCTGCATTTCTCCTCTACTGGGGTGAACACTGTCTCGTCACTGGGTATAACAGCATTACTACTACTATTGCTACTGCCAAAGCTGTCATCACATTTGGTACTGTTCAGATCAAGTGTCATGCTGTTTTTTGAGGCATCTCCCTGTTTACTTGTACTGCCTGGGGTAGGTCGAGATGGCTTTGGCCTGTGTATATTACTGGAGGGCAGGGGTCTTGACTGAGTAAAGATTGGGGAAAGTTTACCCGAGTCTTTGTTTTCACAACAGTTTCTCTGGAATTGTAGAGAAAACTTGCGCTGCGTTTGAGGAGATGCAGAAGGTATTTTGCAGGGAACGAATCCCTGAGGTCTCTGTTTAGACACATCTGTTACAGTGCTGGCTGGCAAAGGTGGGGCCGCTGTACAGGAGGCTGACTTGGCTGGGAATATTAACTGGGAATGATGCGATAAGGGAGAGGAGTTCAAACACTGACTGTGGGGCCTGCCTTTTGTTTGAACCATTGGCTTTGGTTGCTCTGTTGTTGCTGCTAAACTAGGAAGTCCTACTGAAATGCTGGCCAGTCTGTCAGAAATGTCCTCTGAACTGGCACTCAATTTTGCAGCATATAATCCTTTTCCAGTTTTCTCTAAATGGACTGTGCGTTCAAGAGAACTGTTCTCTGTGGTTTCTGGACAGCTGTTAGGGACAGACACCTGCAAAAAGCTGTCCTGTCGACCACCCAAAGTGTCTTCTATGCCCAGCTGGATGGCCTCGGCGATTTCCACCTCATCCGCAATAGCCATCAAACGGCGACGCATCCTGGTGAAGTGAGTGGAACTGGAAACGCTCAGCATTTCTAACAGTTTCGAAAACACATGGGGTACTGTGGTAACCATTCTTGCAGAACTCAAATAGATCCTTCGGGAAAGTTTACCGACCATTGAGTGGGAATTATCTATGGACTGCAAAGCAAAGGTCAAGAGGGACAGCAGCTTCTTATACCTGAAACAAACAAAAAAAAACACCACAATTATGAGACAAAGTTCAGATTACTGAAAAACATAGTAAATTTAAAAAATGGTAGTAATTTATAGCTTGTACATTTCAAAAAGCATTTTAGTATAAAGGATCTATAACTTTTTAATTATACAGCCTAGACTTCAGGTTTTTATGTCAATCAGATATTAAGGTATTAGTAATATATCTATGCTCTGTAATTTTAGTCTTTCATAAATCTAAAATGTGTCATTCTTGGGGAGAATGTGGGGTGGGTAGGAAGATGCAAGCAATACATTTTCAGAAGAGAAGTTACCTGATTTCAACAGGCTCAGCTTGTGAAACATCAGTACTGACAATATGAGGATAAAATTCAGCAGGAAATTCCAACAATAGTCTATCTATAAGACAAAGGCGGCCCAGGAGCTCTTGCCAGTTGTTTGATTCAGTTTGGTTTCCAAGAATACAATTTAAGACATAATCAACACCACCAATACCAATGGAGCCTACAAAAAAGAAAGTAAAAATAAATGATTGAAAAATAGTGATATTAAAATCTAAAACAAAACATGATTAAATAGCCAAGAAAAATACTCTGAATTATATTAGTTTACAGAATTTCTCTCTTGGATTAAGTCATATTTCTAACCTTAGCAGAGTAAATCGATTTATAAAATTATTTCAAAATCCTGTAACTGCCCCATGAGAGTATGAGATCAGACAGAACGCTAAGGATAAAACATGCTATATTAATCTTAAAGTAAAAAGTTATTACCAGCTTTTAGTATTTCTCTTCCAACTGCCAACTCTCCTGCTTGGCCTTTGCACAACTCCAGCAGTGTCGATATGGACAGCTGACTTGTGCGGCTAAGAATGAAAGGAAAGCAACATCAACCCCAGTTCTTGGATAAAATACACATCAATATTAGAGTAGTAATGAAAAGTCTTGTGAAAAAGTGGAAAAAATAACATTTTTGCAAGTGCTTACTTTTCCACCAATAAAATCACATTAACAATGTCACTATAATAATATTATTAGGTCTAGTTTCTTAAATTTAACTTATCCTCTGTGTTAAGCATAGAATCTTTAGTACTGGCTCTTAGACAGCAAGTATTGATTTAAATATCAAACCAGATAAAAGGTTTACTATATTTTGTTAAAATAAAAAGAACGAAGACCCTGACATTTTGATTTCTAAACTTTCATTAAGAATCTCTTGAATTAAGGCCGGGCGTGGTGGCTCACACCTGTAATCCTAGCACTCTGGGAGGCAGAGGCGGGAGGATCGTTTGAGCTCAGGAGTTCCAGACCAGCCTGAGCAAGAGTGAGACTCCATCTCTACTAAAAAACTAGAAAGAAATTAGCTGAACAACTTAAAATATATAGAAAAAATTAGCCAGCCATGGTGGTGCATGCCTGTAGTCCCAGCTACTTGGGAGGCTGAAGCAGTAGGATCGCTTGAGCCAGGAGTTTGAGGTTGCTGTGAGCTAGACTGACACCACGGCTCTCTAGCCCGGGCAACAGAGTGAGACTCTGTCTCAAAAAAAAAAAAAAAAAAAGAATCTCTTGAATTAAAAACAAAACCAAAACCCTTATATTCTTTCATATAGCCAGAATGAGTTCCAAATATCAGAAAATTTTACACTATTTTTTCTGGTTTCAGTCACTCAAGCTACCAGGTAAACAACCTAATTTTAGAATTTCAGAAAGTAAACAACATGAAAGATGTCATGAAAACAATGAAGTTTTCAGAAAAATACCTAGTCTAATATTGAGAAACATGATTTTCCTATGCATTTTGCAAAGTATTTGTTACTTTGCCAACATTTTTCAGATACATAATGTTTTCTCTAAGCAACAAGTAAATCTCCAATACTTTCAATCCATAGGTTTATGTAGAGAAAACAATGGAAGCAAGAGATAGACCTCACCTCATGAAATAAGAAACTAGTCAAAGGTAGGTAGCTCATTTTTGAAGCCTGCAAACTAGTTCATCAGACTGGGGGAGGAAAATAAAGATCGGACTGAGAGCTCACAGTGGGTGTAAAGGTGGGGGCAGAACAGGGAGCATCAACGCTTCATGCTGACCAAGATCTGCTGGGATGGAGAGAGATGGGAAATGCCAAACAACTGTTTACTGTCACTGTGCTTGTTAATGAAAAGCAATCTTTCCCTCCTGCTTTATGGAAGGGGAAAATAAGAGCACCATTGGTCTAAAAAAGCATGGCTTGTATTCATTTTTACTGTCACCATACCTCACTTCTCTACCTCATATTTTTCTCCCTAGTTAGGGTTATTCTTGTTCATTTTCAATTTTCAAGGATACTGCAGGAATATATAAAGTTTTTTAAAAAATTGACACTGTCATTAGAGTAACATAACATTACACTGAAAATAATGAAATGGGTTTATTATTTTTTTATCCTGATAATAAAGCATAAGCAGGTGTAATAATCTCACTGGTTCCTATACTGTGTAACTCATTCTATAAAATGAGATTATACTTCATGGATATAAATGTCAGCTACTGTTCTTTTTAACTGGACTTCAGATTAAGAATGTAAAGAGAATCAATCACGACACAATAATGTGGAGGTCCGTGAAGTTTGTTAGCTTGGCTTTTACTTGCCATTCGTTCTTTTCCCTGGTCCTTAAGAGCTTTAAGACCTACATTTTAATTCCAAATATCACATTAAAAAACCATACTCAAAGACTCATTTAATACATACATATGAAATACTCACTAGGTGTGAGGCTTAGTGCTAAGCACTTTTAAGACAAGATGGTTCACCAATAAGGGCTTACCTATTGGCATCTGCACACTTGACTAGGATGGTGTCTACAACTGGCCGGAGAAGTCTCTGAAGTCTGATTCTTTCTGCCAAACTGTGGCAAGGAGTATATACCAGCATGGCTCTCAATGTTTTCTGACGAAAAATAACTGAAAGTCAGTTTAACTATATTTAAAAAGCATCAGAAACAATGGCCTAATTTGAGACAATTTGAGCAACAAAATAAGTAACAATAGAAATGGAGTATAACCCATAGAATTAAATTAAAATCTACGACTCTGTAATGATGCAAATAGTAATAACTGAATAAATCTATAAATGGAGTAGAAACAAATTCTCTGAACTCTTCCTGAATTTTTACAAGTCTGAATTCATTTCAAAATGAAAACTTAAAAAAATTATTTTTAAGAAGAAAATGAGAACAGGAGCCAACCTGAGAGACCCAATGGCCAAAGCTGCAATAAGCAGAGCAACTAAATAAACGATGGTGGCACTGGACATAACCCACAGAGCAACGCAGGGACCCGTGTGCCTGCACTGATGTGAATTAAACACTGGCCAGGTATACCAGTGAGGCAGAGACAGCTCAGCTAATTAATGTGGAAGGGATGAGGAAAACAGAAAATCACCATTTCAAACACCATTTTTTAATGGTGTAGTAGTAACTGCTGCAGGCAAGATCCACTTACAAATGCTAAAATCAGTGGACAAAATTTTGAGAAGAAAACAGGATATTTGTATAATCTCAAAGTGTCTCTACTACGATGCCTAGTAATAATAACTTTACAACAGAGAAACTCAGTAGACATTACCCTACCCAACAGCATCACCAACAGTAAGACACGTGGACATATGCACCCACTGATATGACGCACTGAGAAGGGGCACATCACCTCGGTGGCAGTCTCGTGAAAAACGTCGAACTCTAAACTAATCATGAGAAAACATCAGAAAAACCCAAACTGACGGACAGCCTACAAAATAACTGGCCAGCATACTTCAAAAGTGTCAAGGTCATGAAAGACAAGGAAAGACTTAGGAATTGTCACAGATGAGATTAAGGGGAGATGATGACTAAATGTAATGTGGGATCCTAGAATGGAAAGGACATTAGTGATAAAATCTGAACGAAGTCTGCAGTTTAGCTATAAAGGACACTATTGGGATACCTGGAAGGATTTGAATATGACATCTAGTACGCAACAGTATGGTTATTGATGTTAAGTTTTCTGAGTGTGCCGACTGCACTGTGGTTGTATAGAACAGTGTTTCTGGTCTTACAAGACATATGTTGAAGTATTTGAGGAGAAAGTGTCATGATGCCTGCAAAGAACTCTCAAATAGTTCAGCAAAAAATTATATATGGGGAGGAAGGTGGAAGAAAAGGGAAGGGGGAATTTTAAGAGCAGGAGCCGTATCTGTCTCCTCTGAACCTGGCACACTAAATAATTGCAGAGGAACCAGGATAGGGTATCCTTTATACCAGTGGTCCCCAACCTTTTTGGCACCAGGGACTGTTTTCCTGGAAAACAATTTTTCCATGGACTGGGTGGTAGCGGGGGGATGGTTTTGGGATGATTCAAGCACATTACATTTACTGTGCAGTCAAACCTCTCTGCTAATAATCTATATTTGCAGCCGCTCCCCAGCGCTACAACACTGCCTTAGCTCCACGTCAGATCATCAGGCCTTAGATTCTCATAAGGAGTGAGCAACCCAGTTCCCACACATGCACAGTTTACAGTAGGGTTCCTGCTCCCATGAGAATCTGATGCCACTGCTGAACTGATAGAGGGTGGAACTTACATGGTGATGCAAGCGATGGGGAGCGGCTGTAAGTATAAAGCTTCACTTGCCCACTGCTCACCTCCTGCTGTGTGGCCCGGTTCCTAACAGGTCAAGGACTGGTACTGGTCCTCAGCCCGGGGATTGGGGACCACAGCTTTATATGGTCCTGTGCTATAGGAGCTCATAGGCCAGTTGGAAACTTAAGAAACAACCAGACAGTAAGGTAGTACACGGTGTGTGCAAAAGGAGCAATATGGTAGAAAGAAGAGGGCACCACTGGCTGGGAAGATCAGGGAAGGCTTTGCAGAAAAGGAACTGGGAAAAAGATGACTATATAGAACAGTCAAGTATGCCTGAAGGTATGTGTTGGAAAATACTAAGAAGTGGTAAAAAGTTGGGCCAAGAACATTGGTCTTTCTTCTATAGAATGTTAGTTCTTCCAGCTGCTACATAAAAAAATAGGCCATAGTCAAATAAATCTGGGAAACAATGCACCCTACCCCTTAGATCTGATGGATGCACAACATATATATTAGCTTACTAAAGGTTCCTAGAAGCCTTTCAGTGAACAGACCAGCACATCATTCAAGCATTCCAGTTGGGATAATGAATTAATTATTACGTCACTCAATTCTGACCCCAAACCGATGTTCATAACCATCATGCTAAACTGCCTCAAAAAGAAGATTCATTAGGCACAGTCATTAGAGGATGAATTAGAAAAATATTGAGAGAGGAAGTTTAGAGACTAATGAGTTTTAAAAACAGACTAGATAAGAATTTTTCTAAAGCAGTAGTTCTGAACTAGGGGAGATTTTGAGCCTCAGGTGACATGTGGCACTGCTTGTAGACATTCCTGGCTGTTATGACTATGGGCATAAAGGGTGGGGGTGGGTTTGCTACTGGTATCTAACGGGCAGAAGCCAGGATGCTGCTAATCATCCTACAGTGCACAGGACGACACCCCTGGTGGCCCCCATTTCCCAGTAAACATTTCTCTGACCAATGTCAACAGCGCTGAGGTTGAGAAAAATGCTGTTCTAGGGAGATACATACTCGAAATGGAGAAAGTCAAATTAGTCTCCAAAATTACCTCCTCTTCACCATCCTACTCATGAAAGACAACTTCTAACAGGTTAAACTGCACTGATCTACGTTATAGAACTCTTTTCTTTGAAAAGTCTCCTGAATTTCCACGTAATTATGTTGATTATAATAAAAATCAAGTGAATTGTTTATTAAAAATAATTTCCCCTTAATATCTACTGATATCAGATTAAAAAAAAAATCAAAGTAACTTTGATCACTTTGCCATCCCATTAAGCATTTTGAATTTTGTCATGTACAAGGTACCTGCTCAGGAAAATGTAAAGATATGAAGAGCAAGACGTTAAAACAGTCTTTAAACATTAAAGTTTTTAAAACATTAAAACAGAAAAGCAAACAGTATATAGGAAAACCTGAACAGATTAAAATAGTAAAATTCAAATGAACAGATTAAATGGAAAATTGCAATTTCCTGGGATTATGAAATAAAAAGAAAATTTGGATTGTCCAAAACTAGGTAAAGTAGCTTTATTGTATCTTAAAAACAGTATCTACAAACCACCAAAAAAATCCAAACCCATGATGATATGGTTATGGAATAAAGCTACTTACTAAAGCAGCAACGTACACTTTGTAGACAGGGTCAGCACAGACCATTGACAAGACGCTGCAGCACGCCTCCACCACGTCTCCCGAGACACTGGTCTGGGACGACCCACTGGCAGCTCCAGCACTCGGACTGCTTCCACCGCTGCCCCCAGAATTTCCAGTGCTCTCCCCATTCGCCAACAGCAGGGCCCCACTAACATCGTGGGAAAGACGCCTGAGGGCCATCTCTCTTACATTCCAGTTTCTAGAAAATAAGCAGCCAACGAGTTCCATTCCAAACACCTGTATCAAACAAACACAATGGATTCCATGTGAAGAAAAACTAATGAACCCACAGTATTTTGAGTTAAGCATGAATTTTGATTACTAAATAAAAATTGGACATTTTTTTTTTTTTTTGACAAGGTCTTGCTCTGTCACTTAGGCTGAGTGCAGTGGCACCATCATAGGTCACTGCAGCCTTGAACTCTTGGGCTCAAGTGATCCTCCTGCCTCAGCCTCCTGAGTAGCTGGCACTACAGGCACATGCCACCATACCTGGCTAATTTTTCTATTTTTCTGTAGAGACAGGGTCTCACTATGTTGCTCTGGCTGGTCTTGAACTCCTGGCCTCAAGAAATCCTCCTGCCTTGGCCTCCCAAAGTGCTGCAATTATAGGCACGAGCCACCTCTGGACATTTCTTAAATCTTCACCATACTACATAATTTCAAATATGCCCAGCCATTTAAAAATCATCAGGAAGAATTTTATATTCAAGTTTAACTGGTAATTAACAAAAGTCATTAACATTTATTAGCTCAAGTAAAATTAACAGTAAACTCCATTAAGTAATTAAATGGATATACATATATTTCTAAGCCTGTAGCCCCCATGCTTATCAAAAAATCCCCAAAAAACAAAAAATCTCTGAAGAACCCTACCTTTGCATTTATATTAAGGTAGTGTACAGAGAAAAAACTAGAACAAGATTTTTAAAAAAGCCAAATCAAGAAAGGGACCGGAATGGGTTTCAAGAGATACAGAGTACTTCTCTTACAGATGACAGCAATAAGTAATAATAATTTATTTTATTTTATAATTTATTGGATTTTGTCTCGTACAAAAATGTTTAAAAAAACTAGACAAAATAGGTGGGGCTAAGAGGAATAGAGTTGAAAATTGACCAACTAAAGAAAGATGCTTGTGTTCAAATCATCAAAGGATAATGACAGACCCAGAATTAACGTGTATATTGTCACAGTTATCATTACCCGCAGAGCCACAGAGTCCTCAGAGAAAGAAAGGGGATAAATGGTCTTGACAATCTGCGCCAATTAACTAAAGGTAAACTTAATACCTAAGATAATTCATCGTGTGAAAAATTTCCAAATATTAGAGATGAATAAACAAACACAATTTTGGAGAAAACAAATCATGACCTACTTACTTACATGTATTCTATTATAACGGGATAGTAAGGAACAAGAATATAGTGAACTGCTGGCACTGTTAAATAGCATACCATGAAGTTTTAATTCTGTCTTACACAATATTCTTAATAATAAAAAAACTAGGACTATATAGCCCAGTCCAACCTAAAGCTTAAGCAAGACAAACCAGATCACTGCCTTGGACGAAGGGCATCCAATAGCTCTGAATCAACTTGAGGGCTCATGAAGGACCAAGGGAGGGCCTATGCTAAATATCACTAATGAACTATTATGGATAAAAAAATTAAGATGTGTTTATTAATTCTGCAGATTTGATTAGCTGCATAATGGATTGCTAACAGGCTCAGAAAAGAGAATTCCCAAGCTACAGGACTGTAAAGGTTACAAAAGAAAAAGGAAACAAATCCTAATGATATACAAGCTTGATGAGTTCATGCATCCATTCACAAATTTAATAGCATTCAACAGAATTTAACAAGATTATCAAAAATAATTATTTTACTTCACTATCGTCTACTGAAGACCTACCTGGTTTTAGATTTTATATTTTTAAAATAATAGAATAAGCATTCAACAACCAAGAAAATCATTACAAAGCAACCAACCAACCAAAAATCCTACTTATTAAGAATGGAAAAGCATTCAATCAGAAGAGAAGGTAAAGGAACAGAAGCTGTCCTTACAAATAATAGTGACTAATCCAAGGTAAATATCACATATTTTTTCTTATTCATCTGCTCAGTGATTATTAAGCACCTATTATAAGCCATTAGGATATGGCAAAGTGAAACTGAATTAAAATGGCAGCAAATAAGAAACATAATGAAAATTCTTGGCAGCAGTGGGGATTAAACATCAGAAAAAGTTAGCATTGAAGGGTTCTGGTTTCTATCCTTAGATAACCTTGTATGTCTGTTAGTTCAGGAAGAGATGTTTCTAGATATGGGAAGTGAACGACAAACAATTTTTGAAGTTTAAGCTGTAAAGTAAGCAGCATAATATTAATGCCAAAAGTAAAATTAAAATTTTCAGTGGAATTGGAGTCATGATGGAGGCAAGCAAAAGGGTCTTCTTAAATCATAAACAACTGGGGAAAGGGGACAAATACATTAATTGATCTATAAATGTTTCTTACAGAACTGAAGAACAAAGAAGTACTTACCTGAATCCACGGTTCAGCTAAATCTTTGTAAGCAGGAGGGATTTGCTGAGTTCCATAATGAGTAAGATTAAAATTGCTCTCTTGACTCCTTCGTTGTGGTCCAGCCACAGGCTGCTGCTGTACGGTTTGCTGCTGTGCAGCTCTCAGGGAAGACGGGGAATCCACAGGGCTTGACAACTCATGGCTAAAATGAGAAATAAAACTTGCTAAAAAAAATTAACAGATTTAAGTCATACTTTAAGAACATATTTGTATTTTTCCTATTAAATACATAAATCATTAATTCAAAATTATTACCTGTAGAAATCATGGGATCTCCACTTAGACCTACAAAGGGGACATATTAAAGGTTCTCTATTTCTTCTACATTCTTCTGCCCCTGAAAAATAAAAAAAAACCGAATCTTACAAAAATGTAAATGCTTAACATAGAAATGTCATAACTGTTCATAATAATTAGTATAGGATTTATACGAAAAGAACTCAAAAAATAGGCCGGGCGTGGTGGCTCACGCCTGTAATCCTAGCACTCTGGGAGGCCGAGGTGGGCGGATCGTTTGAGCTCAGGAGTTCGAGACCAGCCTGAGCAAGAGCGAGACCCCATCTCTACTAAAAATAGAAAGAAATTATATGGACAGCTAAAAATATATATAGAAAAAATTAGCCGGGCATGGTGGCTCATGCCTGTAGTCCCAGCTACTCGGGAGGCTGAGACAGGAGGATCCCTTGAGCTCAGGAGTTTGAGGTTGCTGTGAGCTAGGCTGACGCCACGGCACTCACTCTAGCCTGGGCAACAGAGTGAGACTCTGTCTCAAAAAAAAAAAAAAAAAAAAAAAAAAAAAAGAACTCAAAAAATAATCTGAATATTCATCTGAAAGCAGGCAAATGGCAGGTTAAACTATTCTAATGCTTGTACCTTTTGCAAATGCTGTTTTACTAGTTATGACAACATGCTTACTGTTTTCCAAAATGTTCTGCTCCATTTGATTACCTGGGAAGGTCCCTCTACGCCCTGCTTTGATGCCAGCCTCTCTGGAGCACCTGACCGGGGGGCTCTTCCACCTCCTTCCCTTCACGTACACCTTCTAGGCTGGAACTGTTTACCACATGTATCATACTATATTGCATTTCTTTGCTCATAATGCTCAACTCCTAACAGATCCTGGTCTCCAATTTGTTGAAAACTTCACAAAGGACCTAGACATACATTTTTTTCTTCTCTCACCAATCTCTCCACAAGCCATGTCACAATCTTCAATAATATAGTTAGCACATAGAGCAATTTTGTTTAGTAGCACAGGGAGAAAAGGAGCCACATACAAATTGACATGCAGTGGTGGTGCAGCTTGTTCCTGCAGCCGTCTTCACACACTGTGAGACTTTCTTCATCAAGCATGCCCAATAAGCAAATAGGACACATCTGTTCCTCTTCATCTTTTATGCTGCAAGTAAGGGGAAGCCAAAGTATTAAGAACAAAAGAATGTAACATAGAATTAATGTCATGCTAAAAGCAATTTCTACTTCTTTAGAGTAGGAACACATTAATTAGAAATTCTTGTTTAGGAACATCTTATATAACTATTTGAGAGACAAACTTATTTCTGCTATTAATATATAGTAACTTTAAATCAGATTCACATATCTGTGCATTTATAGATTGTCGGTATGAGTTAACCTATCCTTGCTACAAAAACAATTCAATATATAAACTGCAATCTTAGAAAAAACATGTGTGTCCCCCAAATTCTGCTACTATGCCTTCTGAATAAACAAACTATCAGGTTTGACTATGTACAAGAAGACACTACATGGTACCAGTTTCAAGTTTTCAAGTACTGGAGAACCTCAGAGTTCATCTATACCACATAATAAATTTAAATGCTCATCCAGACACTTCTGGTAGCAATAATATAAACTGCTCCAACTTTCCTAGAAACAAATCTACAAACATATGCCACTTTTAAATGTTTATAACCATTCACCTAGACTTCTAGGAAGATCAATTTATAGAGATAAATGGATGAAAAGGCCCACTGAAGTATTATTTAGCATAATGAAAAAATCAAAACAACCAAATGAACATCAAAAAGAGGTTAAAAAAATTATAGCACACCAAGACACTATGAAGCCTTTTAAAAAGGAACAAAAAGATCAACAAATAACAAAGAAAGATGTCCATACTATAGGGTGAAAAAGAAAAGCAGATGCATGATACAATTCCATAACATATACAGGATGATTCCATTTATGGAAAAATATGGCAAAACTGCAACATATAATAGACAATTATATTATATATATTTAAAATATTTCTAATATACAAAGTGCTTTTAAAAATTAGTTAAGAAAAATACTGTAATAATAAATCAATAGTAAAATGGACAAAAGAGACAAAAAAGAAAAATGGACAAAGTATGAGATAAAAAGGATATTGGAATTAAAAAAACAGTGAATAAACATGAAAAGAAAAATACAAAATATATATTAAATTAATGAAGCCATACCTTATTTACTTTTTTTTTTTTTTGGATAGTCTGATTGACAAAAACTAAATAGATTGGTAACATCTGGCTCTGATAATGGCATAGAAAAATAGGTTCTCATATATACTGCTGGTGAGAGTAAAAACTGAAATCTCTGGAAGGAAATTTTGTTAGTATTTCTTAAAATACTAAATGCATATATTCATGATCTAAAAAATCCTATTTTCTATGATGCTGTCCTACTGAAATATTTTAAGTATGTAAACAAAAAAACAGAAAAATTTGTTGCATTTAATAGGCCAACAAAAAACTAGAGGTGTACTTAATGTCCATTAATTAAGGCAATGGCTAAATAAATTATAATGTTAACATTATCTTATACAGATATGAAAAAAATGTGTATTTTTGTACTGACTTGGGAGAATGTTCTTGATCCATAAAGTAAAAATAAAAGCGAATTGCAGACCAAAATATATGGCATAACTTTATATTTGTTTTTTTTTTTTTTTTGAGACAGAGTCTCACTCTGTTGCCCAGGCTAGAGTGAGTGCCGTGGCGTCAGCCTAGCTCACAGCAACCTCAAACTCCTGAGCTCAAGCGATCCTCCTGTCTCAGCCTCCCGAGTAGCTGGGACTACAGGCATGCGCCACCATGCCCGGCTTATTTTTTCAATATATATTTTTAGCTGTCCATATAATTTCTTTCTATTTTTAGTAGAGGTGGGGTCTCGCTCTTGCTCAGGCTGGTCTCGAACTCCTGAGCTCAAACGATCCGCCCACCTCGGCCTCCCAGAGTGCTAGGATTACAGGCGCGAGCCACCGCGCCTGGCCATAACTTTATATTTGTTTAAAAACAATAAGAAAGAAAAGCACTGGGGGTATGCGTGTGTGTATGTGTGCACGTATGTGCACGTATGCACGTATGTGTCTGCTTTATAAAGAATGCAAAGAAGAGTTTTACTTCTTTGCTTTATATAATTCTTAAAAGTTGTCTTAAATGGTTAACAGCAGTTATTCTCAAATAATGCTGCATGAAGCCAGGCTGGAAAGAGGGCTTTTGTTTGCTCTTTTATAAATGTCTTTGTTTAAACCTTCATGATGTGATGAATGGTTTTTAAAATCAGTAACAATACTTCCATTACAACATAAGGACAAGGCTCTGGGATGTTAAATAAGGTGCCCCGAATCATAAAATTGGTTTGTGGCAGACTTACCATTAGACTTTTATCTGAGAAGAATATGCCATAACCTACCTACCTCTACAAATTCCAGAGTCTGCTAAGTTCAGGCTTTCCTCTGGGCCCAATGTTGTACTTCTACTATCGTAAGCTATAATTCTTGAAAACTGCAAAATAACCAGTTTCCCAAGTGCACGAAAACCTTTCTAAACAGCTGAACAAATGGGTCAGCAAAGTCACAATGTGTGATTCCTAAGATGAAGGCACACTTACTAGTCTCTTTCCCTCCCCATTTGTCTGCCTCGTCTCTTTTCATAATTATGGAGCTACTTAGAGTGGGGGGAAGCTGTCAAAATATGCATGAACTAGTGACAGAAAATTAACAGCAACATTATAGAAATGATTTATAGAACAATCTCTAATAAAAGTATTAATGGCAAAAATAATACAAAGTCAACTAACTTTTCAAATAATTACATCACAATTAGCTTATTCAAAAGAGGAAACAGAGTTTCACAATTTAGTTAAACTGTGAGTGCAACTTATTACTTAAATGTTTTTCTGACTAAAAAAAAATACCATTCTGGGGCACTTTCTGCCCATCTTTTTTCCGAGTACATAGTTTATAAACATTGTTCAGATCATTTATTTTTATATATGTGCCCTATTTCATATTATTAAAAATTTTATCATAAAATTTTACTTGTCATTAAACTTCATATACATAATTTTTTTCTTCATTTTTTTGTTGTGGTAAAATACAAATAAGATTTACCATCTTAACCATTTTTAAGTGTATAGTTCAGTGGTATTAAACACATTCATGTTGTGCAACCATCACCACCAACCATCTCTAGAATTCTATTCATCTTGTAAAACTAGAACTCTATACCCGTTCAACAGTAACTCCCCATTCTCTCCCTCACCCAGCCTCTGGCAACCACCATTCCATTTTTGATCTCTATAATTTTGACTAAGTACCTCGTATCAGTGAAATTACACAGTATTTGTCTTTTTGTGACTGGCTTATTTCACCCAGCATAACGTCCTGAAGGTTCATCCATGTTGCAGTACCTGCCAGAATTCTCCTCCTTTTCAAAGCTGAATTTTCTATTGTGTATATATACCACATTTTGTTTATCCATTCACGTGTCAATAGACACTTGGGTTGCTTCCACACAGATATAATTTTTAATGGTGGCATCATTTTCCACTCACTAAATAAATCCTAATTGTTTAAGTATCCACTTATTGTGGACATTTGAGCTGTTTCCATATTTTTACATTTTAAGAAACCATTACAAACAAACATCTTTGTGCCCATTTTTTCGCATTTCAGATTATTTTCTTTTTAGCATAGGTTTTTCAGAAGTAAAATCACATGAGTGTAGAGCAGGGAGTAACAAACCACAAGGGTAACAAGCCTGTGCTCTACTTTTGTAAATAAAGTTTTATTAGAACACAGCCATGCCTGTTCATCTATATATTATATACAGCTACTTTCAGGTTATAAGGGCAGAGCTAAGTAGTTTCAACAGATACCTGATGGCCCACAAAGTATTTAAAGTATTAAAAATAAGTCATCTATAGTAACACCTATTAATGAACATTAAAATTTTTATTCCTTCCAATTTTTATATACCTATATTTTTTATATATAAAAACTTGGTTCATGTATAATATAGTATCATAACCTAGATTTGATTTCACTTATCAACAGTTTTCCAGACCATTCAATGTTCTTCAAAAGCATAATTTTAATGCCTACCTGAAATTCATAACATGGACATACTTTAATTTAGTCCATCCACTTGGCTAACGGATATTTTATGTTGTTCCCAATTTTTTCACCATAATGCTATGAAAAACACCCATATATGTAAGGTTTGTGCATTTCTCAGATTAAATTTTTTTCTTAAAGTACATTTATTGGGCCGGGTGTGGTGGCTCACGCCTGTAATCCTAGCACTCTGGGAGGCCGAGGTGGGCGGATCGTTTGAGCTCAGGAGTTCGAGACCAGCCTGAGCAAGAGCGAGACCCCATCTCTACTAAAAATAGAAAGAAATTATATGGACAGCTAAAAATATATATAGAAAAAATTAGCCGGGCATGGTGGCTCATGCCTGTAGTCCCAGCTACTCGGGAGGCTGAGACAGGAGGATCGCTTGAGCTCAGGAGTTTGAGGTTGCTGTGAGCTAGGCTGACGCCACGGCACTCACTCTAGCCTGGGCAACAGAGTGAGACTCTGTCTCAAAAAAAAAAAAAAAAAAGTACATTTATTGGATCAATGAATATAAATGTTTATAAAAGCCACATTACATTTTTCTTTCCAGAAAGCGATGACACTTTACATAGAGTGAAGCACGTCCTTACATGAACTGAACAGTTTCATTACAAAAGTCTCTACTAATTCTGTAAATAAAAACTTATCTTTTCTTTTAAAGTAAGCATTTCTTTAGTCATTAGGTCAACTAAACAGTTTTCTCATGTTTGTTAGCCTCTTGAAATTCTTCTTTTGTGAATATTCTCTTTACGCCCTTTATCCATTTATGTACTGAGATTCTAGGTTCCTATTAGCAGTTTTATTTTTTTGGCAAGGTTTTGTTAATTAGTTTTTGTAAATATTTTCAATTTGTCCTAATTGGTTTTTTATTGTTTCTGATATACCATTTAAAATTTTATCTTATCAGATCTCCAGATAATTTCCTTTTGTTTTCTTTTTATCGATTTAGCCTTTAGAAATAAAAATATGCAATTATACAAAATGAAAACTACCTATCTTCATAGTACAATCTCAGTGTATCAAGATTATAATTTTCATGACTTCTCCCCATGGATATACAAATCCAAATAAATCAACAGAACCTCCAAATTATGGCCAGCCCATATCTGGAAGTGTCTTTTTTCATCTTAGTGAAAAACTTTCTATTTTAACTTTCACTAGCTAGTTTTAAGCATTTGTTATTTTTCTCCAAAATAAAAAGCTACAGAAATGTCAATCAAAAGCAAAAAGGCTCTACAGTAAGTTTGGGTCAGGAAGTTTGAGAAATAAAGCTCAATTTTTTCATTTTATTTAGAAGAGATGAGGAGTACAAGGAGAGCTTTGGACTAGAAGTCAAGATACCTAGGTTCTGGTGATGCCTTTGCTCAAATGAGCTGTATGACCTTTTTTTGGCTTCACTTATTACTGAACTGTGTAAAGTAGAAGTCTGCAATGTCCCAAACAACTTGTAAAACTCTAAGGTCCTAAAATCAATTCATTTAACCAAAATTTAAAAAATTCAAACATTTACTTTTTCCATGGATGAAAAAAACCTCTCTTCTTCACTGGGCCCTTGTTATGATATTATCACTTCTCCATTTTTCATGAACTCTGAGGCAGTTACAATACTTAAAGGATTGACGGGATGAAGATGGGACTTTACTCGGACCAGTGCTTCTCAAACTGGGGTGCTTTGGGAACACATAGGAGGTACTCTCATAAAAGCAGCAGCCCTCCTTTGTGGAATAACTAAAAAAAACCTCATTTTTACAATTAAATTAATATAGCAATATCATGGACTAGAAAGAAAATTCACATGAATTACTATGATAATACTTGAGACTTGAAAAAAAATTCCCATCTGTCATTTTGGGCTACATTTCAGATCCTTTAGGCCTGTGAGTTCATTCTTATCAGCAATTAGGCAATGGCAAAGTTTGAGAAGCACTGTAGATTTTAAGTAATAACCGTGATTTAACAGCTACCATTCCTCTTAATTGCAACTTAGTCTATTTATTTAGAAGAACATGCTTATGTTCTCACAAATAAAATAACCTGTAATGAGGATTCCCTGAAAAAATATATAAAGTAGTAAAGTTATAAAATGTAAAATCCTGTATTTGAAAGTAATTTTGGAAAACCATCTTGGCTTGTATATAATTTATTTATAAAAGAACTACAGACATTTCCTTCCATTACACAGTGCTTCACAGCTTCATTATCTATAAAATGGTAATTAAAACCTACCTAATGAGGTTGTTGTAAGAAAAAATTAGATAACATACCAAGTACTTAGCACAAAGTAATGATTGATAAACAGCAGCCACTTATATTTTATACCTGCCATCTGATTTTTCTTTTGAAATGGACATTGGAATGATTAAATCATTTTAGAGCAACTTAACAAGTAGATATAAAAACATTACCCCTAAAATGAAGAGTAACACTGGATTAATGCTTTTAATTCCTTAGAAAGTACTGACCTGTTTTCTGAACTAGATGTAGAAGTACTAGATGATGACAATGTATGAGAATTTGACATGCGTGAAACAAACTTCTGGATGGTGTTACGAGATGGAGCTTTGATCCTTGAGCTACGCCTACTGTGATATTTCTGGAACAAACTCTCAACCTAACATTGGAAAGAGACAGTAACAATGATATCTGTGCCATAAATATACATATGAAGACTGTTAGAGTTTGAATTATTCATCTTTTACTTGAATAAGTTTTTCATAAAGTTGATTTAAGAGGGTAAGAATAGAAACACATAGTTTACTAAGGACATTTTTTTACAGTAGGTGTTTATTGTTTTTCAGTCTAGAAGAAAAAACTTATTAGTCAACAGCTCATAAGAGAACTATTTACAAGCATCAAATAATTCTTATATACCTTCACACCTTCAAAATGATCACTGTCTATTCAAATGTAGTGCAAGAAAAATTTTCAGGAATATACCACAAAAATTTGACAATTTTATTCTAAAGTATTTCTAAAAAATTACCTCAAAATTCTTTAAAGTCTTTCTCCATAACATCGGGTCTGAAGGTTCTAGTTGAAATACCCGGAGCATAACGAATAGCAGATGAATACAAAATGTTCCACGCCCACAGCTACAGTTCTGAAGAGTTAGAAGAAAACTTATGGGTTAATAAATCTGTGGTTCTACCAGAACTTCTAAGTTTATCACTTTGAAAAAATATTTCCAAGTTTATTATACTAAAGTTTCTATTAATTCATGTTCTTCATTATCCTCACATGTAAGAACAGTCTACAGCTATCTCCATGAATTAATCTCTTAGTTTTCACTGAATTTATTAAATAGATCCACTTTGTATTCTAAGTTATAAGTCATAATGAAAACCTCATAAATACATTAAAGAAAAATATTAGCCTCAAATACATTTTAAACTTGCTTTAGTTTACTAAAGGGAATTAACATTAAAATTTATGAACATTATAGTATATAAATTTGAGTTAGTACCAGATACTAATGAAATGTAAAATGGTGACAAATCCTACCTGAGGCCCTATAAACACCCGGTATTTATTGTCTGGGCTGTCTCCTCCAATCAGGAAAGAGTTGGGTCCTATTTGCTGTAGTAGATACAGCCTGGCCCGCATCACTTTGTTCACGCGGCGGTTTGTTTCCTCAGGGCTGTATGGTGAGAAGCCATCTGGTGATGGGGCTCTTCGGGGTGGTGTGATTCTGCCACTCTGAAACTTCACAACATTATTTTGTATTGGATAAGTTTCTCACTTCTTGATAAGAAACTATTATCCAAAAAAGGTCATACCAGACAGTCATGTGGCAGATTATATTCTGGAAAAATGCCTCAAAATATAAAATATAATGAAACAAAGTGAGGCAAAATGCATTTGTCTGACATACTCATCTCAAGTGAACTTTTAAAATCTCAGTCATTCCTGTAATCAATGATAAATATTTGGCTGAGAGAGACAACCACGTGGTAATTTTACAAATTATTCTATAAACATTTGAGTTCTTTGAAAAGTATTATGTAAACCAAAATAAAAAGCATAAAAATTACACACCATAAGCAGACAAAATGTCTAGTGGTAAAAATTACACATCCCACCTCCTAGCATCTATGTGAGGCTTTATTAAATGCTCTTCTATAACTGGTAATTTACAAACACTGCTTTGGAATTCCTCCCAAGGTACACTTTGTAGAGACTCTTCCTCAATTAAAATATCTTACTGGAAGCTGACAAAAACTCTCCTGTGGTATGTGAGAGTAATATATGTCACTCTCACTACACTCTACTAATTTTCTTAGAACTTGATCTTTCCATCAATGTCCAGTGGAGATTCCAGTTGTTTTGGATGCCTAATTAAATACTTAAAGATAATAAATGTTGGTAAGAACATGAAGCAACTGGGACACTCATACATACAATGCTGATGGAATGTAAAATATGTAGCTGCTTTGGAAAACAGTGTAGCGGTTCCTCAAAATGTTAAACATATGACCCAGCAATTCCACTTCTAGGTATAAACCAAAGAGAAAAGAAAACATATGTCCCCACAAAAACTTGTGTGGGAACACAAATGTTCACAGCAGCATTATTCACAATGGCCAAAAAGTGGAAATGACTCAAATATTCATCAACTGCTGAACAGATAAACAAAATGTGGTATACCTATACAACAGAATATTACTTTGCAATTAAAAATGGAGTACTAATGCATGCTATAACATGGATGAATGCTGAAAACATGATTGTCCAGACTAGGCAAATTATATAGAGACAGAAAATAGATTAGTGATTGCCTAGGGCTGGAGAGAACCTGCTGTTAAACGGAAAACTTCAGACAAAATAAATTCAAGAGTTTATTTGAGCAAATAATGATTCATGAACCAGGCAGCACTCAAAACCACAAGAGTTCAGAGTGCTTTGATCTAGCATGTAGAACAGCCAGCTTTTATAGGCTGAACAAGGAGCAAAGAAATTGCATGACTGGCTCCAGCCAGGTGTTCCCCTTATTTGGGAATGGTGTCTTCAGAGGTCCCCTAGTTGTAGTAACCAACAGGCTGGTTGGTGGTTTGTGATTGGCTAAAGCTTGGTTTGGTTTCTGGGTACAGAAACAATCTCAGGCTAATGGCCTCCTGCTTATTTTGCTTTAATACTGCTAATAGGTCTGGAGTTTCTTCTGGGGGGTGATAAAGATGTTTAAAAAATTGACTGTAGTGATGGCTACACAACCCTGTGAATATACTAGCAAACACTGAATTGTACAATCTAAAACAGGTGAATGTATAGTATATGAATATGTGTTAATATCAATAAAGCCATTATTTTTTTAAAGGCAGTTACTAAGAAGTAAAAAAACCAAATATACATGCACATGTCATTTTGACCTGTTAGGTACTGAGCCTATGCATACGCTCACAGATCTGTAAGATGACGCAGGAAAGTATTTTTGGAGCACTGTTAGTAACAAAAGGTTAGGACTATAAATGTCCATTAGTATGTAATTCGTTAAATAAACTATGATTTATCCAGATAATGAAAGGTTATGTAGCTGTTAAAAAGAATGAAGCGGTAACTTTGTCTAGCATATATGCCCAAAGTAGGGTGGGGCCGGGGGAGGGAAGATGTAATTCTGTTTAACCTTGTAGTAGACTTTTACTTTGACGGCCCCCATGAACCATCCACATCCCTCCCAGTATTTACATTCCTATGTGGTCCCCTACTGCATCCATTCTGAGTTTGGGCATATAATCACCTTTGGGCAGTAAGACATTAGCAAACATGATGCAAGTGGAGGCTTGAGAGAGAGCCTGCATGTTGGGACTTGCCTTCCTGAAACCCAGCCACCATGCTATGAGGAAGAGATGACAAGAGCCCCCAACTGTCCTGGCATCGCAGCTGAACCAACAGGCATGAGAGTAAAGCAGCAGTCTGGGACATCACAGCTTCAAGGAGATGCCACGGGAGCAGATATAAACCACCCCTGCTGGGCCCTGCCTACTTTGCAGATTCATGAACTAATAAATGATTAGTGTTTTAAATAAAAAAAATTAATAGCTAATTTAAAGGTGTTTCAACATAGACTCAGCAAATATTTTTGGGTATCTTGGCTTTTGCTGTAAAAACTTTTACTTTAAATGTGCTTTTTGAAGGATTTGTGCACTTTAACAACTCCAGATCTGAAGAAAACCAAAACTTCCCCTTGTGGTCACTCTCTCAACCATTTTTCCATTCACTCAATTTGCTCTTTAAAGTTAGAAATAAGTTTTAACATGCATTTCCACCACTAGAAGTCTCTCCCATGAATTTACCACCTTTTTTTTTTTTTTTTTGCAAATGTCCTTGATGTCTGGCTTAACATAGAAGACAGCTGGATTCTCATTGCTGCTTCTGCATTCAATCTGCTGTGATATGATGCTTTGATTAAAATATACAAAAGAAAACCTGGCCTCACACAGACAGGCAGCAGTAAAAGAGAACAGTATTTTAATAGCCTTTTAAAATTATTCTGAATATTCTTCTTTGCTACTAGACCAAAGCTCAAAAAGTGGTTTCTTAAAAGCAGTTGTAATATGTAATCTGAAACCACATCAACAAATGTTTCCTACTGGTACGTTAAAAATCCAAATGGTATATCTAACACTTTGAATGGATCTTTAACCTATGAATGATTTTGTTATCATGCACTGGTCATTTGGAAAATATTGGTTCACTAAGTTATGGCTGTCTTCCAAATGTTCACATTATTTCATTATACAATATATATATAAAAAATCACAGTTGATATCACCAATCTCATTAGAAAAGTCAGTGGTGGATTTAAGTTTTCTAAAATTGTAATTTTTGCTTTGAAATCTCAACTTCGACTAAAGTGAAAAACATGTTAGCTGTTTTCCTCGAAGTGACAGTCTCAATTCATCTTAAGGAAAATGTCTGCCAAATACTCATTTATCACATAGGATATTAAAAAAGTGTGTATTTAGTAAGAGTTGAGATTTAATAAAATTAAATTATATTTCTTCATCAAAGGCACTCTTAAGTGAAACTGGCATTTTTTTCCTTAACGGCTGATACACGACCATGAAGAATACAATTTCTAGAGTCATTAGCTTTAAACTGGGCAAAGGCACCAGCAGCTTTATGCACCACTGCAATTACCAATGCACTGAAACAGGCAGACAACACCTCAGTTTTATTACAGAATTAGTTTTGACCTAATGGACCCCAGGAAGGGTCTCAGGAACCATCTTCCCCTCAGGAGTCTCTAGATTATATTCTGAAAATTGATGTTTTAACAGATGGCTGGCCAGTGTTTTCTACGTTATAAATGAGTCTAAAAATTATAGAAACTAACATCTTTGTTGAAACATTAACTTACAGGCACAGGGGAAACTCGTTTCCTCCTTACTCCTGGGGATTCTGATTTCACCGTGCGACCTGATGGGGAGCTTCCAGGAGAAGGACTGCGTCGGCCTTTGGGGGCTGGTGAAGTGGTGCTCGCCTGGCCCTCCCCCAGAGACTCAGCTGCCAAGTTATTCATTTCAGATCCATCTCCTTTAATAGGGATTGGTTTTACCACCTGAATCAAAAGTATTCCATTATTTTGATTACTTAAAAATACAAAAAGTTAGTAAATTTAAACATCATAGACTAGGAAATTAACTTAATGAGTTTTTATTATGAAATATTAAACCAATATACCAGACAACATGTCAACTTTATTTAGTACTATTTTAAGCCATTAATGTAAAAGATCATTTTTATCTACACAAATTTCAGTCTTTTAGGATTTAGCACTAGTTAAAATATTATTGTACAAAATTTTAGAAATGGTAGTATCTGCTATCATAGGCCCCAATTCATTTAACATTCCCAAACAACAATCAAAGGCTTGGAATAAATGTGAAAAATAAGCACTTACAACTTCTATAGTTATAGTTTATTCAACTAGATTGGAGATCTAGATGTTTTTTATTTGTTTGAAAACAATACTGGGCATAATTTTATAAGCTCAAACAGTCTGACTGATAAATAATAAACCATTTTGCTTTGATTTTCAAAAACATTACATTACAATGGGTTAGAGACATATATCTCAGAAAACCAAAGTGGCTGGAAGTTTAAAGACCAATCTCTCAAGCAGAAATGCAGTTTACGAGACCTGTTTTTTTTTTTTTTTTTTTTTAATATTAGGGCTCTCAGATCTAATCCAGCCATGACCAAGAGGCCAAACTACAGCCTCAGTACAGCGGAAGCTCTGCAGACCTTTGCTGCCTTTCTTCCACTGCTCCCGTTCCATGGCCAGTCGCTGCGCCCACCAAACTAGTGTAACCTTTCCTCCACCTGTGCTTTCACTCACATTCTGCCTCCTACTCCTCATCTCCAGCCACAGCGCCGCGGGCAGCATACCTTCACCTGGGGAAAACTCACCCATCTCTTGATGCTCAGTTAAAATCCGACCTTTTATGAAATCTCCCTTAAGTCTAACAGTCTGACATTCTTTCTCTTTCCTAAGCCCTTACTGCTTTTCTGCCTCTCCCCCACATTTGGCACCTAGTCACAAACTGCTTTGTGATATTTCATTTATTACTCTATTCTTATTGACTGTGTATAAGTCTTATTTTCCTATTTGGTGATATTTACACCTTACTTACATTTCAAGAAGAATTTGGCACAACTTACATAAAACATATAAACAAAATCAGATCTCCCAAGTAGACAGTAAACTTCTGAAAGATAATATGAAATCTGCAAACCATAAAATGTAGGGTAGTGTAATTAAGCTTAAGGACTATGTGTTCTGCATCTTATCCTACACATCTCTTCCCTCTTCACTCCTGTCCTATATACAAACAAGGTACTTAGGTATTTGCTAGAAAGTGGACAGGGAGAAAAAACAAACTCTGGTCTTAGAAAAATAGATATTCTTAGTTTGTGTGTAATAAAGGACAAATGGCTGGCTTTTTAAAAAGCTGTGATTTATTCCCTAGCGTATTCTTAAAGGATTTAAGGTATGTTTGAACATCTCCAGCTCAAGGCGCTCAAAAAGCAGCACATTTAAACTTCAGATGGCTTTAACTGTTCAAAAGTTCTTTATATTGATGGAGTAGAAATATGCCCCTCTGTCACCTTCTACAAGATGTTTCAATACAACTTTTTCTTTTCCAAGATAAATCCTTGATTTCTTCACCTTCATCCTCTGATGTGAATAACTAAAATGGTATGGGGTTCTCACCATACTACCTCATGTGAGTAATAAATGGAAGAAATGTAGAAGCTTAGCTGGAAAGGAAAGAACTCATGGGCCCCACAGTGGCTAAAAAACCTGATATGTAGAACAAGAAGTGGATTTATTCTGTATAGCTCCACGGGTTAGAATGAGAACCAGTGGGCAGCACACGCAAGACACACTGCAGCTCAGTGATGAGGGGTATCCAACGCCTCAGGGGTCACTGAGATATTTAAGTCAGAGACTAGTTTTCATTTATGTCTAATTAATTTGAATTTAAACTTAAGCAGGCATGTGGGATGAATGTAGGGCTAGATGATCATTTGGCAAGATTGTGGTTTGGACCTCTGCTGAAGTTTAGATAAGTCTTAAGTTGCCATATCTGTTTAAAAAGAACAAAACAAACAAAAACTAGCTGGTACAGATTGGTGCTAGGACACTCTAACAACTGGATCTACCTCTTCCTTTGTAAGAATGAAGACACACATTTACTATGGTATTATTATACTTTAAAAGAGAATAACCATAGCAAAGGATGGAGTATCGTTGCCTTTCCTGATCTAGGAATCTAGGTTTTCTTTTGCCAAACTCTATAAATTTTTAATTTATCTTAATCCCAATGGGCCTATTAAATTTTTTCTTTCCTAGAAGGATTCTGGAATTAAGGTCCTTAGATCCTATTTTAGAGATAAAACATCTAAAATAAATTGGGAAAATTGCTTTTTTAACACATTGACTGCCACACTATAAAAAATTTTTTCCTTGGGGCCATGGTGTTCTATTAAAACAAACGATCCTTTCTAATTTGTTATTTTTTCTTCTTTTCTGTGTGTGAGTTATATGCAATGCAATCCACGTTTTTAGAATTAAATTGTCAATAGTAATTGTAACAGTAAGAATATCAACAAGTAAGATTTTCATGAACCAAGTGCAGGGTTTGCTCCACGAGGCCCTGGGCTCAAAACTAGCCTGAGTTGAATACAACTCCTACGGCAGTCAATGTGTTTAAGTTAGAAAGTACAGTAGAAAACTCTAATAAAAGGATTTTAGATACTGACATTAGAGGGCAGTGTTGCTTTAGGCATTTAGCCTTCCACCAAACACAGTTAAGTTCCCAGGCAGTTTAAGTTGCTTAATGAGCATAGTTTTAATTATGATTTGTTCCAAGAACCCAGAATATCAAGCAAACAAAACCACTGCATTTAAAATGAAGAAGAAAGTTTACGAGAGGATCTATTTATGTTGAATTTTCCATTTCCCCCTACCCTTTCTTCCTTAAAGCAGGTAACCCACGGCCACTTACCACAGGGCCTCGCCTATTTCTCCTTTCCAACCACTCGTGCTTCCAGGCTGGCATGCAGGTCGCCTTCAGCTTCTCCCTGATCATTCGTTCCTCTGGGCGATCATCCATTTTGTGCAACCCTTTGAGAGTTTCTTTATTCTCCATCTCGCGACTAAAATGGAGGGAGAGACAAGGAGAATGAGAAATTTATATATGAGAAATAATTTCCAAGAACTAACAGAGCAGGATGGTCCTATTTTATACTTCCAATGGACATGTAACCAAAAATATAGCTGCTAAAAAACAAATGATTTAAGCAAAATATGTACATATTGTGAATTATATACTACTGTATTGTTCAACTTATTAAGTTTAATAATACCTTTAAGAAGAAAGGCTCTATTTAGAAGGTGTAAACTTACTAATATTAATGCAGAGCTTTGTTCCCAGGTAGTTAACCAAATGGATCCTAAGATATTAAGCATTACGCTAACAACAAATACATTCATGAAGACTGCATTGTTTCTAATTCTACCACCCTAACATACTCAAGTATGTAACAAATATTTAGAAGGGTATCTTACTGGAATCTCAGGATTTCCAGTAATTTAAGTCAATACAGACAGAATCTAACAGATATGCTCTTTTTCTGAAGTAAACTATATAAATATTTAATAAACTAGGTGAAACTAAACTACATCTTCTATGATCCTGAAATAATTTTTCAAAGCCTAAATGATTAAATTTGTATTTTCATGTAATTCCATGACAAAACATTTGGGGTACTCAATATCTAAAGAGTAAAAATTACCTGGTACAAATGTTTTGACCTTTAATTCATAAAATGGTGTGGATTTGCCAGAATAAAAAATCTCTGAACTAGGAACTTTTGAGAATTAACTCTACAAAGCCTAATAGGTAAAGTATCAAGCTCACAAAAATCACTTAAAATAAACTAATAAATCAATTAAAATAAGTAATATCCATGTGTGCATATATAGATGTACACATACACACACACCATATGCAGATCTTAAAAAATCATTCTCATGAGGAAGCAGTTAAAGCAACTGCACTCTGTAAGAAATAACAATTTTAAAAATACTAAGGTAACTTCAATAACTATTTTGAAAAGTCTATAAAGCTAGAGAAGTGATTTTTCTACACTGACAGAAAAGGAAGTACTCAAGGAAATACCAGAGATGATAACCTCAAGCTTACTAAAAAGTCACATTCAAACTCCTCTAGGAATTTTCCAGCTAATCAAAACTATGAAGCAGTATCTTCAGAGAGCCACCAAAATATATATATATACACACATATATATATAATTAATATATATGTATAAAAGGGAAAAAATTTACTTAAAACCAAATATGCACTAGAAAGGAAATGGCTAATTGGCTTCACTGAAGTATCAATACTGTGAGGGAAGTGGAAATTAACATATTAAACACCCCTGTAACAGGCTGGCCTAGATATTTTCAGGAATACAAAGAGCACATAACATTTGATTTGAAACTTGCAAATGGAAATTAAGACCATATAGTAATAACGTCCACCACACAGGTATGAAAACCATCACACAGAAAGAAGCAATATGAGATTTAAAGTTTTTTTTAAAAAGGATTATTATCTCATTTACTTAGAAGTGTTTGGCTGCTTTTCATGTTCTGATTGTATTATAAAATACAAATGTTAGGGGTATGTGTAGGAGAAAGAGTAAGAGGGAGGGAGGAGAAGGAAGGATAGAGAGGGAAAGAGGAAGAGTGTGAGACGTGGGAGGAAAGGGAAGAAGGCAGAGAAGAAAGGAGAAAGGGAGAAGAGAGGTGAGGGGTGAAGAACATGGGCTAGAGAGAAATATTTTCCCAAAAAATCCACCCTGTTCGGTTAATTCTTAATCTAGGGAGCTCAGATTTATAAGCAACTGAATTTATGGGCTGACTGCATACCAAAAATTCACTTACAAGACTCTAGTATGAAAAGCAAACACTTTCCCCTCCAGTAACAATGCTGCAAGGTGTGGCTTGGTTCCCAGGCTAATTCTCCAAAAATAAGTCTCACAGTGGAACTGCAGTGCATTCTTACACCAGAAGTTCTCCACTCCCTGACAAAAGTGCTCATCTTCTTCCCTCTGGTCCTATATGTCTCTCTTCCCTGAAATCTGTTTCAGGAGTATCTGTTCTCTGTTCTGCATTTTCAGTGTCTTTGTTCCTGGCACCCACCCAAACACACAGAGAACTTCCCTGTCTAAGCAAATCTTCCTGGAAGATGCGGCCTCCTTAAAGGCTGCATGATTTGTTTCTTTCCTTTCTACTTGACTGAAAACACTATTATCTAAATATCTTGCTATAAGTAATTGGGATGAGCATAGTAGTACCTGAATTTTTGCACATATCTGAGATTATTTCTTCAGAATAAACTCCTGGAAATGGAATTGCTAGGTCAAAATGTATACAAATTAAGATTTTTGATAATACTGGCAAATAATCTTCAAGAAAACATATCTCCCATTCACAACCCCTAGTTCCAGCTGCTAATTCATACTGGTTGGAACCCATAACAGGCTCCTGAAGGGGCTTCTTCACTCTGAATCTTACTGCTATCCAATCCAGGCTTCACAGAGCAGCCAGGGGCACTCCCTCCACTAAAATCCTCCAGTGGTTTCCCCTGGGCTTAGACTAAAATCCAACTCATGTCACCCAGACCTGCACCCCATCCTTCTGCTTCTTTCACTGCCTCAATTACTTCAAGATCTTATATGTAACCTAAACTTTTGTACTCCCACAATGTGCTGAAATAACAATAATAATAAAAAAAGACGTGTAGGTTTCAGGAAAAAAAAAAAAAAAGATCTTTCCTACTCAGGGCTTCTGCACAGCCTGCTTCCTACCCTGCCTACTTTTCACTGAGTTAATTTCTAGCCACTCTTTAGGTTTTCCTCAACTCCTCAGAGACCTTCCCAATCTCAGGAACTCCCGGTTCCATTATTTCACAGCACTTGTATTTTTCCTTCAATGTGGCCATGGCAGTCTGCAAACTATCTCTCCCTCCCTCATGAACTGGAAGCCCCGTGAGTGCAGGGACCACCCATTTTTTCCATCTATATACCTAACACACAACCACATCTGGCTCATAGTAAGTATTAACACGTATTTTAAAGGAATGATCATTTATTAACATCTTTTGGAAGTCCTAAAATTTAATAACTATTTCTATTAACTTTTTATAGTTGTGTATTTGAGACTAAATGTGAAATTTATGTTATTCAGTGGAATAATTTCCACTGTTCCTAAATTAACCTGCAAATATAAACCAAAGTCTCTTTATAAGTAATAATTATATACATATCGTTAATTCTAAAATGTGTATTTTTCTACATCTTATTATCTGAAATCTCAATGCCCCTTACCATCAAATGTTGTTGTAATTTAATTGGCAGGGTTTTTACCCCTTTCTTCATGGTATATAAAATAATGGTACAATTTACAACCACTTGGATCTCAGAATCAATGACATATATAGTAAATCTGATTCTACTTGCCTGAAGAAACCATACCTACTGAGTTTCTTTTGTCTCTGAAAAGGAAAGCAAACTAGGAAGAAAAACAAGTTTTTCTCACATACTTTTATCATTTTGCTATAATCTTAACATATCTTCATAGACCATATATATACACACACATATATATAAGCTTTTTATTCTTATTAATACCAAATGATTATGTGTGTGTATATATAGCATTTGTCATCCAATTAATATCACAGCTATAACAGAACAAAAATTTTTTTTAAACCAAAGCTAATCTGAACAGCTTCAAAGTCACTGAGAGATGAGAGCCAGCTCTAATTCACGTTGGTTAAGCATGAATGTTTTGGGGAGTTATTTTTGCCGTATCTATTACCTGGAAACACGCCTGTTATTTTAATTAAATAACAGCTTGATATATTTCTGACTTTTAAAGATAACAGATTTTAGCAAGACAAACAATGTGTTCTGAAAAACGACCTTGAAGATTTAACACACAAATAAAATTTTAGCCGGATATATATGAGAAATTTAAACATTGTTACAGATGAGGCTTTATCTTTCTTTCCTATATATTTAGGAAACATAGGTTTCTTTTCTTTTCTTTTTTTAGTTTCTAAACATTCCTCAGAATGAATTTGTTACTGACAGAGGACTAGAAGGACCCTTTCTCCCCTCAGTATGGTTTCTAGTGCTGGAGTCTTTCTAGAACTGCAGAACTCAACTGCTAAAACCTGAGATGCTTCAATGGTCCCTTCTCAGGGAAACCAGTTGGTCTTCCCTTTATCTGACCTACTGTGGGGCCAGCCATTGCCAATGGTAGTGTCTCTCTTACAGATCTTTCCTCCCTTCTTCTACAGTATCTTTTTTTCTAGTTCTGCATCTAATAATCTTACTAACTTCATCAGTACCATAAACTAGACCCTTTTCCTGGAGCTCCTGAAATGCCAACCACTGCTCTCTTCTCACAGCACCAAAAAACTTCCTAAGTATACCAAGGTATTTCATACCTGTCTTTTGCAGATATTTTTTCCTCTTTTTTGGCCTTTCGTTGCCATCTCATATTCCTTCAGTAAAAATTTTTCTGCCCTCATTCTATTCTCTTTCTTGGCATGCTAAATATTAATGATAATATATATACCATAAAATTAAGTCTATGCTTAAGTATCTGCCTCCCTCATCACATTGCAAGCTGTTCCAGGACAGGTTACATCTTACTTATTTTTCTATCATTGCCAAATGTCCAGGACAGACCACAAAAGGTACCTAACACAATGGCCACTTCTGGGAGTCAGAAGGCCAGCCCAGCCACTTCTGACTGACAGTGGTGCTGACGCTTAGGGTGCACTACACATTTGAACCCATCCCGCAGTCTCCAGCTGGTTGCTCCAAGAATGTGCTTTGGTCCAAAGACCCTCAAATACTGGATGGTGTTACACGTCTTAGATCTCTCTGAGTTTGAGGCAAGATACATGGATACAGTCATTGCAGGAAGAATGGCACTAAATAGAGAAACAGTGCAAGGTAGTAAGTACAAGCAATGAAACAGAAATAAGGAAGAAGGGGAAGAAATTAGTCAGAAGGAAGCTGTAGAGATGGAGAAGCAATAAAAGTAAATGTAAGAGTTGCACCTGGGTCCCTTGATAAGCTGTTAGACGATGAGAGCCAGTTCTACCCCACCCTGGGCGATGAATGACTAGTTCTGCAGGGGCCGTGTATATGTGCTGTGATGGAGGAAACTTCTTCATGGATTCTTTACTTGGAAGTGAAATAAACCCCAACACATCTCGACTCCCTGAAACCCCAAAGAGCCTGACTAAAATACTAGTTCTGCACAATGCCTGTTACACAGAGGACATTCAATAAACACTCAAAGATAGAATCCTACCAAGTCCACTATAATTTTTAAAAGTTATTTATTAAATGGTTCATTGTTAGCATGGAAATATTATATTTGTCAAAGATCAGTGATATGGAGAAATAACTGTCAGACTGTGTCATAATAGAAAAGTTATGTTACATGCCGGACAAGGTGTTAGGTGCTTTACATGCATTAACTTACTTCGCCCTCCCTACAACCCTAGGAGGTCACTGCCATCTGAGGCCTGCAGAGGCTTGGTTACATGCTCAGGGTCACACAGTTTGTGACTAGCAGGACCAGGATTCAAACCCCCATAGGTCTGACGCTAGAGCCTATTCTCTTCACTGCTACAGTTGGTCACTGCCACATCTGATTTTATTTTTACAAGTCAACACTCAGATCTATCTGTGCTGATGTCTATTTGATGATAATACAAATTTTATAAGTTTTTACAATGGTGACTATTTTATTACAAGAGTCAAAGAAACACATTAATTTTCTTCATTATTAAGCATTTGACTGTCATAGGAGCAACCAAGACTATAATGATCATATAAATCCTTTCTGGAAATTAATGAGATTTAACCTTAGTATAAATAAAGATTTCCATAACAGTTTAGATTATGGATAACTCTATATAAAGAGAATCTTGATTCTCTTGGTGTTCCAGGAACCCGGGAATACACCGGATTATTTAGGACAGGCACCATTCAGAGCCACCCAACTGAGGTCCACTTGGGAAGTCCTCATACCAACAGAAATTCACATGCTACCAAAACTCACAAGCCTTGTTACCAAGGGAAGAGGAGAGCAAGGGAGGAACTGCCTTCTAAAACAATACTAGTCCATTGGGGGACCTTTCAAAGTTTCCAGGTAAAAGGCAAGAGAAGGAATGATTTAAGTAAGAATGGGGAGAGTGTGATGAAACAGAAAGGCTAACAATCCCTTCCCATGGACAGGGCACTGTGCTAACAGCTCCACATGGGTTATGGCTGTCAAATCTCATGAGATGAGACTCTTATTATCCCACTTGACAGATGAGAAAAAAGGCAAGGAAGGTTAAGTTACATGCTCAAAGTGATAAAGTCTATATATATAAAAAAAAAACATGATCTAAACTCAGATATGAATGACTTCACAGTCTGTGTCTTCTAAAGAACAAAAGGAAAAGGAATATTTACAAGTGCTTACTGACCTAGACCTAAGGCATCTGCATACAAAAATGAAAAATCTGTATCCCAATACTGGGACAATTCTGTTTCTCAGCAGGAATAGTTTCTCCAGAGATATACTGTTATTGGCAACTGTTGGCCTATTCCCTCTTCTGAGCAAGCAGGATTAAATACAACCATTGGTACGGGCAACCTTTCCATCTTTATATAATACAGGATTTATAACATATCTAGGTTTACATAAGAAATAACTGAATAAAAATGGCTCACATTATGAAAATTAGTTTCCAAAAGATTTTATTACAGATTATATTCAGTAATGTTTGACCTTGAAACACAAGGCATAATTTCTACTTATTTATAACAAGAAACAGGTACTACTTTTATCCCCATATAGACTAAACTGCCTCCATTAGCACAACAAAGAACCAATTGATGATTTCTTAATATGGCTGTGGCCATGATATAATGAGTTTCATAATATATTGAATCTCTACCAGAAAGCTTTATGGTGGGGACTATTTCTAGTATTGTGTGGAAACCTCCTTATTTAGCCCTTTGAGGAATATAGGAACAGAATTCACCCTCAAAAAGCTCATGTTTTGATTAAATAAAAAGTTAATTAATATGGAAGCCAAACTAAAAAGAATAATATAAACAATGAATACAAGCAGTTTAATAATACCACCTTAGTGATTCTGATTGACTCATATTTATAAAATATTATGTCATGCACATACTATAAATCCATTTATCTGACTTAAATCGTAGAGTAGTTTCTATTAGAATATCACACCATTTGAGTTTAAAATTAAAAAAGTATTCTTCAGCACAAATTACAGGATTTTGAAAAGTAGGACATGGCATAGAAACATAAAGAATATATATGAAATTAACCAAAATTAAAACAAAACAATCTATTAATGGATAATCATACTGCAAATGTCCACTCATTAGCCCCAGGCATGGAAAGGGTAAGTTCTTTGCGGGCAGGGCCTTTTCCCTGCAGCTACAACAAAGCACCCAGAGCAACAGATGTCTCAGGCTTGCTAAACACTGACTCAGAGTCAGACTAGCTGGTTATCACTTCTAATCAACAAAGATCTACGAAACAGCACTGTGCAGATGTTGTATTATCACTCATAATGGACACACACAGCCCTTAACAACCCATAACTTCTACCACAAATTAGTACCTTTGCGGACATGTAAACAATTCAAAGAGAAAAGGAAGAATATTCAAAAGCTTTTCCTGCTTCTAAATTAGTAATTTGTAAACGATTAGTTTAACAATCACCATGCAAATATAATAACAGGGAATTTATAAAAGGCAGAAAGCTACTAGTCAGTATCAAACCGTGCTTAAAAGTAGCAACTCCATAGAGTTGGATTTCTTTCTTTCTTTTTTTGGATAGGCAATTACCTTTGACCAAGTCTATGGAGTAAACTACATGCCCAAGTCTCCCTATAGAGAAGACAGGTGAATCAAAAAGAAAACTGTGTATTAACTATATAGTTCTCCTACACTATATATTCTTATATGTTAGAAATATATGAATATATTTAAAGCAACTGATATTCTACAGAGTATTGAATAAACTCTAAGGGATTTCGAAGTAAATTATTGGTAACAAACTGTGTGCTACAAAAATTTCAGACACTAAAACATATAAAATAATGTATGCATAAAATATTGACAACTATAGACTAGGACACTACTAAAATGAGTAGATGATATATTATTAATTGGGAAAAAGATTCTAGTTTGTCTTCTTTTATGAAGTGCATTTTTGTTGAACTCTATTAAGACTACTTTACCATTAAAAGGCATCTTTCTTAGGCACAAGTAATCATAGAAATATTCAAACACACAAATATTCAAACACAATTTTGAGAAAACTGCCTTGCATGAAAAGTAAATCTTGTAAAATTAACACACACATTTTGGATATACTTCAACAGCCTCTAAAGTTATTGACACATTTAGGCAAAAACGACAAGGCTAGACCTTCAGGTGGACATGCTTCTATATGACTAAATATCATCAAACTAAAGGGGCTATATTCTCTGTGGCTGAAACCTAACTAAACCAAGAAAAAGAAAAAACACAAAAAGATTTTCTGGCACCCGAAGTGAGAATCATACCCCTAGGTCAAGAAGCTAACCACAAACAGATTTTCTAAATCACCACTATACACCTGCCTAGTCCCAGAAAGAAAATAAAGCAACGGTGCAAAAGCTTGGTTAGGGAGTTTCCTTGGTACACCTATGTCTCTCAGAAACGTAGCTAGCGGATTCCATTAAAAGTCACCACATTCAAGTTATTAACGTACCACAACAGATCAGTCTAATATGCATTACTGATGACATCACTTAATAGTAGAACTGAAATGTTCTATTCAAATCTGGAAAAACAACAGTTCTTCCTTCTAAATGTGTTAGTAGATGAATATAAAAACCAACAAATTTATAAAAGAATGAAACTAACTATATATATTTTGTAAAGCCATGGAAACCATCATGTGCATTGACAGGTCTGAGAAAACCTTAAATTGCCAAAGAAGTTAAAAGTTTCCAGGAGGAAAGGATAATTCAGACAAGTCAAATACACAACAGAATTCGGGGGGGGGGGGCGGCGGGGAAGGGAGCCGAGAGGTAGCTATGCAGAAACAATCAAGAATATGCAATGACTATTAAAATTGATAAGAATTTTAAAGAAAACTAAAAGGGATGAGACAAATCAAGTTAGTAATCAAGTTAGCCTGGTAAGGAAATGAAAATCCAGGAAGACTAGCAATTTAAGATCAGGTAAGATTATTTTTAAAAAAGCAGCTGAGAAGAAAAAGCAGGAGGTGAGGGCACACATTTCTTTAAGTTAACACGCCTTGTGCATGGGCATAAAAGAAAACAAATAAGGCCAAAGTGAAGCCAACATGTTATCTGTTCTAGAGTGACCTGAGGCTCAAGTTCAATGAAATCCACTGACTTGCCACAAATTATAAACAAAAATTTGTTAGTAGTATTCACATAGACAAGTGAAAATTGTAAAAATGATCAGAACTGGATGGAAATACGAGTTTGGTGATTCTATATGAATCCTCACCTCAGAATCTATGTGAAAACCCAGTGACAGAAGAACAAGGCTGTTCCACTATGTATGACAGATAAGACAAATGGACTGTAAAGTTCTGGCTGGCTCGGGAATATGTGCTGCTACTTAGACTAAATAACACATTTCCCACTCATCAAAGCAATCACCTCTGTAAGTACTTCTGAGCTACTACTTCTAACCTAGGTTCCCAGGGTGAGGGATGCACACTACTCTTCTCCTCTACTCCAGGAACTGGGAAAACCTGTGAGGCTTAATGTAAACTATTTTCTATGAGCCGATGTTTTCTAGGGAGTTTAGGATCAATATAGTCCCATTTTCCACTTGTTCCTTCCCAACAAAAACCCATGAAAGCTTGTATTCTTTTGATATTCTGTGCTAAAAATTCCACTGTTTATTCCTTCCTTTGTTGTGTCTTTGGTACTTGAAGGACTTTTAGAAACCCTTAGGAAAAAATGGGACATTGTGCGCATCCTCTTCCCTAACTGTTACACACACATCAGTAAGCAAGGAAAAGGATGCTCTTAAAAAAAAAAAAAAAAAACACACAACACAAAAAACCCCAGTATTTGCCTAAGTGTGTATTTCCTTTCAAGAATTCCCCTTCTGTGCTACTTGACAAATGTAGGGCTGGGAACGTCTACAAGACAAATGATGTGTGCACCTAGCGAGAGCTTACACTGCACCAGAGAAGCAGGTCGGAAGTCCCCACCCCGCTGTTGTGGGGTGTCCCCAGCAAGGCAGTGCACCCTCTGCTCCATCTGACAGCACTGGTACAGAGGGCACGGCACACAGCAGGCATCGGAACACAGCTGCTCCTTCGCTATTTTAGTTTTCATCAAAAAAAAAAAAAAAAAAATCGCAAGTCAGTGCTATGTGGAGGCTCTGGTGTACGTTTTTCTTTGGGAACTTCTCCAAATGAGTGTGTGACTACATTTTTACTAAGTCAGTTATCTTTGAAGAAATGTGACAGTCCAGTCTGAGTATTGTTCTAAGAGGTCAAGTGAACAGGGTTAGTATGTACTTAGGAAAGTGGTCTGTTACTGTATATATTTCTCTCCCATATTTTAAGAAAATAAATTTAATGATAAATATGTATATTCTGAGTACCTTCTATTTTAATTAAAAAACCCTTAATTGTTTTTAATGGTCTGAGATTAATGGAGAGGCAGGGATAATGATGAATTAGAACACAAAGCCTTCTTATACCCTTTGCTAGGACAATGGTTTCTTTCAAAATCCCATGCAACAGCTAGCAGTGTGCTACTTCCTTCTAGCTGGTGGAAAGGCCTGTTAACTGGGGTGCTCAGAATGAGGAAGAACAACTTCCTGACAAATTCAGTTTTTCTCCTCTGTGCTTTTAACACTAGCAAACCACTCTGGTACACCTCCCTTATGTAAGCACTGGCCAGGCAACAGTGAATAAAAATAAGGAAACAAAACATTAAATAAAACAGGGTCTCTATTCCTCTAGACACTTAGTCTAGCAGGAGAAAACATAATGTCATCTCTGCTATAATAAAAGTGTTTAACATCCCATAAATAGTTGTAAGGATGGAGTGGTCTCCTTCCTTAATTTCATCTACAGGAGTCCTGGAAAGATCCACAGAGGAGGTGATGCTTGAATAATTTTAAAGAACAGAACTGGCAGGCACGGAGCTGGTGAAGGGTGAATGAAGATATTCTAGACAGAAGACATAGTTTTGGCAAAAATAACGCTCTACAATACTAAACACCTTATGATTCCGCAGATTAGGAAACACTAGATAAAATGAAGTTAGTTGGCGTTCTTTATTGTAGGACATCTCAGAGCCTCTAATAAAGACCTGTGTGCATCCCAATTCTCCCAGGGAAAAAGAAGTATGTAGCACTCCTCATGCTTATTTGGCATGGAAGTCCCTCACAGCAGAGTCCCCTGACAGAGCAGTGGCCCTTGGAATACACTGCAATAAATCTGTACTGAGTCATCGCTATAGACCTCTGGCTCTAGGAAGTCAGTACTTCCATGAAGAAAAATCCAGAGAAGAAAGGAACACTGGCTGTCTTATGTCTCAATATAATTTTTCTTAAGTTATTACAAAATTCAGCATATCTTTAGTGTCACTGTGGCTCCAAGAATTCAAAATGAAAAATATGGAGGAAAAAGATTATTTCACAACCAGACGGGTAAAGTCTTCTGGTGTGAACCAATCCTGAGGGAAGTGGCCATCGGACATTCAAGCCCGGCCCAATCCAACCACTAGCAGAGGCCAGAGTCTGTTACAAAGATTTGCCCCTGGCCGAGTCCACTTACTCTATGCCAAGGTCTTAGGTCTGGGGTGAAGACAAAGAAACCATGAACAAAAGAACCCCGATATACTATTTTCTCTAAAAATCCCTATATGGCTACAAGAAAGCCCCAGAACATGAAATAAAATAAAGGGGCCCAGGGAATGGTTCTCATGTCATTGCAGCAGACCCTGGAGCTCTGCATAGCAGGAACACTGTGTGTTCTCAGCACGGATGGGGGTGGTGCTGGCAGTGACTGGTGGGTAACGCAGGGCAGAGCGGGAGCAGCACCAGCGCCTAGCAGAGGCCACGAGACCAACATGGCTGAAGGTGGTGATGCCAATGGCTGTGGAAGCAATGTTGTCCATAGAAAGCTATAGGCAACTGACCAAAACCATTCAGCAGCACAAGTAAGACCCACACTGGGGACTTCACGAAAAACTGGGAGGTGGGGGGAATAGCCACCCAAACCAGTAAATCTGGGTAGCTTCCATCAAAGTGACTCCATTTTAACAGGCTGGGGTCACATGAAGAAAGTTGGGTAGTATCTACAAATAAAACCAGAAGGGCTTCTTAGTCAACAAATATTACACAATCTGAAAGGTATGTTCCTAGGATAGGGCAGAGAAGGTAAGAAGTCATACCACATACATAACCAAGAAGGATGGTACCGTGATCAGGAGCATGATCTCTGAAGCACTGATTGTCTGGGTTAAATCCAAGGTCTGAACACTTACAAGCTATGTGACCTTGGCCAAAGTTACTTATCCTCTCTGTGCTTCAATTTCTTAACTCACTATAAAATGAGGATAATAGTAGCTACCATATTAAGTGGCTATCAGTATTACCAGTGTTAATATACAAGGGCTATCCAGAAAGTATCCACCCATGTAATATGAAAAATAGAGACATTTGTTGAAGATGACACAAAATAAAAGAAACACTGTACATAGGACAATGACACCTCAGTCTCCTTCAGAGTAGGCACCCTGGGACCTCACACAATCCTCCCAGCATCTCTTAACCTAACCCATACATGTTCAACATTCTCAGGTGTCTTTGTTGCAGGCCTTTCAGAATGTGGATCCCTTTCAACAGATTCTTGACCATCTTTGAAGCGTTTGTGCCACACTTTTATTTACACTGCACTCATTGCATCGTCCCCAAAAGCCTTCTCAATCACTCGAATAGTTTCTGCAGAGGAATGTTCAAGCTTAACACGAAATCTGATACAGATTAGTTGCTCTACTTGCTCAGTCATTTTGAATGCGACGGCCACACAGTACACATGCTCACTCAAGGTGTCCATCGCCCCACTGACTAGTACAGTGAAGTCATCATTGTTCATGCATGTGGATTACAGTCCTTTCTCCTTGGCTGCCAGGTTACATGGATGTCACGTAAACCGTTCTGGTTATATTAACAATGGCTGGATACTTTCCAGACAGCCCTCATATATGTAAAGTACTTACAAGAAAGTTAATTTCCCAGATTTCCTCCCATTAATTTCTTCTGTAAAATGGGGATGATAGTTAATAGCTAATAGTCACGACTCACCATCTATGTGCCATGCCCTGTTCCAAGTCCTTCACATATAGTTCTCACCTCAGTTTTAAAATGAATGAACATGGATAAAGCACTTACAACAGCACCAAATACGTGGTAAGCACACGATAAATATAATTACTACTGCTACTATTATTATCAGTAAAGCTGCCATGGAGCACCTCCTCTGGTCTATGTACTATGCTAAGTACTGTCCATCTATGTAGCCACCAAGGCTACAAGGTAAGACTCGTCATCTTCATTGTGTAAAGAAGCTCTTACAGAAAGATTAAGGAACTTGATTAACTTTCCATAGTAAGCGGGAACTCTGGGTTTCAAAACCAGGTCTCTCTGGCTTCAAAGCCCTGTCCTCCTCCTTCCTCCACTATGCTGCTTCATAATTTCTTTTAACAATACGTTATTTGAAAAACAGATGAAATTAGCAAAATAAAACTACTTTTTCTGGTTTCAGAAGGTAATAAAGTTGACAGGAGACATCTGGAATGTGAAGACTGCTGTACAAGGCTGCTTCTGGGGGAAAGGAGGGAGGGAAGAGAGTCCAGCCAGAAGACAAAGGAGGCTTCACTTGTTTTATTAATATTAATTTCTTTAAAAACAATACACACCCAACTGCAGCAAACATGGTGAAGGTTTTATGACTGTTCACTATACTATTCTGTAATATACTCCCTCTATATTTTTCTTTATGCTTCACATATTTCCTTAAAAATAAACACGTACCACTGAACTACTACGCTATACTGTGGGAGGCTTCATGGAACCAAAGGAAAATAACAGGATTCGGGAGTCTGGAAATTCGTAGTCAAGTCCTGGTTATGCCATTAACCAGTGACAGGCTCTGAAATAATTGACAACCTTTTTAGAACTCATGGACCTACAAAATCAGACCAGACTACAGAGCCTAGGGCTGTTCAGGATGAACATTATGATTCGTTTATTACCACAACGCTATGTTCCTACCAGTAGACACACCACCAGAAAATATAAAGCTCAATAGGAACCACAAACTCCCTTTAATTGTTAAATCTGAAGAGTACCTCCCAACATTTTTTTTGTGTGTGTGAAATATTCTTGCCATTCCTATAATCCAGTGGCTCCCAAGGTTTTCAAATGTGGGGATCCCTTCAAATGTGGAGATCCTTTCTAAAGGTATCGTCACCATCTATGTGGCAGCTACAAGAATCTGCAGACATACATACTGTATGTACTAATAATATCAGAAATGTTTAATCTGTCTCAAATTACAGAAGTTATGGTTTGCTTTTTTTTTTAAAGGAAAAAAGCTGGGACACAACTCTAAGGGTCAAACTAGTTTTCTGAGTGCTAATCTGAAAGCACAATTACTGCTGAAATAGTTTTGCCTTTGTATTATTAAAAGCTATAATGTTTTCAGAGAATACGTGCTTACTTGCTGACCAGCAGTTATTACTATTTAAGTGACAGGAGTAGATGTCAATGGCAAGTTACACAATAAGTCCTCACTTAATGTCGTCTATAGGTTCTTCGAAACCACAACTTTAAGCGAAAGGAAATATATCGAAACCAATTTGACCCTAGGCTAATTGATATAAATAAGAGTTAAGTTCCATGGCATATTTCTGGTCACAAAAACATCACCAAACTTCTAAAGACCCCAAACACTTCTACTATTAAACATTATTAAAATAAATGTGAGCTATACATACACTTAAAAAAGGTTAACAAGTAAGATAATCATTCATCCAACTATTCCAGTTCAGGGTCAGGGGTGGCCAGAGACTATCCTGGCACCTTGCAGGTAAGGGTGCAAGTCAGCAACCAGCCCTGACCAGGACACCATTCCATCACAGGGCGCACTCACACCCCCACTCCCTCAGACTGGGACCATGCAGACACACCAATGAACCTAACAGGCACGTCTCTGGAATGTGGGCGGAAACCAGAGTGCCTGGAGAGAACCCACAGAGACCGGGGCGGGGGATGGGGGGGGATGCGCAAACTCCACACAGACAGTGGCCCTGATCAACAAAATGGTGTTGAATGAAACCATGTTATCTGAGGACCTGCTGTAATTTATAACCTGAACATAAAAAAAGCTGACTCACCTTTGGTTAACGTCTGGTGTTTAGGACACAAATTTAACTTATTTAGCTTAGCATAAATGTTTTATGTGGAAAGAATTCAAATATCTATGTATTTTTGTTTTTCACTTCAGGATCTTAATACAATCTCATCCCTCACAGATTGTATGATTCATCTGTATACGTATTAACATAAATCAATTAAGCATACAGTCCACCTCCCTTAAAGATCACTTTCTACTTCCACAATCCAATCAACAAGTGAAAAAGCTGGAGATGACTGATGTCTAGCAATAAATTAAGCCACAACATCAAAAACGTTCCAATATACTAAAAATAATGACCGTAAAATTCTTAAATAATGTCCTTTAATTCTGATACTGAGTGTTTGCTGGTGTTCATGTTCTCAACCTTTCACTGATGAGATACTACATTCTGTCAGGAATTACCAAAAAAGCACCATATAGATTACTCTAAAGTAGGTTTTTGGATTTGCAACTTGACCTCAGGAATCCCTCCAGTGACTTACTGCCAAGTTGTGATCAAATGATCTTTGTACTAACATTATACCCTAGGAGAATCAGATCTCTTCAGTAGATCATGACCAATGTCCCCTTCACTTATTTTTTAGAATAGTTCATTTCTTCCTAGCCATTTGTTCATCTATTCCTACTCACTGAATATCTGTGTACTCAGCCTAAAACAAACAAAAAAACTTCTGGGCCAGTACGTACATTAACGTGATGAGAAGGTTCTGAGACTTGCCAAGTGCTGAATCATGCTTATGTTTAGGTTTTATTTCTATATCTGATTTTAGAGGAACATACTCCCTCTAAAAATCCAAGGTACCCTTGTGAATCCATTGGAAGATGGGATCACTGTCTGGCAAAAGCTATCTATTTATGGAAGTTAACTGTAGCACAGTTGGAGACACTAAGGATTCAAAGTGAAACAGAAGATTCTAGGAACTGAATGGGATGGAAGAAAAAAATCTTTATTCGGTAGGTGGCACTCTTTCCCTAAAAATGTAACTGAGGCAACTATTAATATCAAAGATGTCATCTGCCCACTAATCACTTGAAAGAGAAGGCACATTAACTCCAACATCCTGTCCTAAATATAGTCTGAATCATTACTGTCTGCCTTCCTAAATAATGTCTTCCTCATTTCAATGGGATCCTGGAGTTGTTCATAAATATGCCAATTTCTTTTCACTACAGCACAAGCTACAATTTAGTAAAACCAAGTAATTGCATTTACTTTGAACTGGCAGGTTTTGACTTATGACTTTGCCTGGTATATGCTTCTAAAGACATTCATCATACCATTTTTTTAACTTTAATGCTTTCAGATATAAAAGAACAATCTGAATGGAAATGGGACAAAGAACTGTACTTGTAATATAGAAATTATTTAATATATTATTCCTGTTTTAAAACATGACAGCAATTCTTTTTCATAAGCATGCATATGCATATTCTTTTTAATTAGAGTAACTGTATTCAATTGATTATCATTCTGGCTGTTACTGGACCAAAATTAACCTCAAAACTTTTAAATTAAAAAATGAAAACAAGGCTGACAGCTAATAAAATGTGAGTGTACCTAGCATACAGAAGAAGCAAAAAATAAAAATAAACCCCCAAATTTATCTAGTTTTCGTTAAGTACATACCTTAGTCTCAATATCCTATAGGTTCCACCTCATTATTCAAGCTCTAGGGTCACCCCCTTCCTTGGAGAAACTGTCCCTTCAGCCTCCCCCACTGGCCACAGCCCCTATAACTCAGTGTGAAGACATCTTCACTCAGTCCTCATTCAGCAAATAACACTGTTATAATGGCCTCTTACTGATGTTTCCCACACTTGACTGTGAGACCCTTGAGGACAGAAATGGGTCTCAACTTATGTCTCCTGCTCTAGCAGAAAGCTTGGCACAGGGAGGTAGGCAACAGACGTGCTGAATAAAGGAATAGACTGCTCTTTCCCCTTGCACTGTGTTTTACTTGCAGGAAGGCCTTTGTCTTACTTTATTCCTGCAGTACTGACTCCCAAATGCCCAGTATTTGTACGTGGCAAGCTGTGAGGAAGCAATGTCTTTCCAGTATGAGCCCCCATAGCAGAAAGATCCCTAAGATGTAAACAAGCTTCACTGAGAGCTTTGTGTAGGCCAAGTGCCCTCCATTAGTCCTAGGGGCACTGTGCAAAGAGAGAGAGCTCCAACACTGCTCTTGGGGAAAAAGGATTTCAACCCCAGGAAAACACTAAGAGAAGGTCAGTAAAAGAAAGCTAAGAACCATGAGATTCATTTATATTTCACTGAAAACAAGCTATCCCATAACTTTAGAACTTACCCATGTCTGTAATTTTGCTAATGGCTGTTGATTTTTCTGTGGCTAGTAGGAATAAAATGCCTTGAAGAAAACCCCAAAGATTTTATGCCTGGGAGGAGAGAGGCAGAAGCTATGAGCTGCATCCTATCGGGAAATGAGCTTAGGGGTCTATGGGCAGATGTTGTCCATGAAGGGGCAGTGCTGCGACCCTGAATCCAGGTTCCTCAAATCTGGATTCTCCTTGCCTGGGTGGGGGGGATACAGCTGGCAGGATGCACTTGAAACCACAGCATAAGCATGAAAAATAGAGCATCTGTTTTCTAGAGTGTCAATTTTATCCCAAGATTTGTGAGATGGGTGCCCTGTGATGGTTTTATGTTAAAAATACAAACAGAGCTAAAACATAAAACTGAAATGAATTATGGTAAACCGTAAGACTTGAATCAGTTTTATTCATTGTTCTGAGTAAGCATTACTAGCACAGCCAGCTGCAGAGGATACTCCTGGGTCCCTTTGCCTCTTCAGTCCTTCGAAAGAAGTTTGCTGAATGGATGGCCAAAATGCTCAACAGTAAGCTGAAGCCGCTGTTCTCAACAACCCTGCCATCACAATATGACATTCAAATACACAAGATATGGCAAAATTTCAAAAAACTCTTCAGGGAGTACCACAACAACTAGCCAAAAAGCTGTTTAGGGACTAGCACGCCAAGTAGCTATGCATCTGCCTCAAGCCATTCTCTACCTGAGGCAGAGGAAAGATAAACTGCACAAGCGCCAAAGTGTCAGCCACACCCCTACCACCTTCCATCCAAGAAAGCCCATCCGTATGCAAGAGAATAAGTAATAGCTATAGGAGTATTTCTGAATAGTCCTAAATTATTTTTATAAAAACTAATCATTTTAAAACTTTGATATTTTATTAATGCCAAGAAAGTAGTCCTGGACTACCTCCCCATGTGCGTTACCACACCTATCCCTTCAACGGCAAAATCTGGCTGGCCACCCGTCAGGTACACATGCTGACCAAGCTAAAACGTGGAGAGGGATAGTGTTTCTGTGAGGTATCTAAAAGCAACAGCTAGGAAGAGGGCAGAGAAACTCACATAGAAATCATGTAATAGGTTCTCGGCACACTTACAACCATGTTTTTGTTAGAACGTGATCTTTACGAGAGCAGAAATTTTTGTGTTTCATCACTGCTATATTCCTAGCGCTTGCACACAGCCGATTCTTAATAAATCTGTTCAGTGAATGAATGTTTTGTCATACCACGAGCTACAATAATTTAAACAAAGGGGAGACTTATATCTACAGACTTCCTACTTCATAAACCATGGTAAGCTCTTCATCACAGACTGACTTCCTATTAACCATCAGTCAACCACCTCTAAGCCTCCTCCTCCTTGGGAAACGTCAGTGTTTCAGAAAAGCATGCTCAATATCTGAACAACAAATAAAACTTCAAATAAAACACCCTCCTCTCTTTGGTCCATCTCTTCAACCTGTCAACATTTCCCCCTCTTCCTGTCTTAAAAAACAACCAAACCCCAACTGCTCTGTCTCTGCAACCCTCTGGCTTCCACTTCTCTCCCATGTCTCTCCTCCCCCAGGTTTCTCCAGAGCAGCCTGTGCTCCTGCACCCCCTTTCATGCCTCACTGGAGTACGGTCACTTCTTTCCCACTCCCACCACTCCATCAAACTGCTTTGTCTGGAGAGCAGCTGATGCCCCCTGCAGCCCTCGCCCAGTGGCACTGCTCCTGCTGACCATCTGCTCCCTGGAAAAAGTCCTCTTCCCAGCCTTGCCTGTGTCTCCCATTCTGCAGCGTCTCGAGCTCTTCCACAGGATCCTCTCTGCTCTCTTCCAGGAAATACTGGCACTCCTCAGGGAGGAATCTGAGCTAAAATTCCCCGCTACCCTTTCAAAGGTTGAGCCTGGGCCTACTTACCAAGGAATTAAGATTGCCCACAGGAACTATCCATTAATTTCTCAATCCTCAGCTCTTGTGCCAGATTCTGAGCAACCTACGGTTCAACTGACCAAAGATCATTAGAGAGAAACATCAGAGGCCATAAAGCTTCAATCCTGAAGGTGGATTACTATTAATGCAGTAAGATATAAAATAAAGCATATCTTACTTTGCACAAGTTAATTTCTTAAAAGCTGTATGTAAACAAAGTATACATAATAAAATCATTTTCAAGAGTCTCATGCTGAATCGTCCTTTATATTTTGGGGGAGTATCAACTCATATTTTAATTAAAAGAGGTTTCTTAAGCACAACAGTATTTCTTTCATTGTCTTTTTTCTTCATCGCCTACATCATTTGTACCCTAAAAGCATGATTATTAGGCAGCATTCATTAAGCTGTCCTCATATTTGGCATACACATGAATACTGTCAAATCCAGGTAGAACCTCAGTTTTTTCCAAGAGTTTCTCATGAAACTGGCTACAAGTGACCAATAACTAGCTAGAGAACACAGGAATTAAACTCTCCTTCCCTCTCAACTCCAGTGTTTACCTGGGCATATCTCAGTCTCAATTCCTTGCACAGTAGTGTACACATAGTAAAGTATGTCAATAAATACATATTGAGTTGAAGTGATAGTATAAGTTTCCATAAGCAGCTCATATTAATATAAAAGATTTATGGCACAGCAAACTATTATTATTGAAGAAAACAAAATAATGGAGTGTCAAAGACACAGCTAAGTGCAAAGATATTTATCTTGCCTTGAAGGAGATTTCAGTTTTACCTTTCTATAAACTAAAAGATAATCTCCTTTGTTGGGAAGGCACAGGGGTCAGGCAGATTACTGCACTGTCTCAGAGCCACTAAGCTCTTTTAATTATCACGGAAAGTGCATCGAACACAAAATAAAGGCTCCATACTTGATAGGCAGACATTTGTTAACTTATTTCACTAGTAGAGAACAAACATCAATAAGAGAATTAATGAACTGAAGTCCATTTAGGCACAAATTAATACTAGATGCTGGCTGGTAGATATTATTTTCTTTACTCAAATTAATAAATAGGCATTACCAACAATTAAAACACATCAATTAAAAGAATGCTGAAATCTGAAATGAGCTTAAATTTAAAATCACTGGAAATAAAAACTAACCACCACCCACCCCCCATTTGTAAAGAGATCTAACAGCTATGTCTAGTTGCAAAGAAATAAATTTCAAAATGCCTAAAGTACTCAGGAAAGCTCCCTGGGAGTATGACAAGTATACTCAGGTGTGAGCTGAGAAGGGGGAGAGAAGGGAGTGTGTGTGGAATACACAGTGTTGGGTAAGGAGTTTTCACTCTCCCTGTTACTACTTTGCAAGGCTGGGAAGGCCACCTCACTTACCCGCGTGTTCCCACTAACTGTGAAACGGAAATGACACCCATGTGAGGCAAAGTCTGGGCAAGCACTCTGTAAAGCACTCCAAAAGTGTTAACCATTATCACTTTTAATGCACATGCACACCAAGCGTATCTCCGATTTTGCACCAAGGGTATCTCCAATTTTGCTGGAAAGAACATATGCATTAACGAAGTTCAACCCTATTGCTAGCCTGGAGATTTGTTTCCTTTCTGGTACGGTAAAAACACTGAAGTCTAAATTTATTGCTGTTTATAATTTGCCATATTTTATAAGAACTTCACATAACCAAAACTGTTAAAATGTCTCACTGATGCTTTCTGATTTTTGGAAGGCCTAAACAGATAAAGTCAACATTAGATATGACTTGACCTCATTATATACTATGTGAAGAATGGACAAAAGCAAAGACAAACAAATGAATAATTTCCAAGACAAGATAATGAAACTTTGTGCTCTGATGTAACTCAAACTTATCTCCTGATTTAAAAAGAAAAACATGCATAAAAGGTAATTATAAAGGTTAAGAGAGAAGGCTTGGAGTCAAACTGCTGGGGACACGTTCAGGCTCCACTGCCCACTAGCTGTGTGGCCGCCTTGCCAAGCAAGATACCTCACCTCTCAGATGCTTCTCATTTGTAAGAAGGGAATCAAAATTGCACTTACTTCACAAGGATGGTGTAAGGCTTAAATGAGATAATCTGCGGAATGCATCCAGTGTACCAAGCACAGAGGAAGTTAACTATCACTGCTCTTCCAAACAACCCAAGTACAGTAGGAAAATGACAATGAACTAGGATGAACTAGACTTGGTCACAGACCGAGCACTGCACCGAAGGAGGAAATCTCCCCACTGACAATGTCTGAACCTCTCAATACCACCTCTGTTACTTGGAATCAAGACGTTGTCCTTTTGAATTCTAAAGTGCTGTGATCATAAGTCCTAGTATTTTATTTTAATACTCCTGATTTCATATCCATCATCTCATTTGCTCTTTCCAAATTCTATAAGTAGGAAAGGTATCATTTCTATTTTGCAGACGAGGACAGTCAAACTCAAAGGTTGAAGTAACTTTATTCAAAATCCTGCAGAAGTGGTAAGACAGTAATGGGGACAGGTCTCACAAGCCTGAGCCAATGCTACACTTAGTCTACCACAACAAGAGTCAGACAGCAGGTTAAATATCTTCCTACTAAAGACAGCTGGCAATCCCTGTCTGATAGCTAAAAGGGGAAAGAGGAAATCAAATATGTCCACAAGGGATGCTTAACTGCAATTTGATTAGGCTTTTCATTTTAACAGAAACAGTGAAGGAAACTGGAGTTTAGTATCAGAATAATTTTGGTTCTCAAAGAATTATAATACCTACATTGTCTCATCTTCACATAAAGCAGGGCTGCTTGACTCTTGAGAGGTCAAAGAATTATCATGGAATTTGGCTGTTTCTATTTTTTGCATTAATCCCCCATAAGCAATCATAAACATCTTGAAATAAACTAGAATGTTCAAAAGGTTTTTGTAATATTTGAAGCTCTAAAAGAAACAGTCCATGATTCTGAACATCACTTAATAAATGCAGAAGTTAACCTGCTATCAATTTTTGAAACAGCAAACTAAATGCCTGCCTGACAGCTGGTCTGATTAACATTGAATTACAAAATGAACAAACAGGAAAACATTAATTAGAAATTAGGAATTAAAAAAGGTCTTTTGTGGTCTATCTTCCTCTCTCAGAGTCTACTAACCTAGAAAGAAGCTCCAGTAGGTTTTGTATTTCACTGATCCCAGGGATTGAGTCCAGCTTCCTTCCCTCTTCCTGCTCTCCATCCCATTCCTGATGCCTCAGGTGGGAACTGCAGGTGACACACAAAATCCTGGAGCACAGTCGGCAATGGTTCTCAGGTCTCAGCACTGACTGCAGTCTCTGAACTTCAAATTCAAACACATCATTCTAAAAAACCCAAAATTTTAAACCCATTTTCATGGGTAAAAGAGTTGTGGAAGACAGAGCTGGAATGCCAAAACGATGACATTCCCAGGATAGTTTAATGATTTAGAGAATATTGTATCTGAAAATATTGACACACATGGCTACCTAAGCATATGGGAAAGAATGAATCTACATTTTAAATATATTATATTCCCTAAGCAGAAACTTTTTACAAAACTTGTAAGTGCTGTTACCAATGCTTTAATGTAGGCAATATCCCATAGTACATTAAAAAAAAAATCAATCCTAGATTAGGTATTAAAAAAAATCAGTAATGGACAGCATAAAATTTTTTATGTCTTTGGGCTAAATTTTGTGACAAATTTAAAAATTCTTTGGCCAACATAAAATTTAGCTCTTGTGCCCTAAATACACACAAAATGATAGAGCGGGGGCAGAGGTAACCCAATAGGATGAGGACAGTCAGTCAGCCCAGGAGTATAGGTATAGTATAGGTAATCCAAAGTGTGAAGCAGCTGGGTAACATTTGATTACAAATGCAAGCCCTATCAATGTTCAATAAATGATTTATAAAATGAGATTTATTTTTAATAAAGCACTGAGGAATTTACAGGAAAAAGTGTGAGTACGCCGGCACAATAGCAGCCTTGCTACAGCACTGAATTCAGTGTAAGTGGCTTGGCTCACCCAAGATCCTGGAACATCAAGTCCCAGGACAACTTGGCGGCATGGAGTGAAAAGGCGGGACCTCAGCAAGACCTGTACATGTGTGGGTGCTGGGGGGAGGTGGTGTGTGTATGTGTTTAAGCGAGAGAAAAGGGAGAGAGAAAAAAGAAATAGAGACAGAACTTGGAAAAATTTTCATTTTGGCTCAGGGTGTGGCCAACCATTTTCTCTACTTGGATAAGAAATTTCTACTAATTTGTTTTTAGTAATTAAAATCTGTGACATTCAGTGTTTTGGGGGAACATTCGCCAAGAATAAAGCATTACATTACACAGTGTAATTCTGAACACTTTTCTTTAGCAAGTTGCTGGATTCAGAGATAAGCTGACTTTAGACACTAATGGTTTTATATCTTATCACCAAAACTTGGCCCAAGGAGTAAGAAGGAGAAGAGAAAGCAAGGAGTTCTTGAGCATAAACTTTTTCTCTTTAATGCCAAAACTGCCTTTATGGACCTGAGCCCAAAAAGGGAAGGCTTTGTTCTCATGTGTCTTTGGCAGTATTTAAAACTCTCCTAGCAAATCCTCTTGCAGTGGAGAGAATGTTCTACTATCCACTTATAAAACTGCAGGATGATTTCAGTTTGCATTGTGCAGGTGACAGTCTAGCTGCCTTATTTATTGGTGACAAAACCTATAACCAATTATCAAAAATAGTCACAACAGCTAAAGCAGGGGTCCTCAACCTATGGTGAGTTGTATAATTATTTCATTATAGATTACAATGTAATAATAATAGAAATAAAGCACACAATAAATGTAATGCACTTGAATCATCCGGAAACCATCTCCCCACCTTGTGCCCCAATACGTGGAAAAATTGTCTTCCATGAAAACGGTCCCTGGTACCAAAAAGGTTGGGGACCACTGAGCTAGAGAATGGTGCTAAAGTGACCAAAATTCAGAAACACTTTATTCCTTACCACGGCCTCATCTGGAAACACGTGCATAGAATAGTATGTGCCCCAAACGAATAACAGCGTAACTGATCGATCACAACAATAAGAACAAGGGAACTGCATAGGTTGTGACGGAAGCAGGAAAGGGCAGGTATTCTGCACTACCAGGAATATAAGAGAAAAAGTAATTACTGCTGAACGTTCGTGTGCTCAGCAATGAATTATGGGCAGCTTCAGTTCTGTGTATGAAAACAGCAATGGGCAAGAACATTTGTGTGAATATGCTTCAAGTTGGTGCAATCACAATGATTAGATCAGTCGAACAGTCTTCTTTCAAATCTACTTAAAAGTCATAATTTTCTAGAACTTGAGCCCCAACTTACTAGATTAGTAAGAAAAATAAAAGGATTCACAGAAAAATTTACATTTTCCACTATGTGCCAACTCTGTCCAAATTATGTGAAAAGAATCCCCAAAATATAAATAAACACGAATTTTCACAATTAAGAAAATATGTAACTAAATGTCACTGAGCAATGCCTTTTTATAATTTCAACTAAAAAAAAAGGATGTGTACATATGTGTATTTATGAAAAGGTCTTTACAAACACAGGAAGAAAGTCAAAGGATTGCTGTGCTTATCAGAGGTTATCCTTGGTGAATGTCCTTTCTTTAAACAAAGTTGAGAGGAAAAAGGTAGCTTTTAACAGTAAAGTTACCAAAAACTAGATTTAAAGTTATTTTCAAAACTAGTCCCTAAATAGGCAGTATTTGCTAAACACAAACATGCTAGTTACTTTGTGCTAATTTTTCTCCAGTGTAGTTATAAGCTTTTAAAAAATATTTTTCTCATCACTTAATGTTGTTTAACAAATTTGATTTCTTTTTGTTCTGAGCCTTTCTTGCCCTTCATCTGTGTATCTCTGGATAGTTAGTACCCACGTGTAAGATTCCAACAGTGTATTAAGTTCAAAAAACTAATTGTTGTTTCAATAATTACAGCTAAATTTAGTCACAGGAAATAATTTTCAAGTTAAATTTTTGGCAAGTTGCTAGAGCTTGAAGAGAGCTAAGAGATTATGGAAGCCAAACTCTTCTTTTCACAGATGAGAAACAAGACCCAGGAGACCTGCCTTAGGTCACAAAGAGATGAGAACCCTGATCTATCTATGACTGATGAGATGCTTTATTCCACATCACAGAATTTTGAAAGATGCAGTTTTCTATTTTTCTAGTAAATCATTTCAAAATAATAGGGAAAAATGAATTGTTATCAAGATGATGCATAATTTACACACGCTGCCTTTGCTAAACTAATGGTAAGTAGCATGGCAACCTTGAGTAAGTCTCTTAACCTCTTCCTCTTCTGTATGGTTAAAGGTTTAAGTAGTGAGTTTTCATAGTTCCTTGCAGTAGTACTATCCACAGTTAATATTAACAATAGTTTTCTGGGTCAAGAATCGTGCTTCATTATCTCATCTAATTACCAGCACTAAACCCATTTAAGAGATGAGAAATTCAAGGTTCAGAGAAGTGACTTCCCTAGAGTCCAATGGTACTAAGTAGCTAACAGGTTTGACTCCTATTAGTCACTACACTGTGCTGTCTCTGAAATTGGAAACATGCAGTTACAAAGCCAAGTTTAAGGACCAAGGTGGATGGAATTTGTTTTGCATGAGAACACTTCCCAATCTGTGAACCTCTGAAGCTATGGGGACCTACTGGAAGGGCAAGACCCATGGCTCCCAGACGTGGGGCCTCAGACTGTCTTGCCAGCTCTGATGTAACTACTTCTTTGGGCCTCCTGACCCACTTCCTAGTGCACTGTGGTTACCTATCTAACTACAAAGGCTTTTTATTTTGTTCTAAGCACTGAGATCTAAGGATTGGCCAGTGGGAGCAATACAAGGCTCTGCCTGGTTCTCTCTCTGTCCCCAGCTGGGTCCCTGAGCCTGGTCTATACCATCTCCATCCAGATGGAGCAACCTGAGCTATACCTGCAACTCTCCACATGGTCCTACAACTGCTGATTTCCAGGCTTATGGGTCCTTCACCCACTCCTAGGCCACAACACCTCCCGGCAAGGTTGCAGGGTCCTTTCACCTGTTTCACTGCTCCATGTTTTTTTGGATGCAGTGCTCCACCTCTCGGTTCCCACAAATCTCCCCTCCCTGCCCCCATACACCTTCCCCATGCCCAGCTGACTGAGGCCCGCACCACCTTTGATGACAGCTAAATTCCTCCACAGACTAAGTGGCTGCAGGATGGAGATTTCCTCCCTGCTGGGTCCCCAGCATCTTGGTGCCTGGCTCACAGCAGTCACTGGGAGTGTTTCCTGAAGGCATGACATTTGTCAGGAGTGACAGCAAGACTGCCAACAAGATACTCACCCAGGCATGCTTACTCTGCTCTTTCATTTCTTGAGAAACAACACCCATAGGCCAGACAAAAAGGGATCTGAGTGACCCCACATCTGATGTGTGTGTTTACCTACAACCTGTCAGCTTGCTGGGACTTTGTCCATGGAGGCCTTGTAGCTAACATAAACCTGTGGTGCCCATGCCATGATGGCTTGGATTATTCTCAAAGACAGCAACATGTGGCCTGGCACCAAATTTTTCCCCTTGAGATTACACCTCTGAAATTTTAACACAAATTAGTAAGAAAATTTGATTTACTTGATAATAAAGTATGCTTTACAAACACCTCTTTGTAAACATTGTTGGTCAGAGAGATATGACTACATGTGCAATGACAGAGAAAAAACTTTGCTTAAAAGTGGCAAATCTAACTCAAATATTGAGAAACTTTAAGAATGCAGAATTCACAGTATAGTACTGACTTCTACAAATAGCCACATATATTTTTAGTGCAATACCAATAATTCTTTATTGCAAAGGGAATAAAAACATTTTAAAAATCTCACAGAGGAGACAAAATGAGCATTCTAGATAGAGGAAAGAGCATTCGGCACATTGAGAAAGGGTCGGCTGGAGGAATAAAGATATGAGTGTGATACCAAATGTCTAGACCAGGGGGCTCTGGAAGGGGCTGCCGAAAGGTGGGCAGAGCCTGATGGCCAGGAGCTTCCGAGCCACATTAAGGAATCTGGACTTCATTCTCAGGATGGAGAAAAGACTGACATGGCCTGACCCTGGGTTAGCAGCCATGGCAGTGGAGAAGGGTGGGCAGATTCTAAGGCTAGCAGGAGAGAGGCAACAACAAAACTGGACACAGATTGGAAGCTGGAGGTGAGAAAGTTGGAGGAGTAAGAGCAGAGCAATTAGGGAAATGGTGACAGTGTTCACCCAGATGGGCACCCAGAACAACAAGGAGAGCTGAGTGCAAGGAGGAAGAGGCAGAAGGACAGGGGTTCAGTTTGGACACATCACAGCTGCAGTGCCTGGCAGAGCTGTCCCTCTTAGAGGCATTAGCCCAGAGACAGTTGCATGCAGGATTCCGTCACAGAAGCTAATACATGTACTTTTGTTTCTGGTCAACAACTGGCTTCCCTTTAATCTTTCTATAAAACTTGGTTATTTAGGAACATAGAACTTTGAAGCAAGAAAAAGATCTAAAATAAATGTGCTTTAGAATTAATTCAGGAAAAAAGGAAAAGTATTTTTAGTCAATAAATAGTGCTGGAACACCTAGTCAACCATTTGAAGAAAATAAAGTTAGAGCCATAAGTCACTCCTTAAACTTCAAATGGATCGAGACGAAAGTATTTTTAAAAACCCATAAAAATACTGTTAGAAATTTTGCAGTAAGGAATAACAATAGCTATTCTTCCATGGTGTTCACAATTTACCAAACAATGTTTTAAGAGCTATACAAACATGAATCCTTGTAGCCTTCACAACAACTCTGAAGTAGACACTACTATCATCTTCATTTTACAGTCAAAGAAACCGGAGTATAAAAAAGTTAAGTAACTTCTAAGACTGCTTGACAGTGGGGAAACTCTCTGGTTTTCTTAATCACTACCCAGCATTGCCTCTCTGGAAGGCCTTTCTATATGACCTAAACACAGAAGTCCTAAGAGAAAGAATTAAAATTGGAAAGCACAACGTAAAACTTCTTAATGGAAAAATACCATAATCAAAGTCTTAATTCATGACACAAAAGCAGAGGAGAACAATTGCAACAAGTGTCACAGCTTATTTCTTATATACAAAGAGTGCATATAAATCAATAAGAAAAAAATAAACAGTGCTCTTCCACGTGTGAAAAGAAATACACAAAAGAAGTATGGAATTGCCAACTAATATAAGATGCACAAGGATGCTAAAAAGCTAAGAATTTAAAATTAAAATGAGAAACCATCTTTCATCTACCAGACTGGCAAAAATGGAAGACCGATGACACACAATGCTGGCAAGAATGTGGGCAATGGGCACTCTCATATACTGTGAGGTAAATGTAAACTGGCATAATATTTTACAGGGAAATTTAGCTATGTGATCAAATTTTAAAATATGCATGCTCTCTGACTCAGCAATTTCCCTTCCGAATATTTATTTTACAGAACTAAATGCACAACTACATGAAAATGCATGTACCAGGGTAGTCACTGAAGCTTAATACAACAACCAAAATGCAAACAATGTAAATGTCTACAAATAGAACATTGGTTAATAAGACATCCACTTGATGGAATACTATGCAGTCATTAAAAAGATAGCTGTTTGTTCACCAAGATAATGAAATACTGTTAAGGAAAAAAGCAGACTGTATAGCAGCATGCACAGTATGGTCCTGGTTGTTAAATGACAGAGATAAAATTTAAAAAAAATAGTTCTGTTGTTTCAAAAAGACCAATCATTTTATTAATAAAGTTAAATCTTATAAATTCTGAATCCCAGAAATACCATTAGGACCTTGTAACAATGCAGTCTAACAGCATAGAGGTGCCAGTGTACTGGAATGCTTGAAACATATTTTTCAAAATTCAAAATACATAAGATTAAACACTAAAACTTTTTCAGGAATATTAGTATCTACATTAATATATTTTATCTTTTTTAAAATCTAAGGTTTCATGAAAATAATCTGGCTTATTATCCAAAAAGAATTTAAGAGTCACAATAGAAATCCAGAAAATAAATAACACACATAGCCAACTGATAATGATATTTTTTTTGAGAAAAAAACAAAGAATAAACTGTGAAATGCCTGTTTCAAAACATGAGTATCGCCTTTAGAACATGTAGACATTAAGAATGCTTTTGCAAGTAACTATCTCATTAAACCAAAAACCTTGCAGTAATTAAATAACTTGGTCAATGCTACAAAACTGGGACTTAGTGTCTGACTCCTCACAACCGAACAGGAAACAGGTTAGTATATACCGGTGGTGGTGATTATCTGGTATTTTAAAGAAATTGCAGGGTATAAAATTAACTCAGGCCAATAAATAAAACAAAAAGACTTTCCCACACAGACAATCCACAAGACATTTCTAATGTGCAGCATCCAATTTTATGTAACTCTAAAGCAGGTCTTATTTATTCAGTATCATCAAGGCTACAAAATACATCTTCCAGATAATTTAGAGGTTTACCACTTCAAGGATCAAAATACTTTCTACAACTATCTTCGATAAAAATTTTCCTTGATATATATTACAAGCTTTCTAACTTTAATTCACTGAGTATATAATAACATGACAATTTCTTAATAATGAGACAGAGTCATCCTTATAAATAAAAACAATCATGTATAGTCTTGGTAACACTCATTTTACAAATCAGGAAGTTGATGCTGGGAAAGTAATGTTCAATAGTGCTGTGATTCAATAAATTTTAATTGTAGAGGTTACCTAGGTAGAACTAATTGTACCAACACCAGGTGGCTCCCAATTGCAATGTTTCAACGTCCTCTTCTCCCTCTCCTATCTCGCTGCCAGGTCTGCCAACACTGCTGCCTTCAGGTAACCTGCATCTTGCAGGACTCACGCTGCCATCCCCCCTAACTGCTCCAAGTTAGCAACACCAAGTGAACCAGACTGCAAGAGCATCTTAAGTGTCGATCCTGAGCTAATGCTCTTGGAACTCTTCTAAGTGTAAAAATCAAAGAACTTCAAAGCACAGATATTGTTACAAGTCCTTTGGCTGCTCAGAGCATTTTTTTTTTTTTTTTTTTTTTACTTCTTAGTGCTAAACCATGTTCTAGATAAGGGAGGCTACTGGGTTTAGTTACCACTGGTAAACTTTAAAACGTTTTCTGTTACATGGGTTCTTGGCTCCTGCAATCTCAGGTAGAACTTGCCTAGCAAATCTTTCCTTTAATGCAAATGGGAATCTCTATCTATCCCAAGGTGAATTACGATAAAATGAGTTTTGGATGAACTAAGGTTATCAAGACAAGAATCCTAAAAGTAGTATCTTAAATTGAGATAACATTCTGAGAAGTTGAAAAACAGGAATAATTATATTAATGCATGACACCTTTATATGTCTATTCATATATACATACACTTTCAACTCCTTAGTAAGTACTTAAGAATTATGTACACATAGCAAACTCTTCTTACCTATAAAATTATCATGCAGTATAGATATTTGCTCTATACATTAAGCCATCCTACTTCACTCAAGGCACGAAGTGTGTCTACAAGTCCAGGTATCTCCCAATGAGTCTATTGCAAACCTACAATTTGGAGACACCAATAGTCTAAATATTTTGCCATTTAACCCCATCTTGGCTAGGTCCTAAACTATGTCTGACCAAAGGGGAAGAACAGATGACCCACTAGTTTGAACATGCCATGCCATTATTCCTCTCATTCATTTACTATACAAATATTAACCAAGTGAGTATCTACTCTGTGCCAGGCATTTTGCTAGGTGCTGGGTCCCTACCCAGCCACAGACCCTGCCCACTCAGTCTTATGGTCTTCTGAAGAAGGCCACTCACTCATCAAATGAAATAGCAGACGTAAAATCACAACACTGACAGTAGGGACACTGCTACAAAGCCAATCTTCCCTGAGGAAGGCTTCCCTGCGGAAGTGTCAACGAATTAAGATCTCAACAATGAGGAGCTGATGTGGGGACTAGAGAAAGAGGTTCCTGGCAGAGAGAGCACACAAAAGCTCTATGGCAGGAGGCAGTGAGCTGAGTTTGAGGAAACTGAAGGAGGCAATCCTGCAGACGACAAGGGCAAGTGTGAGCTGAGACCGGCCTGGAGAGGCAGGCAGGGGCCCGAACAGGCAAAGACCTGGTAAGGCATGTTAAGGATTCTCTGGTCTTTATCCAAGTAGCAAGCACTTGAAAGTTTTAAAATTTAATTTAATTTTGCTTACTTTTCTGGAGGGAGGAAGTTATGATCAGATTTACATTCTGAAATGATCGCTCTGACCGCACAGTATGGACTGCAGATTGGAAGGGAGAAAGTAGGGCACGCGGAGCAATTGAGGCAGGGACCCTGTTAGTGTAAATGAGGGGGGATGTGCACCTGGACTTGGGGTGTGGTGACAGGTCAGATGGCCAGCACTGAGGATGGACTGAATCTGAGGAGGTGAGAGGAATAGGTGTCAAGGATGACTCCTAGGTTCTGTTCTGCTATTTAACAAGCAGGGAACACGTTAGGAAAAGGTTTAGGGAAGATCATGAATTTAGTTTTAGACATCTGAACGTGGAAGTGTCATGTAGTCAGGTACAGGTCTGGAGTTTAGGAGAGGTCATGGCTAGGAAAAGAAATTCTGTAATCATTTGTGAATGGCCAGTAACTGATCTAAGGGCATTAATGAGACTGGAGTCGGGGAGGAGGAGACAGAATGAGAAAAGGCCTAGGACAACCCTGAGGATCTTGGGGTTTTACATTATATAAGTTTTACATTATATAAAATTGGTCAACATTATCAATGCTTGTTAAATACCAATTACTGCTACTAAGTACCAAGAAATGTATAAAAACTGATGAGCAGTTCTTGCCTTCAAAACTTGCATTTAGCTAGATCATGATTAAAACAATGCTACAGTAAGTTATTGTACTCCTCTGATACACTAATTTAAAAATAACCACTTTAGGAAAACTAAGTCATGGTAACATTCCTGGGCACCTAATATTTATGGGTGTCAGACACTGGTCTAGCTGCTGGGAGATGGTACAAAGAATGAGATAAAATTCCTAATCTGTTAACAACTGGTATTTAGTATTCAGAATGCTATAAGGCCAGTCTGAAGATTATTTGATGGCATATCACTTAAATGATTGTTTAGGCAATAAAGAAAAGTAAAGCTGGGCACAGTGGTGAGCACCTGCAGTCCCAGCTACTCGGGAGGCTGAAGCAGGAGTATCACTTGTGCCCAGGAGTTCGAATCCAGCCTAGGCAACATAGCAAGACCCTGTGTGATGGAAGGACAGAATGGAAGGAAGGGCAATGATAACATTTATTTGTCAAGAGCAGAGCTTCCACTTACAGTCCAGTATCTACTCTCTCCTCACTACACATACACCCACCATCATTGTGCCTACACTTTATAAACTTAGTTAATGTGATTAACTACAGTGCTGTGTAAGCTATACCATGTGGCTCCACAGACTTCCTTCCTTCAGGCTTCAAGATGTCTGATGGTCTCAATAATAATGCTCAGGTGACAGATGTATACTTTCAGAAATATACACTTGGTGAGTTTTAACAATTCTCTTTGGCATCCTACAACATCTTAATCAAACTAATCGGCCTGGTATTCCTAAGGACTCAATCACTAACGATATAAAACTCCCTTCCATTCCAAACATACCTAAATCAACTGTGACATGCCATAGAGTAAATAAAGACAAGGCTATCTTCTTGATCATCTTACGCCCTAGAGCCTATTTTACATTTCCCTACGTTGTTTTCTTAACTAGCAGAGTTGCTGTTACTAATAATAAAGACTGAATTTTAGAACTAGTATTGGCAGATATTGAATTTCTTGCTCCCCATACCCTCATTTTAATTTTCTCTTGTAAGAAAAAAAAAAAAAAATCACGCCTGAACTTGCAGTTCTGTACATATTCCTCTTAAGACTGTAGGCAGAAATAGTTTGAAACTAATGCCTATCCAGATTCCTTTTTCCATTATTGTGACCCAAAACTACAGCATGTATGTGTCCCAAGAGAAGGGAAAGAAACCAAAGAAAAGGGGCAACAACTAGCAGGCCAAATGTAAAAGCAGAAGGTAGGACAAACCTACCACTCGTAACTACTAACCTGGAAGGTGAATTAATTCCTCAGAAAGTTAAGGAGGTATCGCCGGATTCATCACAGGAATAGTGTGGAGTGTTGCAGAGGAGACTGAGAGCACTAGTTGTAATCTGGGTGTCCCTCTGTGTTTCCATCTCTCTTACAGCACTTAACATGGTATTGTGGAACACGTTCATACTACAATCTACCCACAGAAACAGAGGCTGTGCAGAGATTTTTCTTTACCACCAGACCATCATGCAGGGGTTCATAAATACTGCATGACTGAAATCTAAAACAGTAACAAGGGGCAGGGTCCAGCCATATTGTCTAAGTTTCTCTTCTTGTGTGATGATTAAGTTGAGTAATGTTAATTCCAGTTTTTTTTAATCTCCTTTCAATTACGATTTAATACACCACAAATCAATAAATCTAAAAATATTAAAAACTAATCATTTATCTTCTCTGCCTGACATGATAAGGTGATCTAAAAACAGTTTCCCTGCATCACATGTACAAGGCCAGGTTACAGAAAGATATGTATTATATACACATCATTAGACAAACATAGCACTGCATAGAGACCTAGCCAGCAGCATACTAGAACTCCTGCAGAACAACTTCCTCCTTAAAAACTATCAATTACTTAGACTGTTAAAGTGAAAAAGAAAATGGAAGAAGCATAGAATAGTAGAAAGAAATGGACCGTGGAGTCAGGCTAACTTGGGGTTGAGTCCTAGGTCTGTCTTCTAGTTGTGTGATCATGGGGCTTTACCATCTCAGACGAGTTATCATCTCCCACAAACAGGAATTACAACACCTTAGAAGGCTGCAGTGATGATTAAATGAGAATATATATATAACTTGCCTGACACATAGAAGGCAAGGAAGGCGACTATACAAAAGGTATTTAAGTATATCTATATGCTCAATGAACATATTTTAAGCCACAAGTAAAATCCTCATATTTTTGCAATCTGAAAAGAGCACCTGACTAATCTTACTGCTTTGCAAAGAACCATTTATTTTAATTTCAGTCCTGATTATTTCTTTCATGATTAAAAATGTTCTTAAAATTATTTCTTATTAAAGACAATTTTGGGTTATTCCTAATAGTGCACATTTCCTCACATTAATATTCCACCCATTTACATTTTTAAGTTGCTCTAACTTTTGACTTAGGATATAAAAAGAGGCCAGGACTAAGGAAAACAAGCAAGCCTAAGGAATATACTTGGTATATCTGATATAAGCAAAGCGTTTTAAGGTTAGAGGTGCAATATACATGCAATTCATATGCAGCCTCCAGAGACTATTACTTTCCACGATGTTTTCCCATTGCTTTCTGTACCAAGAGATACTCCTCAACTCAGGAAGATGAATGGGATGCAAAGAGCCAAAGTGGTGCTTTCTAACTCAGAGCACTTCTCAGTGCCCCATATTTTTCCTCAGGACAATCCATTCCCCATTAACAATCTTGCCACCCCATCATTTCTTCCTTTGGAATGCACACAGCCAGTGTCAAGGACTGATTAGCAGACTCAGCCTAGGCAAGCTGTAGCTGTTTTTTGTTTCGTTTTGTTTTGTTTTCTCTTGTTGAAAGCAAAAGAACACCCCTTGCACATTTTAAAATTTTCAAGTTGACAAGTCAGTGACCATTTATCAAACATGCAACATATTATGCTTGAGGTGCTATAGAAGATATGAAAGAATATCAATGAACAGGGCTACTTCCTGTTTTTCGTATCTAACAAAATGGAGTTATTATAGTGTATTGGAAATCATATATTAAGGAATGTTGGTTAACCAGTCACCCTTGCCAAAATCAGATATGAAAAGAAAACAAAAGTTGGCAACAATTCTAGCTCTGATATTTCTCTTCCAGAATTATATTTAATAAGGTTAATCTTTGAAGAATGCATTAATTTTCTTACCTGATTTAAAATGGAACTTGGAGACAATTCATAACCACAAAATTTACAAATTCATGGACTACTAACTTATGCGACCACCTCTGTTGTCTTATAAAATCACCAACTTAATTTTTTAAAAGACTTACTTTTAGGTAATTATGTTCTTTTATCTCCTCTCTAGTAAAAGGTCACTAAATTATATTTGTAGCCTAACAGCCTCTAAAAGGAAGTGAAATCTGAGGGCTATATGAGGATATAAAAGCAGCCTATGAAATATCTTTAGTTTTAAACAAAAACTAACATTAACAAGTACAGCATATCTTGTTCTTTCATGGGGCCAGCAAATTGATAGTTTGGTTTTTTTAAGTTACAAAAATAGGATCGAGTAATTATATCTACCAAACTTACAATAGCCTGTTCAATGGAGAGTAACACTGTAATTTTTCTTCAAAGACAGTAAATAGGAAGAAAAAGCCCTTAATTCTATAATGTAAGGAAAAATTCCAAACCCTTGGGCGCCACTTACAGGCACAAAACTTTCACTCATTTCGGCTATACCCTAAAGAAGAGGGACATACAAAAACTCCTATTTTAATATGCATATTACTTATATTAACTTACACCTCACAAGTGTGTTCTCTACACTTTTTACAACCAAAGATCAGAAATTGAAAAAAAAATTCTAAAATCAAAAATCATAGAATTCTCTTAAAAAAAAAAACCCAGGTCTTTAGATACAAGGGGTCTTCAGACCTCTACTACTACTGGCACATAAAAATATTTCAAAAATCAGTGTTAGATTTTTCTTTTGGAAATATGAATTAACTCTTGTCAAAAAAGTAAAATGTAAAGGTCAACTTGGAATTTATTGAACTGCTTATAATCAATTTTCTCAAAGATTTTAATTTAAATGGTAAATAATCAAGTATCATAACATGCAACACAAAATGCAAAAACAATACAAACCTTTTCCCCATAATCAAACTTTTACACTAACAGATTGAAATGAATTTCAACCCCACTGTCAAAGAAACTGGAAAAAACCCCATTGTAATTCAAAAGGATAAGAAATCAACATTTTACTATAAATGAAATCTTTACGTATAACATTTGGAATGAACCAACACCATTCTGGCTAATAAAATTAATTTTTTAAAAAAGATTATGCTAATTAGTCCATTATTTCACATACTGTGCAATTATAATCCACCCCTTAAGCAAAGGGGGCAAAAAAAACTAGGTTATAAAACGCAAATATTAAGCATGGCTTACTCAGTCCCTGAATTCTATCTGCCTCTATCTTAGTCCTCTTATTTTTTGTCAACAGATGACAAAAAATTAAACAACTTTCATTATACATATTCTTTTTACAGTGGTTGTTTTTATACTATATTCACAGCTCATTAAGATGACTAGAATGCTTAGGTTTGCCAATTATTTATTGCATCCAAAAAGTTACATCTTAATAAGAGTAGATAAAATTAATTTCTTAAATTTAGGATTAAAAAATTTTATCTAGAGTTCATTTGTACTAACAATTGCCTTCAAAGAATTATTCTAGTTAAATTTCAATCCAATCTACACAGAAACAGGAAACTGCAGAGGAGCTTAACTCTTGTAAGACTAAGTTACATGTGCAAGTGCACACAGAAAACTGTTAACAGTCAGAAATCTCCTTTCGTCTCAATATTGCCATGGTTCGGTGCAGAAGCACAAGCTTTAGGGTTTTTTTAGGGGGAGGGGTAACTTCTAAATAATAAACGGGTCATGATTTTAAACAAATAATCAAGTGCACAAAAAAGTGACAAATCGCTTTAGATAATCAAGGACTCCTACTGTCAAATTCGTCTCACAATAAGACACACTTTATTCCTATAATAAAGGTCAGGGAATTCTACAGGGTAACGAGTGACTATAACAAAAACATTTCCAGCAACTCAAAATACCCATCAAGACTTTGTGCTTTGCATACATTAGTCGCATTTTTTTAAAAAACAGGAATTATGGCTCTCACACTTAGAAGAATTTCCTTTAATATAAAAATTTCCAGAAGCCAAAAAAGGGCGAGGTCAATGAACCGCTTGCCGGTCTAAATTACCTTACACATACTGTACTTCACATGCACCAGGAAGTCGTATCTGAGCCCGGGCCCACCGCACCGTGGCCCTGGAATTCGGCTGGCGGCCCGCGCAGCTGCACCGCGCAGGAACACCGCACCGGCGCCGCGGTCCGGAGCCACGCCGGAGGGACTGCGGGGAGCAGTCGCCACTGCTTTGGAACTGAATGGCTGACACATCCGGTCCTGGCTCTTACACCACTCCGCCAAATGCAAACTTCAAAGGCCAAATTCAAACTCCAAACAGAAGTCACTCAAATCTTAGTGGTGCAGTTCTCATTCCCAAGAACACTCGGAGCCCCTTGGGGGACGCAATTAGAAAAACCGCACGTCCTAGAAGACTGCAAGCCCCCGCGAGTTTGCAGCCCTGGCTGCACGGCTTTGACAGGCGTTACCGAGACGTCCACCCGGAGCCCTGCGGCCAGCGCTGGGGGCGCGCCGTCTGTGCCCCGGCCCGGTACCTGCCTAGGGGCTCGAGCCCCCGACGTGCTGAGGGGCTCTGCCTGTCACGGCTGCGGGGACTGCTGCTTTCTCCTCGACCCTCGGTGTCCTCTACCCCGCCCCTTTTCCGACCACCGCCCGCCACCAGCTCGGGCCTCGTCCCCCAGCGTCCCCACCCCGGGGACACCCGTCTCGGGGCGCCGCTGCTGGGCGGTGCCCCGCCCCCTCGGCCGGGCCCCGGGCTCCTCCGAGAGCCCCGATTCCGGGAGCCCCACAAAGCCAGCCTGGGCCCCCACATCTTTTCGCAGTGGGTCCCCGCAGCGCCGCTCGCACGCCTGTCACATGTCTGCAAACAATAACAAACTCTCCGGCACGTCCCTGTCCAGTACCCCAGGCTGGGTCCGGGGCGCCGCCCGACTCTGGAGGGGCCGAGGGGTGCACAGGGGCGCGGGTCCCGGCGAGTGGCGCGTAGCCTCGCTGCGCCGAGCCGCGGGATGCCCCGCTCGGCGCCTGGGGTTCATTCATTGCCCTCTGCCCGCCCCACAAGTCCCCGCCGCGCCCCCGGCCGCGCTGCTCACCCGGAGGGGGCCGCTGCAGGAGTCGGATCGGCGGCGGGCGCCCGCTTCTCCCCGGGCTCGGCCCCTGCGGGACTCGAGGCGCCGCTGTCCCGCACGGCCACTGGCTCGGTAGGGTGGGCGCCGCCGCGGCTCGCAGCTCCGTGGGGCAGCGGCACCGCCACAGGCTGGAAACCGCTCCCGCCCGCCGCCGCGTCCGCGGGCTCCGGTGACGGGGAAGTAGAGGAGGACGGCGGCGAGGCGGCGAGGAAGAGCGGCGGCTCGGGCAGCTGGTCCAGCTCCACACTCCGCACTTTGCGCAGCTGCCGCCGCCGCCAGTCCGCCCGATCGCGGCCCCCGCTGCCCGCCTCCCGCAGCAGCCCGGCGGCCGCTGCGGGCGCGCTGCTCGCCTTGAGGGCCCCTCCGCCGCCGCCTGCCTCGGGGCTCGCAGCCCGGGCGCCCGGGAATCCCGACGACGAGGCGCGATTCCCCGCCGCCGCCGCCATTTTCTCTCGCGGGCTACATTCGCTCGGCCCCAGCGAGGGAGGGAGGGGGCGGGGAGAGTGCAGGGGGCGGGCGCTGCGCCGCCGGCGTAGGCCTCCTGCGCCAACAGCGTGAGCGCGGCCCGCCGGGCGCCCGGCCTGGACCGACGGGCGGGCGCGCGGGGTCCGGCCCGCGGCGGAGGCGGAGGCAGAGGTGGAGGGCGGGCCGGCGGGGGCGGCGGCCGCAGGTGGGAGGGAGTGCACTGTGCGCTCTGCCCGCGCGCGGGCACCCGAGGTGGGCTCGGAGGTGGCCGGCGCAGGGGCGTTCCGCACTCTGCGCGCTGCACCCGCGGCGCCGCCAGGTAGTCCCGGTCGCACCGGCGAAAGGAGGAGCCTCGGCGGCAGCATCGTGCCGCTTCCTTTCCGCGGCGGTCTCGCCTCGACTCGGCGGGAGCTCTCCCAACAGGAGTTGCAGCTTCCCAAAGAAATGATTAGTTGGAAGTTGGGTTTGTGGTGCTTTAAGGGGACGCAGGCAAGACGGTTTACAGTCTGTCATTCGCACTGCCCTCTGCAGTGGGCATCGGGGGACCCGGACGCGGACCAACCTCCCACCCCCACCCGCTCCGCACCGGACGCGCAGGTGGCGCCCGGGACTGCCGCCTGCTGCAAAGCGAAAGAAAGCCAACGTTCAGCAGACGTTGAGCGGACCTGAAAGATAAAGTTTTGTTTTTGTTTTCTTTTAAAAAGGAACCATTCCTTCTCTTTTGTCCCACCCCCACCCCTCGTGCTACAAATAGCAAGACTTCAGAGTTTTCCGTAATACCTTATTGAATTCACATTCTGAAGCCGCAGATTTGGGACTCCCCCCATCTCCTCCCCCCACGGCTAGAGAGAAACGGTTGGCGGGGGGAGGGGCGGGGAGTGTCCCTGGCGATTTTTAATTTTGCTTCTGCTGTCTTTGAGAAGGGCGTCCGTGTACAGGACTGCATAGAGCACGTTTGGGGAGGAGACCAGCGCTCTGCCAGGAAGTGCTCGATACTGTCATCCTCGGCCAGGTCGTGGCCCTCCCCGAATCCGATGCCTCTTGCTGCACGTCCCTCTTCCCGGCAGGGTCGGGCAACTGGCCGGGTTCCCTCCACCGTTACCCCTGCGGGCCCGGGTTGTCCAACGCGGCGTTCAGAACTCCCAGCCCCTGGAGTCTCCGCGAGAAGGTGCTTTGGGGTGGAAAAAGCAACATTTACATGTTAATGATTTTCGACCTTTTCTCCAACTGAGTAGAGCTTCTGTGTTGTGTTTATTTCTCCCCTTCCTTCTTTTCCTCTAACCGGTTTGTTTAGATGGAAAATCTCCCGGAACCCAGAAGCAGCGTCTCTAAATTTATTTTGTGAAACATTGATTAAGACATGGGGCGGGAGGCGGATTCTCACACAGAGAAAAGAGAGAGCTGTCTTGTCAGTCTTCGTATATTTGGACAAAAGCCTTACTATCTGCAGAGTAATTCCTTTGACTTCTTGAATATAGGTAAACTGAGAGCGCCCCTTCCCAGATAGTATGTTAACTGAAGAGCAAGGTTTTATCAGTGGGATTTTTTTTTTAAAAAAAAGGTCTTCATTTTATTAATATATTAGTTCAATGTTTTGCATACTGCTGAAACACATTTTGAAAGTTTACATAAATCTTGACAATTTAACTCTACATTTAGGCTATAATTATATGCTCTTTTAATGGTAGTCAAATGTATCATCCAAACCAAACAGTAGTTATTTCCCAGGTCTCTCTGGATTGCCACACCCACCAAATCCTAAATTGAAAGGGATAATCTTTCCTTGTTCCTATTTAAATCTAAAAACCTTTAAATTTGCACACACGGATTCAGGTGCCTGTAAGTAAGAAAAGTAAGTGGAAGTTTTTAGTCTTTCAAATTGTTCCAATTTTGAAATTTGGGCAGAGTAGCAGAGCAAAAAGGAGATTCCAGCAAAACGTTTACTTTTGACTCTGTAGTGATAGAAACTAGGGATCAAAGTGAGACAGGAACCAAATGCAACACTATCCAACTAGCTGCAATTCCCTGACTTCCTCCATCCACCACTACCACTACCAAGGAACCTAAGTGCTGGTCTTTTCTGGTGCATTCAGCCATTTTTCCTTTCATCTTTTGTGTCAATATGCAGGATATCATTATGCATCTGCATATGGACACACTGATTTTTTTTAAGAGAGAAAAATAATCAGAGGACATGCTTGACCGAAAAGGGTGGTCTCCCTCTGCATAAATTATATTAATATAAAGTCTCCGTTGAGCAGCATTTATGGGATTGCTACCCAAGTTTCTGAGTCTCAAGCATGATTAAGACTTTAGCCCTGGTTTGGGTGCTGCTGGATCCTGCTTTATATTACTGCATGCAGGCATGTGTCAAATATCAAGCTACTGTAGATGCTGAACTGTCTTAATGTGATTTCTTCTAGTGACATACAGGAGACTTGTGTTCCTTCCAAGGTTGCTTCTAGACTGAAAACTGCAGTTACTATTTCCAAGCTCTTATGTCCTCACTGGGACATAAACCTTGCAGTGATTTCACTCAGGCAATTTCATGACAGTTTCAGTAACCTTTATGCTAGTCCTTTACAGATCACTGCTTCCATATAGTGCTCCTGGGAATCCCTATGTCACACCTCAGCTCCTACACCCCATTCATATGCAAGATCCAGTTTGACACTGAGCATTTCCTAATTGTGCATAAATATCAGGGCATTAGAATGAAAAGACAATATGCACTGGCAGAAATATTTCAGCCTGTACGTCATTCATCATATATTTATTAAGCACCTATTGTGCACATGCAAGAACTTTTCTCCTTCTCTGGGGATATTGTTTGTTGTTTTTCATTTCCACAAAAATGAATAAGCAAAATATTTCCATCTGCAAATATTTATATTTATCAGGCAAACTGATAGAATTTCAGATCCGTTAGTATATGAATATGTTCACATGTTCCTGGCTCTGTTTGTGAGATCTGTGTCTTAGATAGATATAAAAGAGTAAGAATGTAACCTTGAGAGAACAGGGCAAAAGCTAGTGTTCTGTCAGGCTTATAAATATTTACTGTAGAATACTTGCAGGAGAGCATGGGGCCACAACTTAGTTTCTCTGTGCTCTTTCCACACAACCTACTTCCTGGATCTTGCCAGATGTTCTAAATCAGAAAACCCTGTCATCCATGGGATAATTGGCCCCGTAGAAGGGCACCGTAGGTGACATTGTAGTAGAAAGTTTCTTAACCAGCCTCCATTTAGCTGACTCATCCAGTAACAGATACCAGCCAGTGTCGGTGTGGTATGCAACATGCACAGGGATGCCACAGCACAATAAACGCGCAGGCCAGCGGCTGGTGTGCACCTGCGTGCTTATGTTCCCACAAGGTGGGTTATGAGACCCATGAGTAACCATTGTACTTGTTCCCAAACCTGATTACACCTATTATAACTGTCCTTGTGGAATTTAGTTAAAACGTATTCAACTTGATTATTAAATTAATAAAACGTGAGTATGTGAGAGCAAAAAGAAAGGTGATCCAATGAAAATGAAGTTAAATGCTTGAACGAATGAATGAAGGCGAGGCACTGAAAAAAATCTCTGTCAAATTAGTTGTATAATAAAAGACTGGGAAGAAAACATTCAAATCTAGAAGAATTTACTTTGTAAGTATCTACCACTTTGCTTTAAAGAAACTAAAACTGAAAATTGTAGAAAATGCGCAAGACATAGTAGAACTCTTGAACAGTGGCCCCACACCCTAAAGACTAAGGCCTAACAGCCAAATATATTGGCCAAAAAACCCAAACCAACCCAGACAAAACCCCGTTATTATTTATGTTTTAAGTTAAAGTAAAATATTTAATATATCTTTACATATGATTCCTCTTTATTAAGAAACCATCTAAATATTTTGCATGTATTTGCATGTACTTAAAATTAGAAACTAAATTTTGTAAATAATGAAAAATGAATTGGGATTTTATATTTAAGTATAAAACTATAATTTATTAAATTTCATATATTTCACAGTTAGCAAAACTCTGCTCACTTTACAACCCTGCACTGATTCTTTGAATTCTTTGAATGAGCCATGTTGGGTACTATTTTTTTGATGCATGCTGAGATATTCTTTTTTCATTTGACTTTTGTGGCTATCATTTTTGCAGAAAATATTTGAAGAGTTCATACATTTTCCCAAGGTCCTCCTGTAATATTCGGTTACTTTCTTTGGATTAGAGTCCTTGTTGGTATTCCCTTCCTTTGTGATTCACTGGTCCAACTCTGCTGAATTCTGCATTGGCAAGGCTTTGCTTGTGACCTGAGCAGTTCAATACAACCTCCCTTGGTTTTATTTACTTCTGCATCTTTTGCAACATTTGCATCTTCACTTTGCGATTGATTTGCATTGTTTTGGGGCCAGAGCTTCTAAACACTACTACAAAATTGGCCTCTACAAAATGCTGTCAAACAAAATACAATGCAAGTCACATATATGATTTTAAATTCTCTTGCAGCCATATTGAAAAACAGGTGAAATTAATTTCAGTAATATATTTTATTTTACATAATGTATCTAAAATGTTATTTCCGGCCGGGCGCGGTGGCTCACGCCTGCAATCCTAGCACTCTGGGAGGCCGAGGTGGGTGGATCGTTTGAGCTCAGGAGTTCGAGACCAGCCTGAGCAAGAGCAAGACCCCACCTCTACTAAAAATAGAAAGAAATTATATGGACAGCTAAAAATATATATAGAAAAAATTAGCCGGGCATGGTGGCACATGCCTGTAGTCCCAGCTACTCGGGAGGCTGAGACAGGAGGATCGCTTGAGCTCAGGAGTTTGAGGTTGCTGTGAGCTAGGCTGACGCCACGGCACTCACTCTAGCCTGGGCAACAGAGTGAGACTCTGTCTCAAAAAAATAAAATAAAATAAAATAAAAATAAAATGTTATTTCCATGTGTAACCAATCAATATATAAAATATTATTAATGAGATATTTGACCTTTTATAAAATTAGATCTTTGAAATCTTGTGTGTATTTTACACTTGCAGAACGTCTTAATTCGGACCAGCCATATTTCAAGTGCTCAAAAGCCACATGTAGCTAGTGGCTAGTATATTGGACTGCACAGCTGTAGAACTATAGTATCTAAGACCTACAAGTTTTATGGAATGTTAAATGCCTGATTAGGTCAGATTGGTGTATAAGAACCAACCATATACAACATATACAACCAACCATATACAACATATACAACCAACCATATACAACATATACAACCAACCATATAAAACATACATACATATATATATATACAGGAAATGTTGTATATGTTCAAGAAATAGAGAAGAAACATAATGGATATAAATTACAGTCACACACCACATAATGATATTTCTGTCAACGACAGACTGCTTATACGATGGTGGTCCCATAAGATTATAATACCGTATTTTTACTGTACCTTTTTGATGTTTAGATGTGTTTAGATACATAAATACTTACCACTGTGTTACAATTGCCCACAGTATTCAGTGCAGTAACATGCTATACAAGTTTGTAGCCTAGGAGCAATAGGCTGTACCATATAGCCTAGGTATGCAGTAGGTGATAACATCTGGGTTTGTGTAAGTGCACTCTATGATGTTTGCACAACAAAATTGCCTAATAATGCATTTCTCAGAACACATCCCTGTCGTTAAGCAATGAATGACTGTAGTAACATAACTAAGTAAATTAGTCTTTTTATCTCTAGTAGCTACTCTTTCAAATATATTTTAGCCACCATTGTCAGAGTTCCCTTTTTCAACTGCAGTTCTGATTCTGTCCTCTCTCCTTAAACTCTTTAATGGTTTCACATTGCATAGAGTATAGAACCCAAATTCTTTGATTCACTCAACAAACATTAAGTGTATTACCTCCTATGTGCTGGATACTATGCAGGACTCAGGAATACCCTAAAGAGATCAAAACAGACATAACTCCTACCCTCATAGAACCCCAGTCTATCACCTCCCTCTATTTTCTACTATCAATTGTTCAGTTCTTACCATAGTTCATCCTGCCCAGAGGCCTGGGCTCCAGCTACAAATATCTGTTCCTCTGGTCAGGAACATGTCATGCTCTCTTTCCTCCATGGGTTCACCCATGCGAATCACCCATGTGATCCTTATTCTCCTGAAAACACTTCCTTAAATCCACTTCACTCCCAAAACCCTCACACCGCCAACCCCTGGGCCAAGCCCATTCTTAATAGTTTCAGGGCCAGAGTGAGAATACAGATAGAGGCCCCATACAACATTTTAAATTATTTAAAAGTTAAAATATAAGCCAACAGTAAATAAAATATGTTCTAGGCCCCTACCTTGATAAGTATACTTTCATAAAGACAAAACTGAATACTATATGTACAGTTATGGCTTTAATATGACTGACATGACAAAATATCAAAGACAATTGTATTTAATCGCACATATCTAGGTGTTCCATTGATGGGCTGATAATGTTTGGATGTGGAATAAATATATTACATAATTCGTAAATAATTTTTATGAAATTAATTTTCTAGCTTTTATTTCAACAAAATACTACTTATGTTATTACAATTAAGATTTTCACATAATTTGTGTTTGATCACTTGAAGCAATCCAATGATCTTTTATTAAAATGCAAATTTGATGAATATCAAAATGTTAAATAAAAATTATTTAAATAAGCCTAAATTTTAAAACTTGAAAATTTGATTAAATGTTACCAAATATTTCTTTAAAAGCATTTGCAATTCTAGTATTCAATATTTATATAGTTTCCAACATATGGAATAGCAACACACTTCACATTTTACCTAAATCTGCATAAATATAAATCTAAGTCATACATATTGCTTAATATTACAAATCATTCCTTAGCATTTGTGTACAAATGATGTGAATATTGCTTGTATAAGTTAGTAGTTCAGGACCCACAAAGTGAGACACAAAAGGAAGCAAGAACATGGACATGCAGATGACCAGGACACGATATGTTGTTATTCAGGAATCCATTGCATTTCTGTTATCTAAGGTGACAGATTTGATAAGTTAGTGCATTTGTCTCTTCTCCTACTACGTGCTTCTACCAGTAAGAGCCTCCCTGCCTCCAAAGCAATGTTGTTCTCCAACATCAGCAGCAGGATCAACATCCACAAAACTTCTCAACTTTTGAAGGCCCCAGGGCAAGGAGCGTGAAGCAGTGTTTCCCTGGGGCTGAATGGTACAGGTCACCAGAGGAGATGTTTATGGTTGTGGGTTATCATGAGCCACCACTGCACAACAGATCTAAGTAACCAGGGCAGCGGTGTGTTTTTTAGTCAATTCATTTTTTTCCAAATTTGTGCCATTCTAAAATGCAGAGCCAAAAGCGGTCTCCTTCTGCCCAGGTCTAGGAGAGGTACTGCTAAGCACCTGCTAAGGGGCAGGCCCTGTTCTAAGTGCTGGGAGTAGAGAGAATGAGACAGTGTCCTTTTCCTCTGGGAACTTACAAAGCCCACCTTACATTAGAGACACTTGTGCCTATGTGCACATTTTCCACCTGCTATGAGACTCTGTTGGGGGGACCATTCCCTCTGCATCATCCTTTCCTCCCCAGGGTCCTTAGCTCAGTACCTTGCACATAGTAGATGCTCAGTAAACAGTTGATTTAGGTGGTTACAAAATACCAACTGTCTAAGAGTTCTTAGCATTTGACCTTTAATCACAAACATTCTCTCCTTAACAGACAGTTCCCTTTCCTTGAAATGAAACGGCTTCATTTGTGAATTTAATTGTGCATTCACTTTAGAAAAGAGTGAGAATTTATTTCTCTATATATTCTAACTGTCTCTTACTGGGGGTAACTAGAGGGTAGAGAGACCTGGGAAAGTGGGAATCAGAAAAGCAGAAAAAGAGAATGGCAGAAAAGAAGCAGAACGTTTTGCAAGAAAGCCTCAGGAAAGGTTAAGAAAGGTGAGGGTGGTAAACTCAGGCCTTAAAACTGCACTTCAGGGGCCTCTGCAGGGAAGAAGGGATTGTTAGCAAAGTGAGGCAGGAGGTGGAACCCTGAGAAGAGCCTGGGGTCAAGGTGGTGCTGGGGTCATACAATCAAAAAGCACCAAACATTTGGATAGAAGCCCATCAAAAGAAAGGAATGTCTCTAAGTGTGTGTACCATCTGTGACACACAAGACCAATCTGACAGGTTGTGGGAAGAGGATCCTGGAAGTTTGTAGGGAACAAAAGGTGTTCAAAAAATTACTAGTAAATATAATTATACACATTAATTGAACATTTACTATGTGCCAATGCAGTGATAAATGCTTCATGTGTACTGACTTGTTTAATCTACACAATAACCCTATGAGGTAGTCCCTGTCATCATCTCTAGTTTACAGATGAAGACACTGGAGCACAGAGAGGCTAAGTAACTTAACCAAGGCTATTCAACTAGGAAGCAGTGGAAACAGAATCTGAACTTAGATACCCTGGACCCACAGCCCATTCTTTTAACCTCAAAGCTACAGTGTGTATCCATCATTACTAATATGTGTCAAATATCTTGGTTGTTTTTCTTTGATTAGCTGTTATTATTTTCTTAGTGAACAAAGATACTTATGAGATCTGAGTTCTTGTCTCAATGCAGCTTTTATTCTCTAATGCCTTAAACTATTCAAGTGAAAATTTTGCTATTAATATGAAGGTCTTCACCGATACACCCCTTTGAATGGGGAAAGAGATACTACACTCAGTGTTTTGTTTTTTTTTTAACCCGCAGTACCAAGCTTGCTGTTTCAAATCTCGTATTTGAAAACTCTTTGTAGACCAGGAATGAAAATTTACCTTTGAATTATTATAGATCTTAAAATTCATTATATAAAAAAAGGAAAATAATATCCTAGCCTAAATGGTTTATAGGAGGTTGTGGTAGAGATAGTTAGCTGCCCACCAAAATCCCTCTCTCCACTGGTTACCATGCAGCTGTAGCTGGGAAGCAACTGCCTAGCCAGGGCCTATGTTTTCCAGCCTGCCTTGCAGCTAGGTATGGCCATGCCTATAATGGTTCTCAGCAACAGAATGCGAGCTATGGCTTTCAAGAGATGGCACAGCTGGATACAGAGACTACAATGGCTCAGGAGATGGCAGAGCAACAGAATAAAAGGGTCCCTGAATGACTGGATGGAGGAAAGCCTCTCTAGGCAACTTGAATTCCTTCGCAGGAATAAAAATCCATTGTCTTGAGCCATTACATGTTTAGATCTATTTGTTAGAGCAGTTTAATCTACCCTAAGTAATACAATATAAATTTCTTTGCTCACTAATGCATTGCGAGATGTACAACTTGCTATAGGAAAAGCAGCCTGACACCCAGACAAGAGGGCTTTGCTATCAGGCAGGTCTGGGTTTGAATCTCAGCTCTTCCAGGACTACATGACTTTTGGCAAGCTGTACACACTTCAGTCTTCATTAATATGGGGATGTCATAGTCACTGTTGGAGTCTCACCCTTTTCCTCTCACCCTGACCATTACTTTGGTGCACACAAGCCAGATTGCCATAGTGGCACCTCTATCTCTCTGGCCTCTGAAGCTTGCTTTGGTGACTTATGGCAGGCTGGGGGTGGGTCCTACCCCTGGTCCTGAGCAGCCCTTAGCCAATGACGGGAGTTGCAGATGGGGACTTGCCTCAACTTACGAGAGCCCAGAGTGCACACCTCTTCCCGAGACTAAGTTCAGTGATGCCACTTTGGTAGCTTGAAATTGGCCATGGTGGGAGAATTGACAACACAGAAATTGGCAAATGCTACACATGAGAGCTCTCCCAGCAGCTCCCAGAGCTGGTTGTTAAACATTGACCAACATACCAGCTTTCTTGCCCTTTGCGTGAAATAACTCAGGGGTGTGTTCTACAATGGTTTCTAGATTTTTTTTTCCAGTATAATCAAGTTCCAATCACCCGCAGTGGTAGCCAGCTTGGAAATACACCTTCATTGGCTGCCGTCCCCGTCTCACTGCTGTGCCCCACTGGCAGTATTTCCTTCACCTCCCGAATCAACTGTTTGGACTCGAATCCCATCTCAAGGTCGGCTTTTGGAGGAACTCAAAGGAGGACAGTAGATATCAATAAATAAAGTTGAAATTATCTAAAGTGCATAGGACTTGGTAGGTGCCCTACAAATACTAGCTCTTCCCTAGGCTGAAATAATATAATGGCTAAAACAAACTCTACAGTTATAGGTTCATTAACCATAATAGGAATAAAAATCATGTATTTAAAACTCACTTGTCCTAAATATATGCAACACCTTCAATGACTTTTAACTTTCATTATTTTACATAGAGTTTTATCATAATAAATAAAAACTATACGGATGAAAAGGTAAATCTCTAGCAGAGCCAAAGAGGCAAAGTTAACTCTGGTATATAGTCTTGTGAGATACAGATCTCCACACTCCCTTTTGCTGGTAGGTATAGGCTTCTAGAAAATTTAAGATCTTTGACATCCTTCATCTATTGGTCTTAATTTTGCATTATCAACTTTTGGTTTTGTTTTGTTTATTCTTTATTGTTTTTTTCTTTTTTTCCTGTTCATTTCAGTTTGAGGGATTGTTTTGTTTATTTTAGATATTTGTGTTGACCTCATATTTTATGTCACCTTTGAACCAGGATCTCAGTATTCTAGTAATAAGTTGCAGTTTTGGACACTTTAGAAAGCTCTTTCAGGAGCTCACCATTACAAAGTTTCTTACAAAGACGTAACCTGTCTGCATATTTTCCCTTAAAAATAGTTCTTTGTGATGTCTTTATGGAGAAATATAACATTTTTCATCTTATTATGTTTTAGTAGTACATGGGATCTTACCAGACACCAGGAGTACGGATGTTTTAGAAAATCCAAATGGTCAGTTTCTGAAGAAAGGACAGCACGATTTAGCAGGAAAAGCACCAAAGCAAGAGTCAGGGGTCCCAGGCTGGGGATCCCACTGTCTGTGCCATGTGGGGCGAGACCCTCAGCCACTTCTCTTCACTGGGCCTTACTGTCTCCATTTTCTAGTTAGGATACTTAACCGGGTGACACTTAACATCTGGTCCAGCTCTACCAGTTTATGAAAGTCTGTCACATATAGACAGACATATTCAAATAATACCCATCATTTCCTGGTCCTGCCTTAACATTTCAAGAGCTATAAGAAAGTAGGAAATGACTTCTGGTTATGTTGTTTTCTTGCTATTGTCTACCGTGTGAAAATCAGAAGGTAATGTTTTCATCCAGGAAAAAAAAAGAGGCTACGAAGTGTTTTCCTAAGGTTTTAATTTTAGGAGAAATAACTGATTCCTGATTGTGGCTTACTTGCTGCTTTTTAAAAGTGTGTTTTAAGTTTAACTTATTAATAATCACAAATTAAAAGACAGATTTATTTCCTATCTGATTGACATCAGTTAAAAAGATGGATAATGTCTAGTGTTGCTAAAGACAAGAAGAAACAGTTACGATGGGTAGGAGTTTAATCTGCACCCCTAGAAAGCAGAGCCTGGGACAGGGTAACAGGAGTGGGAGAGAGGGACACCCAGGCCAAGGGAGCCTTATCCAGCAGGTTTCCACCATTGTGGGGAGTTGGGGCTCTATCCCTCAAGGGCCGTCTCAGGCGCTATGTGGAGTGCGCTTCACAACTTCACACCTGAGGAAGGAGAGAGGGTAGGGGAGCATTCACCCACCAGCTCCTGTCCTCATTGGTCAAGCGTTGTACCAGAAGGTGTTACCCTTCCACATTTCAAGCTTTGCGCCTGTGCGAAAGCTGAAGGGCTTCCCACAGGCACCCCTTACCTGGGCACAAGTGAAAGAGAACGAGGTGGATCTGGAGCGAGGTGCTGTCAGGTCACAGAGAGCCCCTGCACGAAACTCAGCCAGGGCTGAAGTAAAAGGTCAGTCAAGAAGACATGAGGTGCCAAGTTCAAAAAACAAACTGAAAAAAAAAAAAATACATTTCATGAGATGGGAGAAGTAATCTTGGTTTTTTGACTTAGTGTAATAATGCCCTGCATATTCTAAGAGGACACCTATCGTGGACTCCCAGATCTAATTAAATTACAAAGAAAAATAATTTCTAAGATGAAAAAGTAAAAGTATCATCGCAGCAACGGCTCTAAAACACAGGAAATCTCTGTAGAGAGCCTCCCCTTTCACAAATATTTATTGGCAATTGCAGGATACATCTGTTGCTTCAGATGATTTAGTGGGCAGCAAATCCACGGGACCAAGCTCTAGCAGAACATGACAATATGGGGAAGCTTAGGCAGAAGCACTTACTCTCCTCAATCTTGGGGACCTCAAAGCGAGTGGTATCCTGTCCCAGTCTGAGAGAGGCAAACTAAACTAAGAATGGCTTTTTTTTTTTTTTTTTTTTTGACAAGTGCTCCAAATGCTGGGAAAATCACAAAACTGTCTTCTTTATTTATTAAATAGATAAGTGTAAAATCCACAAGTATTGTGTTATAGGTCATGAGTACATGAAAACATTGGAATGCCATCTCATTTTAAGGGAAAGAAACATTGGACTCAGCATAGTAAGACCATGGAAATCAGTTTTTCATGTTATTTTAAATCACTTTTGAGGTTCTCACAATTTTGTTTCAAAGATTCACCTCCTCCTTTAGAAATAGGATATTGACAAAATGAGTGGGAGCTAATTCAAGGAAGATTTAGGTGTTTAAAACATTTCTCAAGTATTAAAATATTCGGGGATGAAATTATATAGGAATGTCATTTGAAATAAAAAGCTCCTGAAATATAAGAACCATTCTAAACTGATTTTTAAATGGCCATCTTTTTCTAAAAGTAATTCTTTACCTCCCTGAGACAGCCAACTACATATTGGTACTTAGATTCTGAACTGATGGCTGAGGAGACCCAGGAGATTTGCATTTTTCTATTCTCCAACTGCTTCGCAGGCTTGCGGGCTGGGATCGCTGCCCCGCTCAGCCGTTTCAGGCCCTGGCCCAGCCCTTCCTATTCATGTGTCAGTTGCTGTTCATCATCTGGTCTGACAGAAGGGAAGAGGCAGCTCCCAAACTGTCTGGGCTGTCACATGCAGGAGCTGTCAGTCTCCTGAAAGCCTGAGTGTCTGTCTAGAGTGGTCCCTTCTAACCCTGCGGAATTTTGGCCTCTTCACTTGTATCCCTTCCTTTTTCCTTGGATGCTGTTTTTATTTTATTTGAAGGGAACTATCTCAACACCTGTCATACTTTTCATGCTAATCTAATCAAAGGTGATCATGATGTTAGCTTAGGTGCTGTCAAGAGGCCATTCTTGCTAAGAGGATGGCATAAAATTATAATCAGTAGGGTTCTCTGTGAAAATCTGCAGTTGCCTTACCTGGGAAGTTATTAGTGGATTCACTGCTTCCCTTAGCAGTGTACACCCAGGAGCCTGGGGGGCTCTGTGAGCTTATTAATATCTCAAAGAAAATTTTAATTCTTTTCATTGTCATCTCAATATTTAATATTCCTTTTATTATTGCTTGCATCTGTACTTTGCCCCAATGAGTTGATTACTTTTGAAGGGAGGACTACTAGATAAGCCAGAGAACAAAATTATTGGTGGAAAGACTAAAATTAGGGACAAACTCTTCCCTGAGAATGAGTAATTTAGGACTCAATTTTACCAATGTTTGCTGAGGGCCCTGTGTGTCAGGCATTTGGCACACTGTCACCCCATTTAATTCTCTCACATCCCTTCTTCCAGGTTCTTCCCATTTCACAGACTTGGAAACAGAGCCTTAGAAAGATTTTTTTTTTTTTTTTATCTTGTCCCAAATCACTTAGCTGGCAAATCGGCAGAATAGGCTTCTAACTCTAAATTCAGTATTCTTCCCACTATTCATTGCTGCTCCCAGGAAGAATTAATGTATTCTTTGTGTAACAGTCAAGCATGACTTAACCAGTCAACAACTATTTATCAAGTGCCTATGAGGTACCATGAAGTTGAAGGTCTTTTGAGTAGCAACAGTGTGGCAATCATTCGCAGGCCCCAGCCAGCCCTGTTTTGAGCAGTAGCACAAAATTTCCCAGCAGTTCTCTGAGGTTAGTCAGTGGCAAAAGTGAATTTCTTTGAATAATGCTGAGTCACTCAAACAAGGACTACGCCTACCATCTCCCCTCATCAGCATTACACCCTCACCTGGGACTGGAGTTTCAAACACAGATTCTTACCCATTTCACTAGAATTATCCAATATGCGTAGTAGACATTCAGGATGCTCAAATACTGATACAATAGTTCCACTTTTATTTTCTCAGCTTTGCAAACTGAGTAGTTTACATTCACCTTCTCAGTAAGGTTGTTTCAAAGTTCAGCTCTTTCTTCTAAAAATACTTGCATGGATAAGAAAGAAAAAAAAAAAATCTAACAAAGGTGCCAAGAAAACACTTTGCTTTATAAAGCTCTCGTAACCAAAGGAATGTTAATCAAACTTTCTCCCTAAATTAAATTTTGGGCTGACTCCAATGTGGAAAGCTCCAGCTGCAAAGGATATAATCCCAGAAATTGTGAATACCTGAAAACAGACAAGGGATTTTTTTACTTACTCTTCGTCTTTGATGCTAATCTTTGCTATTAGCATCTAATAGAGCTGATACGAGTCCACTGGACATGGTCAAAACTGAAAAATATGTAAACAAAATGAGCTCAAAATGAGCATTGTTTCATCATCAGTGAACAGTAGCAGATAAAAATCTCATTGTTCTTCAACTCTTAACTTTAGAAAAGTCCTTGGTGAAATGTCACCTCTCCTTCCCGATGTGCCTCCCTTTACCAAGTAATTAAAAATTTAATTGAACTCAAAAGGGCAGAATAGGCCCTCAGCATTTTACACTTGAAGTATAATCAGTATCCAATTTGTTAAAACGCACGGTGAAATGAAGAGATATTATACAATAGCACTTGGCATATTTTTAAATCATTTTTCCTCTGATACTTACATGGCACTAAATTAGAAATTACATCACAAAATGGTTTTAGCCAGATGACCTGAAAGTCCAGTGAATACAACCCAAGTCTGGTTTTTCTTGAAACAATGATGAATCAACTTTACTGCACTTGAAAATCCACCACAAGAATCAATGTGCATTTCTGTCTTTTCATCCAGGGTGCAAGGGGAAAAGAAAAGGGGTAGGGCAAATATAGCAGAAAACTTTTAAGAAACCTCATAGGATTGTGGTTTGATTCCAGGACAGGAGAGGAAGTGAAAAGCTTAAGATGGTGTTTGGTTTAATAGTGGAGCAAGGAAAAGAGCCTATGGGTGGCAGATAGCATGGTCTAGCAGTACAGAGTGAAACAGGTAGAAAAGGAAGGGGACAATTAGTGAGGTATTTTGGGATCCAATCACCTATGTCCCTCCCAGATCCTTAATCCATTTCTTGACAATCCTTCAGGCCACGGCAGCCACACCAGAGAGTTAGAGCTGCAAGATCTCCCCGAAGTCCCATGGCAAAATTGAGAGCAGCAATGGAGAATTGTATCCCAGAACACCAAGTTGGAATTATAACCATTATTTTCTCCCAAACAGTAGGAATATTAGCCTTCTACTATATAATAAAGGTTAAACAAGTTTTCTGTTATAAGGTTTTCTAAACTGTGGGTCATAGCCAATTGAACCATAGGAAACTGTGTTATTGGGTTGAAACAGTATTTTTTTTTAATTTTTTATTTTTTTTGAAACAATATTTTTTAAAAAAGAAAAAGAAATACAATAGAAACTATTAAAGTGTATTGCCTGAAGTAAGGATAGTGTGAATCTTTAGTGTGTGTGGGGGGGGTGTATGTGTGTGTGTGTAGTTAGGCTATAAAATGTGTTCCTTGCTACACATTGCAGTACAAAAAAAGATTCAAGATCACTGGGTTCCAGTTCTAGATGTTGGAGCAGGTCCACGCAGCAAAAAATCACTTCATTGACAGTGAATCTGGCACAAGCCAGTTTGCCAAAAATCAATTCCAGAAATGATCCATTTGCTGAATCAACAATTTATTGCATTACTGGAGACTTTCCCCATATTTTAGTTTCCTTAAAGCTTTACTATAGCACTATAGCTCGGGATGTGTTAGACATGTCAAATGACTGTCAATTTTGACTATCAATCTCACAGTTTCGATACCTCTGTCCCTTTCTGCTCCTGGCTGTGTGATGTCTCTGAAGTGACACAGATGCAAGTGAATTTTCTGACAAATTTCAGCAAACATGTCACTTTGCAAATTGATCATTTGATAAATTGACTTATAACAAACTGACCTTCTACCTGCTCGTGTTCTCTCTCCTTAGGAAATTCTTGCTTCATCATTTCCATTCATAATGACCTTTCTCTTCTGTAATACTTTTCACATTCTCTCTGAACCACCATGTCCATGATGATGTGATGTGCTAATTACTGATATTACATAGTAGCATCATACCATGCTCGTAAGAACATATGCTGTGTATATTTGAGTGCAGATTCTGGAGCCAGATTGCCTGGGTTTGAATCCTGACTCTGCAACTTATTTGCTGTGTAACCTCGAACAAATTACTTAACCTCCTTGTGCCTTGCTTTCCTCATCTGTGAAATGAGGATTATGGTAGTACCTATCCTTATGGCGTCAGGGTAAGGAATGAATCCGTTAAAGTATGTAAAGCACTTAAAAATAGTGTCTGGAACACAGAAAATACTATATAGGTGTTATAATACTTCTTTATAAAGTAACATACATGAGGTACTTATAAATAAAGTAACTTTGGAATTTATAGATGTGGATTTCTTCTCACTTATCTGCTATCAACATTAAAGCCTGCATTTTTGCCAAAGCCATCAATTAATTAACCATGGATTGTTTATAGAAAATCTACTATATCCCTAGCTATGTGGAACCAAGTGGGCATTCAAAAGTGGTATAAAGCCAAGGAGTTTATAGTATAATTAAAATAATGAAGCATGTTCATGAAAATTATAGCTTTGTACAAATAATGTGCTAAATTCTAGTTGTATAATTAGAAAACAACACAGTATATAATAATATGCTAATTGTATGAGGTTGACAATATGTGCATAACGTTAGTTTAGTTTTCTCTAAGTACATCCTATTCTCCCAGTAAACTGGCTTGAGATTTCACCCATCCCAATATCTCTCCTCCACATTCAGGCACCTGCCTTTCCCATGTTTCCTAAGAAACTCCTTTCAGTTCTCTTACTTTTCCCCCATTTCCATCCTTTCTACCAGAGTTCAGTAGTTCCTGGATTATTGCAATAGTTTACTAATTTATTATCTCAACTCTCCTTCTTCCCTCTCCTTTTAAAAAAGTTTTATCAATACAAATAGTTTAAGGCCTCAAACAGTTCCACAGGTTTTGTTATGAAAAGCAGTGGTCTTCTGCCTCCCTTCCCACATTCCCCACTCTTCAGAGGAAACCACTGTCGTCAATTTGGGCTGCTTATTTTTATGTTTGTCTTTTAACGTGCTGCGTTGCTACTTCTCAGTTATTTCACTCCAGGCATTCTCTGCTGTCTGCTCACAGAGTGGAAGAGGACCTAGTCCTCTTTCCTCCCTCCCTCCTCACCCTACATCCCCCATTCTTCCAGCAGAATTAAATTGTTATTTGGGTTATGTAAGAATTCAGCGATTACATGATTATGGCCACTATTCATAGTTAATCCATTAAAAACAATTGTTATTTTCCCTCAAGTTAGTGTTAGCTGCTGCTGTTATTGCTGTTTTCATGTTGTAGGTTTCTAAACGTCTTAAACCAGTTCTGTCCTTCAAGGGTGGTTATTCATTCACTGTTTAGAAGCCCAGGGTTCATTCCTAGCCCCTATATACACAGAAGTTTTGTTCCCAGGAATGTGTATTCATCAAGATTACCCATGTATCATAACACTACCTTTCAAATATTAATGACTGGTGGTTCCCACTGGTCTAAAGCACCAAGTAACGAAGCGGCTTCACGTGTGCATCTGCACAGCCACGGTGCCCAGGTGGTCTGTTCCTGTACAGAGGCCATAGGTAAAGCCATGGGGTGCTTTGTCAATCACAATGGCCCTGCCATCAGAGAACCCCAAGAATGTGCTCTTATTGGCTCTTCCCACAAACCTGCTACTCTGCTGGCAACAACTGCTACCCGTGACATGCCACAGTGGCTGCCTTCTGAAAACCCTGCTCGTGTTCTCACTGGCTTCCCATCCAACCTTCCTCAGACCCTTTGCGGATGAAAAATTTGTTTTGCTGAGGGTTGTCCTGGATTGAGATTGGTGAGATCCTCAGGAAGGCTAGTAATTCAGTACCTTTCCAATGTATATTGTCTAAATACTTGGTCCATGTTCATCTAGGAAAAGCAATGTCATATTAATAAAAACTGAATACTTCATTTTCTAAATACTAAAAGGATATTCAAAAGTGGTAGAAAGCACAGTATTCATTATGGGCATAAATAGCATGTTATCTTACTTGGACTGTCATGTCAGTTTTCTGTCACTTTTTCCTGAAGAGCTTTGGCCACTCACATTCCCTAAGAATAGTGGTAACACAGGGACGTTGTAACTAAGTCTGTTCCAAACAGGCAGAGGGATCCCCACCACACACCATGATTTTTATGTGAGCACAACATTATTCACTTTTTTCAGCCTCTTGTTAGCTTTTTGAAAAGCCTTATTTCTATTTTTCAAAACAGCTAATTTCTTGAGATATATATTGGATGTTGTAACATTTTGGAAATGACTCAGTCTCTCATTCTGGATAAAGCCACCCCCCTACACCCGGCATTGCTTGCTTTTGGAATTGTAGCTGACAGTCATAAGTGGTGTTAGGCAACAGCTGGCCACTGCTCTCAGGGTTGGTGGCACGGCCAGTGTGGTGGCACCAGGGAACCTGTGTGCTGCAAGATACAAAAATAGTCAACAGAGATAGCCTAATGCCAAAAAACAGATGAGGGACAGTTTTTTGTTTGTTTGAAATTAAAATGTACATGCTGTGGGGAACTGAAACCAAATTTACATTTTTCCAATTATGAAAGGAATTGTGTGTAGAAACTTACATGAAAAAAATATATAAATATACACATATGTGTATACATTTATGTATCTCTCACAATGATTTGCATAAATTCAGTATATATGTACATAGCTATACCATTATGATTTGTGCCTGTCTCTGTGTGCATGTTTTATATATGCATAATTTAAAGATTTTTAAAAGGGTATTAAGGCATTCACTCAGTTTCAATTTGAGAAGTTCAACTGGAATTATGAGAGATAGAACAATTGTCCTAAAGGTCTCAAGACTTTAGAAAAACAATGCAAAGAGAACAGGCCTGGTCTAAGAACAAACTTTGAGGAAGAAGGAAGAACTGCCACCAGCACAGAAAGGGCTTTGTTCGGGAGAGTTGCCTCAGTCGGTTCTGGCAAGGGGAGCCTTGGTGTTTATGTCAACCTAAAAAAAAAAAAAAAGAAAAAATGACCAGGATACCTCTATAAAGAGGAAAAGGCAGTTTTTATGTAGAATTATTACTAGGACTTTGTTTTGAAATCAACTATAAAAAGAAAATGTGGTTAAAAATGAAATACATTATAAATCAAAAATAAATACACCCAAACAATTTTGAAAAAGAACAAAGTTGAAGACTCACCATTCCTGATTTCAAATCTTACTGCAAAGCAACAGTATTTAAGATAGTGTGGTATCAGCATAAGGACAGACATATATATAAATCAATGGAATGAATTCAGGATCCAGAAATAAACCTTCATATAGGGTCAATGATTTTTTTTTTTTTTTTTTAATAGCAACAAGTTCTTGCTATGTTGCCCAGTCTGGTGGAACTCCTGGCCTCAAGCAATCCTCCTACCTTGGCCTACCAAAGTGCTGGGATTATAGGTGTGAGCCACCATGCCCAGCCTCAATTCACTTTTGACAAGGGTGCTAAGAAAATGAAATTGGGAAAGAAGAGTATTTTCAACTAATGGTTCTGGGACAACTAGACAGCCACAAGCAAAAGAATGAAGTTGGATCCCTACCGTAAGGCATATACAAAAATTAACTTAAAATGGATTCAAGAGCTAAACTACAAAACTCTTGGAAAAAAACATACGAGCAAATCTTTGTGATCTTGGGTTTTATAATCTTTTCTTAGGTATGACACTTAAAGCACAAACAACAACAGAAAAATAGATAAATTAGACTTCATCAAAATTAAAAAATTTTGTGTTTCAAAGGACACTATTAGGAAATTGAAAAGACAACCCTAATAAAGGACTTCTATCTAGTATATATAAAGAATTCTTACAACTCAATAATAAAAAGACAAAAACCCCATTTAAAAATGGGCAAAGGGGCTGAGTGCAGTGGCTCACACATGTAATTCTGGCAATTTGGGAGGCTGGGACAGGAGGATCTCTTGAGGCCAGGAGTTTGAGACCAGACTGAGCAGCATAGTGAGACCCCCATCTCTACATAAAACAGGAAAATTATCCGGGCATGGTGATATGCACCTATAGTTCCAGCTATTCAGCAGGCTGAGGCAGGAGGATTGCTTGGGCTCAGGAGTTTGAGGTTGCAGTGAGCTATGATATCACTACACTCTAGCCTGGACAACAGAGTGAGATCCTGCCTAAAAAAAAAAAAAAAAAATAAAGTCTAAGGGTTGAAATAGATATTTTTCCAAGGAAGATATAAAGTGACCAAAGAGTGCATGAAAAGATGCCCAACATCAACTATCAGGCAAATGTACATCAAAAGCACAATGAAATATTATTTCACACTCACTATGATGATTATAATAAAAAATATATTAACAACTACTGGTGAGATTGTAGAGATATTTCTGGTGGGAATGTAAATCATGTAGCCACTTTGAAAAACAGTTTGGAAGTTCCATAAAATGTTAAATATAGGTTTACCATATGGCCCAACAATTACACTCCTAGGTATATGTCCAAGGGAATTGAAAACATACATCCCCACAAAAATTTGTACATGAATGTTCATAGCAGCCTGATTCATGATGTCCAAAGGTGGAAAGAACCCAGGTGTCTGTCAGCTGTTGAAAGGATAAAGCAAAATATGATAAATACATACAATGAAATGTTATTCAACCATAAAAAGGAATGAAGTACTGATTCTTGCTACACCATGGATGAACCTTGAAAACATGCAAAGTGAAAAAGCCAGACACAAAGGCTACATATTGTATGATTCCACTCATATGTAATGTTCTGTTCAGAACAGGCAAATCCACAGAGCCAGAAAGCAGATTAGCGGTTGCCAGAGTTTGTGCAGGGGTGAATGAACAGGGAGTAAGCCCTTAATGGCTATGGAGTTTCTTTTGGGATGATGTTAAATATTGTAAAATTGATTACGGTAATGGTTGCACAACTCTGTGAACATACTGAAACCATTGAGTTGTACACTTTAAATACGAGTGAATTATATCTCGAAAGCTGCTATAAAAATATGTACAGACAAAACAGTGATATGCATTTTGTAAGAACACATGGAAACATTGCCATCCACTTTAACCTTGGCAGAATGGCTGTCTAAGAGGGAAGGAGTGAAACATGGTGATAAAAGGGAATAAGTCAATGAATAAGTAAAATAAAACTGAGAGGGGCATTGTACAGTCTAATAACAGTGTGCTGTGAACCAGGAACATGATTGGCTTAGCCCTCTATACTTGTGTTTAAAGGAAGAGGAAAAAAAATTTTTTTAAATTGAGTTTAATGGCACCATATTGTCAATATTTGAAATGGTAGCTATTTTAGGTCTCCCCAGAGCCTGACCCTCTGGCCCACCCCGACTCTGCTCTACGTTTCCATGGCTGCTGTTCTCACCTCCTGTTCTCAGGAAGGTGTGTGAGGGGCTCAACCACAGCTTGCTTACCCCAGTCCTCCCTCTGCTGTGGATCTTTATTCATATCTTAAAGACATTTAAATACCCAAATAGTTTTGGCCCACTGGAGCAGGGGAACACTTTTGCCTAACTGCTCTGTGGCTCCTGTGTTTGCCTGCCCTTCAGTGTCTCTTGGTTAAATAATAACATTTTCACACACATAATTTTGCTCTGCAATGACTTCTTTCATTTCTGAAAGCATTATGCTTATTTAGCGTTATACCACTGATTTGACCACTGGTCACGCATTACTTCTGTCTGCTTCAATGTTTTCTTATGTTGCAATTTATGTTTTAATGTACTTAAGCCTTCTCTTTCTGACCAAATTATAAATCTCTTATGGGAAAAACCTATACCTTATGCTTTTTTATATTCTACACAGTAATTTTCATGATTCTTTTCATGTACCGTGGTTCCTACTTACCTGCAGTTTTGCTTTCTGGGGTTTGTTACCCATGGTAAACTGCAGTCCGAAAATATTAAATGGAAGATTCCAGAAATAAGCAAGTCATAAGTTTTCAATTACACACCATTCTGAGTTGTGTATTGAAATCTTGAGTCATCTCGCTGCTCAGTCCTGCCTGGGAGGTGGATCATCCCTTTGTCCGGTGTTTTCACATGGTAGGTGTTCCCGAGGTTCATACCGACTGATGCAGGATTGCAGTGCTTGTGTTGGAGTCACCTTGTTTTACTTTGTAATGGCCCCAAAGCACAAGTGTAGTGTTGCTAGCATACCTTGTTATAAGTGGTCTACTTTATTAATTATTATTAATCTCTTACTGTTCCTAATTTATAAATAAAACTTCATCAGAGGTATGTGTGCATAGGAAAAAAACAGTAATACTGTATAGGGTATTTTTGGTACTATTCATGGTTCCGACATTTACTGGGGTCTTGGAATGCATTCCCCAAGGATAAGGAGGAATACTCTAATGGTGTTATTCAATAACACTGATTAATTGATGGATTGATTGGCAGAGTTCTTGAATTTATCAAACTGATTTGGAGCCTTAAAAAAAGTGCTTTTAAAAAAGTTCTCAGCGGATACTATAGTATCATGTGTTTCCTTTGGTGCTTTTCCTTTTTTTTTTTTTTTTTAAAAAAATCAGTATATTGACTTTTTAGAATTATGTGAATTTTAACTAACATTTAACTAACATATTTTTAACTAACATTTTTTTTAATGTCTTTACATGATTTGGAAACAGGTGACTCGTTATGCTTTGTGGTTTATCAACTGAATATTTCTCTCACCATTTCACTGGGTTCTGTCTTAATCTGTTTCGTGCTGCTATAACAACATACCTGAGACTAGGTAATATATAAAGAACAGAAATTTATTTTCTCACCGTTTGAAGGCCGGGAAGTTCAAGATAACAGTGCTGGCATGTGGGGAGGGCCTTCTCAATATGTGGTGGAAGGCAGAAGAGCTAGAGAGCCCCCAATGCTGGGTGTGGCCTCTTTTTAAAGACCTTAATTCCATTCACAAGGGAGGACCCCTAATGACTTAATCACCTCTTAAAGGCCTCACCTTTTAATACTATCACATTGGCATCACCTGAATTTTGGAGGGGACATATTTAAACCACAGCAAGTTCCGTATAGAATATCATAAAGACAGTCTCTGCCTGCAGCAAGTTTGCTAAAACAAGTTCATAAAAATAGAAAGCCCTTTAGTAAGATTGTATGGGCTTAAAATTAATTGGTTTAAAGCTATACTCATTAGTACAATTAACTTTATTTCTGAAACTTAAGTGTGCATATGACCACATGACCTTTATTGCAAAGAGGTCTATGGCATTTGGCTGGGAAAGGCATTTTAGCAATCTTATTTTAGTAATTGCATTATATCAAACACAACAAAACAGCCCTGAGGCTATAGAGTACAGTCTTTTCACAAAGGGTTCATGTAGTATATTCAGAAGGCTGCAGGTCCAAATTCCACTTTTATCTTACATTCTAGTCTTGTGGCAAAGGATTGGAGTGTGAATGAAACTTTCAATGGTAGGCTTCAGTGTGTGGTATTATTCACTCAATTACTTGGATGTTTGCTGTTTCAGACTGAAATCTAAGTCTTGAGACCTGTGAGAAAACTGATGACCTCTAGTAATTTTCCCTGTTCACGTAGTAGGTGTAAAATAATGGGTTGCCTCGAAGAGCCCTTTAGCTCCTTTATTGATAGCTGAACCAGTACAGTGCTACCCAACAGATTATAACGTGTTCAGGGCACCCCCAAAGCAGGAGTGCCCTCTCCCTAAAAATAAACAAATTAGCTTTGACAGATTTGTCCAGAATTTTGCACTCAAAAATGTAGGAAGGAACTCTTAATTACAGCGTGCATGGAAGTTTTGTGTCATAATTTTGAATTACCTTTGTGGTGGGGGCTACCTTACTCCCTGATCAGGCATTTGGTAGGCTTTGCAGGGACTCTGAGAAATTGGTTCTTATTTTTCAAACCTGTATTTTCATCGCATCCACTCAGCTCCAGCTCGGTAGGGATGTTAGAATAATATAAGTTGAGCATCACTAATCATCAGAGAAACACAAACTAAAACCACAATGAGCTATCATCTTACACTAATCAGAATGGCTATTATTAAAAAGACAAAAAAATAGCAGATGTTGGTGAGGCTACAGAGAATAGAGAACTCGTACACACTGTTGGTGGGAATGTAAAAGGGGTACATATACATGATGGAATGCTATTCAGCCGCAAAAAAGAATGAAATCATTTCTTTTGCAGCAACATGGATGAAACAATTCGGACACAGAACTACAAATACCACATGTTCTCACTTACAAGTGGAGCTAAACAATGTGTATACATGGAAGCAGAGTGTGGAACGACGGACAATGGTGACTCGGAGGGGTGGGGGTGTGGATGAGGGCAGGTTGCTTGGTGGGTGCGTTGCTCAGTGATGGGTGAACTGAAGGCTCTGACTTCACCAGAGTACAATATATTAATGCAGCAAAATTGCATTTGTACTCCATGAACCTGTACAAATAAAAAATAAATTTAAAAAAAAAGAATATAAGTTGAACATATTGACAAATATTTTCTCCAGTGTGATAGTTAATGAATGGTCTTTTCTGGTGTTTGCTTTTCTGAAATTTTCAAAGACCTATGAGACAAGCATACAAAAAACATTTACTGTAGAGAGCAATCTGGTCTCTCCTATCTGCATGATTCATTTTCAGATTTTCTTGTGTAAAAGAAGCTTAGGATGCTAGCAAAACACAGCTGTTTAGCTATAAATAGATAAAACAAACTTCTCATGCAAGATTATCATTGAAGGACTTTATTTAAAGAAATTTACAAATTTATGAAGGATTTTTCTTAGCATTCACACACAAAGCCATTTAGGGAAGGCCCATGGATTAGATGGAAGTCACCGCCTTTTACCTTGCTCAGAATTTGAAGATTAATTTATCTAAACAAAAAGGAAAGCCATGTTTGCTAGAAACCCATAAGCTCACTACATATTTAATCGGGGTGCCATAAGAACCTGTTCATTAAAAAGCAAAGAATATAAGCTCAAAAGAGAGAGTTATCACCAGCCTCTCGTTGACTAGAAAAGTAACACAGAGGAGGTAGTGGTAATTAGCAGAAACCTCAGGGCATACAGATTATTAGCTTTCAAAATTCTGTCCTCAGCTTTAAAAAAGTACCTATTCCTTTTACCAAAGCTCTTTTTACTACATTGAATTATTTTTTCCTTTGGTTTTGTTTTATATTTCTTGATTTTTAAGAGACAAAAAATGCAAAGGAATTGTCTTACTGTAGAGTCTGCTCCGAATTGAGAGCTGACTCAGCCTGCCTTGGGCAAGTCAGTCGTTACCTCCTTCTTCCTCAGTTTCTCCATCCACAAAACGAGACTAATAATGCTCACCTCCCCAGCTTGCTGTGTACACTTATTAGCTAATGTTAGTGAAGTGTTTCTAAAGATGGAATGTACTGATTATCATTACTTGTGGTATACTTATTCACACAGTTTGGGACACAATGAATTTTTAAATGAGAATAAATTAAGTTTCTCTTTTGATTGTGTGTGTGTCAATGTGATTTGGTCTTTTCAGAAAAGCAAATATTGTGAAACACAAGTTCATTTGTTAATGAAGTATGCCTTCCCTTGAATGCTTAATTGACAATTATTCCTACACTATGTTTATATACAACATGTTCATAATAACCACTTATAAGTGTTGGAGAGCATGAAGAAGACTGTATTGGCTTCTTACGTATTTGTTATCTTTTGAAGATCCAGATTTTTTCCTCTCCTTGAACAAAACAAAAGAATGTTGGGAGCATGAATGTCAAATGCTACTTTTCTTATGTGGGTACTTCCTTAGAAACTTCCAGATTTTGTGAATTTCATCTTTTTAACTGGAAGGGGTTTTGTTTTTTGTTTTTAAATTCTAGAACCACAAAACTCACTAGGCATAATTTATTATCAAGGAAACAACATACACTTTTTAAGCATCTTCTATGGACTAGGCATGGCACAAATAAGGCGGATAAGTGGTTCTCAAAGTGTGGACTCAGGGGCAGCACCATCAGCACCATCTGGGAACTCGTTCAAGAGGTATTAGTAAATTCCCAGACCCCAGTCAAAATCCACTGAGTCAGAAACCCTGAGAATGGGGTCCAGCAACTTATGTTTTAACAAAGGCTCTAGGTGATTCTGATGTTAGCTAAAGTCTAAGAACCACTGCTCTGGAGAACACAAAGTTGAGTTAAATGGAGTTTTTAACTTGTAAACTGTCCGTACCTGTCCTTGCTGCCATTATTTGGGCCGACATAGTCTGTCAGGGCTCATCTTCCATGAAGTGCATCTATCTACTAGTTATGTACTTGTGCTTTTGAGGTTTAGTTTGAGAAATATGTGGTATTATCACTTCTTGCACCTGTACCCTGTAAGCAGGGGCAGGTATTTATTGAAGCTGTCCTGGGAATGGGAGATTCTTTCACCTGAATTCAATTTCTCTTGGAGTCACAATCAGTCCCAAGCTGCGGGGGTTAGAACAGGGCCCACACCTGGGCAAATGGCTATTTAAAGACACAAAGAGGCAGCCCAGCATTTGAGAGCAGCATGATGGAGGGTGGTGGTTGGAGGAGGGGCAGCTCTTGGCTGGTTCCCGGGCTCTTGGCTCTGGGGCTTTGGTGCGTGCATTTTAGCTGGGTAGAGACACTGGACTGTCCCAGACAGATGCTGCCTTCCCACATGAATGAGATCTTTTCTGCCAGGCAACGTGGCTTCACCCTCACATCCAAAAGTAAGTAGCTGGAGCTCTGGTCTCTGCCAGGGAAGGAATGATCCAGGAGCTCCCTGGCAGCATTCTGTGGGGCTAGCAGGGGAGTGGGCTGTAAATGACCACAGATATTTGGATCTCTTGGGGTAAAGCAAGGAGTTAGAGGCAGACTACTCAGCTGGTCTAGCAGGAAAGGAATCTGCTTCTGGTCTCAGCTCTGCAGGCCTGCAAGGTAGGGTGTCCCTAAGCTTCATGGCTGATGTCCTCGTGTTCTGTGTGCAAGGATGCTCTAAAGTGTGAAGTGCAGAGCTGGTAGGTGGGGCAACTGCAGTGTTAGGAGACACAGCAGGGCAAGTGGCTCATCCAAGGTCATGGTGACTGGGCTGGCTTTCAGCCCTAGTGCTATCATCGTGACCTAACTCCAGGGGTGGGGTGATGGGAGTAGAGGAAGCCCAGTCCATTCCTGGCTGCCGTGGACTCAAGAGCTGCCTTCGTGAGGGGGTGTACACAAGCTGGGACTGCTACATCTTCGTCCTATCCTACAAGGCTGGGTAGGTGGGTAGCAAGAAGCCGAAAAGAAGGTGGGGTTTTAGAAAGCATCCCTTGTGGGGCTTCCTGGGATAGCAGCCTCCTGAAGCCTCCCCTCTTCTTTCCCTACAGGCTCCCAGTTCCTGCACAGCTACTGGCTTCTCCAGTTTGAGGCAGTTCCCTTCTTGGGGATTTCCCTGATACAGCTATGGGCCTGGGTGCCGCTTGCCCCCCAGGCCACTGAGCTTGTCCTAGAGTTCCAGGACCACCGAAGGGGCCCCAAAAGATTCCTCCTGGGCTCTTTCCCCATTATCTTCTCATCCTATCAGTCAGAAAGAGGATCATTATTGGAGATCTACTGTTTACTCACATATTGGATGGAGGTGGTGCCCACCCTCATGGCAGGGGAAAATGTCCCATCCACTGACATCGATAACAAAAGCCTGATCAACTGCTCCAGCGCCAAGGGCAAGCGAGATATGGTGTTGCTGTTGGCGTCCTCCTCCCACACCCCACCGCCTCTGTTCCACCTGCCTCACGTCCAGAAGCCCTTTATCCCTAACGTGGAGCAGCTGATCCTGGGGAGCTCAGGCCAGACGCAGCAGGAGGGAGACCAGGGCCAGGCTAAGTTCCCAGCAGAGAAGCTCTGCCATCTGCAGGATCGCAAGGTGGACCTTCACAGAGCTGCCTGGGGCGAGTGCATCGTGGCCCCCAAGACTTTCAGCTTCCCTTCCTGTCAGGGCACCTGCCTGGCCCCGAACGGTCAGTTCCATCACTCCGTCTTTGAGTGCTATAAGGTAAGACATGGAGCCCTGTTCTTTCTCTTCTCAGGTTATATTTGGATAGGACTCAGTGTTCAACTCTCCAAACCTGACTCTTTTTGAGCCAAAGAAGCTGCTGAAGGTGGCACTAACGTAATCTAGCACTGATGTAGTGTGTCACGTCGTCCCCCATCAGGACCTCCTCCCTTATCCTTGTTCATAAGAAGCATCAGCTTCCTACGAACTGTTCTGAAGCTGCCCTCCTTTCCCACTTGTCTCTGCCACGTCTACTGAAGTCCTCGAGCATGAGGCTGTGGCTATGGTGTTCACCCTCCTGTCCTCTGTTCCTGCAGAGCGAGGTGCCCGAATGTCCCTGGTTCTTCCAGACCTGCCGTCCCATGAAGGTCAGGCCCTTCTCCTTGATGGTCCAGGATGACGAGCACAAGATGAGTGTGCACTACCTGAACACGTCCCTGACAGAAGAGTGCGGCTGCTCTTGGGTTACCCCCGAGCCCCCTGGCCATGTGGCTGCTTGTGTCCCAGAGCTGTAGTGGGGGCTGGGGCTGGTCCCCACAGCGGCTACAGCTCTGCAGGGAGGTAGATTTGGCTGCTGTTTCTCACAGCACAGGAAGGATGGAGCCTCCTTGGCTGCTTCTCTTTGTGGGCAGAGGCTCCTCCAGTGCTGTTTGTCATTCCCACTGGGATGTCTGAGGACTGCCCTGTCTTGGATTATACGAGTGGGCCGAGCTTAGTGCCACGTTAAACCACTTAGCTGGGGAAAGAAGAGCTGGAATGGGTGTGCGCCAGCCATTGGGGTGGGAGGAAAACTAGTGCTGGTGTCAACCAGGGCTCTGCTTTGGACACTTCCAAGTTCTGCTGCTGCTACTGCCCTTCTCTGTACCATGGGTCTATGGCTGGGCCAAAGCTGGCCTAGGCCTTGGGGTGTCAATCCTCCCAGCCTAGCATTCCAGCCTCTTGGACGTGAGGGCTCTGTCCAAGGGAGCAGTCTGTCATGGCTGCAGGGCACCTAGTGAGGCTGGGGGGGTAGGATGTCACTTGATACTGATCCTTGGTGCAGGGGGCTTTTGGTTTCATGGAAAGTTTGTCTCTTACTATCACTTAAGGAACTTTGACACCAGCTTTTTTATTATCTTTAATAAAACGCTACGGTATCATTGTTGGCCTCATGTTGGATATCGATCTCTCAATGTCCTTAAGCCTCTGAATCAGAATGAGTGAATGTATGTTTCAAATCCTCTTGTCAAGGATCACAGAAAAGCAACTCAAATGCCTTTTTTCCTTTTTTTTTTTTTTTAAATGCTCTGTAATAGATGGTTCTACATCATACCATTTACTCAAATGGTTTTTAGGTTCTGAAACCTAAAAAACCTGAAAGCTACAAAATAAGATGTGGGGAAGTAACATCCTCTAACATGGATGTTAATGCAAAAATTACTTGTTAGATTTAGGGGCAGACAAGAAACTGAAAGATAACACTCAGCACACCTTAGTAGCATGTGACCTGTCCCCTTAGAAAGGGAGGAATGTATCAGTGAAAAGTAGGTGTAATCTTAAAATTGTACCCTGCTTTCTCGGGGTGTTCTCCATGGTAGCCTGTGTCTTGCAGCATGGCTGAGAATGGAGCGGGAGGAGGGCAGTCCCTGCCCCCTGCCTTTCCCAAGCTGTCTCACCTGTGTGGTGGATTTTATGAGGTAGGGATGCACTAACTTCTGTTGACTGCTAGACTTTTTTTTTTTTTAATTCTGCAAGTGAAGTCCTGACAAACTTAGGGAAGCTGGTGCTTTAAACTTTAAAGAATAGCAAAGTGAACAACATGAAAGACCTACTTTCCAGCCCCGTCCTATCCCGAGGTAGCGACTATTAGGTCTGATGTGTGTCCGGCCAGACTGCTTTCTTTGCATGTGAACACACCTTTACAATAATCCTGTAGCTCCTTAATAAGGTGTTAGGGGGACACTTCAAAATTATAACACCTCGTTTATGGATGCTAGTTCTTATGCAGTATTTAAATAGTTTAATAACCCATTTAACTGATTCCCTTATTGGTGAACATTCGACGGGCATTTAAAGTTACACGCTATTACAGTGCTATGTTCTTCGAATATATGTCCTTATGTACAAGGAGGATCTCTAAGGAGAAAACGGTGGACATGGAGCTGCTAGTCATATGTGACTCGGTCTTTCCATACTACTGAACTTCGCTCTCAGAAAGACTGCTATTTTACATTTCCCTCAACTGTATCTTCCTTTTTTTTTTTTTTTTTTGTCTTTTACCTTTTTAATTTTTTTTGTAAAACCCCAGTTTATCTTTTCTACATGAGGGTTTTACATGGATAAGTAACTCAGTCATTGCCTTTATTGGTTTACCTAGTCTTTCCTATAAAGATCATGCACATTCTGCATGTTCTGATTTTTGTGTTCATAGTCTTATTTACACATCACTTCATTCTGAAATTTGCTTCTGAGTGGGGAGAGGTAAAGATCTCCCAAGCACCTTGTGTCTAGGCATGGCCGTGTGATCCTCTGGCCAGTCAGGTGGAAGTGGCAGTCTACAGGTTTCCAGGAAAGCTTTGGCTTTAGCTTTGGAGCTGGGGGCCTAGTTTGTAGTACTCAAGTGCTGCATTACTGGGGGTGATGTAATGAAGATGGCAAAGAAGACAGCTGGAAAGAGCTTGGTTTCCTTAGGACAGGGGTTGGCAAGCTTTTTCCATGAAGGGCCAGAGAGTAGACGTCTTAGGCGTTGTAGGCCACACAGTCTCTGTTGCAACACTCAGCTGGGGCGTTGTAGCATAGAAACGGCCATTGAGGAAATGTAAACAAATGAGCATAGTTGTATTCCAATAAAACTTTATTCATGAGCACTAAAAATTTTATTTAATTCCCATTTGTCACAAGATGTTCTTTTGCTTTTTTTCCCCAAGCATTTAAAATTGGTAAAGACTGTTAGTTTTCAAGTTGTACAAAAATATAGCCGGGTGCTGTGGCTCACACCTGTAACCCTAGCACTCTGGGAGGCTGAGGTAGGAGGATGGTTTGAGCTCAGGGGTTTGAGACCAGCCTGAGCAAGAGTGAGGCACTGTCTCTACTAAATATAGAAAAATTAGCTGGGTGTGGTGGTGCATATGTCTAGTCCCAGATACTTCCAAAGCTGCGGCAGGAGGATCGCTTGAGCCCTGGCATTGGAGGTTGCTGTGAGCTAGGCTGATGCCACGACACTCTAGTCTGGGTGACAGAGTGTGACTCTGTCTCAAAAAAAAAAAAAGTCCGAATCAAAAATGCAACAGTTGGTCTATGGGGCCATAGTTTGCCAAGCTCTGCCTTAGGGTATCATGGAGCAGGTGAGCCAATACTGGCAACTGCTCCTGATTTATGAGAAATTATATCCCTATTTGTTCAGGTTACTGTTTTAATTACTTGCAATCAAATGCATTATTATCTGATAAGGGCCTTTTTTTACAAATAGCCAACTGTCCTGACCTTTTATTGATGATTCAGCCTTTTTTCCATTGATTTGAACACTATTTTTTTATTGCATATTAAATCTCTCTTAAACGAGACTTTTCCAGCATTCCATTCCACTCCACTAATCTTTGTCGATTTTTATATCAATATTATCCACTGAATTCCTATGGTTTTAATGTGTACTTAGGATTCTGAGAGAATGTGCTCTAGACACTAAATTGTCTTTCTTACGGGTTTTTATGTCTTTCCCAGTTGATTTTAAAACAAGGCTGTAGTTCCATTACATGGATTTGGGTTTATATTGAGTTTACAGAATAATCTGTGGCAAAAAGGCATAAGTCCCACCCATGAACATGGCATAACTTTATAGTTAATGAAATAGAAAGATATCTGAGTAAGCTCGCTCGTTTTTATTTCCTTTAGACCATAGCGATTTCTACTTGGATTATCCTGGGTAGTCCAGGTCACTGTCCTTAATGTGAATGGAACTGTCAACTGGGCTCGCTTTATACCATCAGTGCATATCACTCTCCCCATTCTGTAACTGAAATCATGTGGATTTAGAGTGTTTTTTTTTGCCTGACACTGAAGACCACCTCAGAGTTCAATGATTTCTATGATTATAGTCTTCGGAAAGTTCCACCAAGTAGTTTTTTGTCCGTATTTGAATTAGGTATTATTAAATACTAGTAAGTTCCCATACTTGATATCGTCTAGAACAGTGAGTTGGTAGTATGTACAACTAAATATTGGAAAGTGGATTTCACTGATACCAATCTGAGTGGTTTGGATTTGTGTATATTGTAAGCACCATGTCTTACATCAGTGGGGGACCCATGATGGAGTCTCAGTGTTTAATCTGCATGTATAGATAACTCCTGAAAGGTTAAAAAAAAGCGGAGGTGCTAAGACCTAGGCAAAAGGAGGCTGTCAGAGCCTCATCCTCAGACTTATACTCCAATAGGGAAAATAAACTCATGGTACCATGACATGCATTCTTAGACCTGCTTTTATGCTTTGGTACCACTTCTCAAAGGAGCTGAGGTCTGAGTGACAGGCAGCTGTCAAACCAGTTGGAAGGTACAGACTGAATGAGGCAGCACCCACAATAGCCTAGGGAAGAGAGAATGGCATTCAGGTAAGTGCAGAAAGCTCAGTGGAGCTGGACTGTGAGGTTTGAGATGGGAGGGGTTGAGGTGAGTGGATGGGTAGCTCTTCTGAGAAGAGACATCTTCTGGGAAGAGTCCGCAGCATGGTTCAAATATTTATCTGCTTTTCTTCATGAAAGAGGTTGCATAAGTCACACGATATAAGAAATCACATCTTTATAGGGCCTGAACTAACAAGGTAATGGGTATATGTACTAAAGCTGAATACAAGCATACTCTATGACCTAGCAATTTTATGCCTAGGCATGTATTTTACCAAAAGAGATAGCATCACTGTGTATAAAAACCTCAAACTGATAACTACTCAAATGGCCATCACCAGTGGAATACATTAATTGTGGCATACTTAGAGGGTGTACCATCTAATGACAAATGAATAAAGTACAACTGTCTGCGAATGAAATGATGAATCCCACAGACATGATGTTGAGGGAAAGAAGCCAGACATAGAGGAGAAGATACCTGTTCGATTCCACTTTTGTAGAGAACAAAAGTAGGCAAAACTGGGACAAATGCTTTGATTTCACTTGTATGAGGTATCCAGAGAGGTCAAATTCATAAATACAGACAGTAAAATGGTAGTTACCAGGGGTTGCAGGGAGAGGGGAATGGGCAGTTATTGGACTCTAATGGGTTTCGGTTATGCAAGATGAAGAGTTTGAGATGGATGGTGGTGGTGGTCGTGCAACAATGATTGCACTGAATGCTGCTGAACTATACACTTAAAAATGTATAAAGGTGGTAAATTTGTGTTTTATCACAATTAAGAATACATATTTTAAAAAGGGCAAAGCTCATATTGCTGGGAAAATGTTCTGTTAGCTGGGGGTGGGGAGTGGGGCTGCAGTGACTAGAAGAGTATGAGGGGAGCCCTTAAAGGGTTGGAAATGCTCTGATTTTTGATCTGGGCAGGGGCCTCATGGGGGGGGTTCAGTTTGTGAAAATTCATCAAGCTGTGTACTTATATATACTTCTGCATGTATATTAAACTTCAATAAAAAGCTATCCTGGGCCGGGCGCGGTGGCTCACGCCTGTAATCCTAGCACTCTGGGAGGCCGAGGCGGGTGGATCGCTCGAGGTCAGGAGTTCAAGACCAGCCTGAACAAGAGTGAGACCCCGTCTCTACTAAAAATAGAAAGAAATTATATGGACAACTAAAATATATATATACAAAAAATTAGCCGGGCATGGTGGCGCATGCCTGTAGTCCTAGCTACTCGGGAGGCTGAGGCAGTAGGATCGCTTAAGCCCAGGAGTTTGAGGTTGCTGTGAGCTAGACTGACGCCACGGCACTCACTCTAGCCCGGGCAACAGAGTGAGACTCTGTCTCAAAAAAAAAAAGCTATCCTGGAAGAAAAAGCAAAAGCATTGGGAAGTTTTAAAGTGAATTTGTAATGGGTTACACTGCTGAGTGCCTGATGCAAGGCCCTTTTCTACTAACTCATTTAATTCTCTTGCAATACTATGAGGAAGGGGCTGTTTCACAGAAGAGGAAACTAAGGAACAGTGGTTTATTGAGCTAAGGAATAGATTCATCTACAGATTCATAGCAGGAGAAATCTCAAATGCTTCTATATACATCTCTAGAGGAACATTCCTTTACCTACTCAGTTTAAAGTTTTGCCATCTTTAAAATAAGAGAACTTCTAATTCTTAAAACCAGGTCCTGACACTAAATTTCATGTCTCTCAACCGGAAGGAAGAAAAATTCTCTAAACTCTAATCATGTATTTTGTCATTTACTAACTTAAGGGTAAGCTGAGATCATAAGTTGGATACTAACTCTAATGGATACTAATTCAAAAGCAAGCATAATAGGCTTATTCTTATGTGAATTTTTTTTAAAGAAAACTTATAGCTTTTAAATTTAAGGGATGGGACTCAAACTAGGACAGCAATTGAAAAAATTCAGTGTTTCCAAGCATATATCATACTGCCTTGGAAAAGATACATTTTAAAGATGCACAAAACATACTTTTTAAGTAATCAAAATAACCTTTTTGTTCCTTATTTATCCCTATTTTACTGGGAGCAGAAACATTCTGATAAGTCTTTCATGATGGATTCTACTCTCTGTGCCTTTCTTTTGCCCTCTCTGCCTTTATTTCTGTATTTGTTTCTCGAAGGCATGTGTGTCCTTCCCTGCTTAGTTTTACTGAGCTTTGCAAGCAACTCTTCAGCCTTGACCACATCCAGTTGCCTCCGGCTGGATGCTCAGAGCTCAGAGCAGCCGTGGGCAGACCTGCCACAGCGCAGACAGGCATGTGCCCGCGGCTGGCTGCCCTGGGCCCTGTGCTCTGTCATACCTGATCAGATTTGTGAGACACCATCTTGCCCCAGGGACTGGGCCTGGTTAAAATAAACTGCTCAGAACACTCTTTCATACAGAGTGGCTATCCATTAGGTTGTGAAAGAGAGGAGAAAGAAGGAGAGTCATCCTGGAAAAGATAAAGGAAAACAGAACAGGAAACGGGGAAGAAATGGGGTAAAGGGTTAGTTTCAATCACAGCCAAACGAGCGCATCTTGCTCTGAATCATCTAAAACATCTCCTGTGACCAGCACTTCACAGGATATCTGCTGGTCACTGCCACTTGTTTCACAATCCTGAATTCAAGGGTGCCCCTGAGAGAATACAGGATCTGTTGAAAAAGACTCCCACATGAAGCCCATTGTGCTGTCTCTGTAATTTTAGCTCGAATCCAGGCGTGCTGACATTATAAATGGAAGATCTGTGTGCAACCTCATTGCCTGCAGACTGCAGACAAGTCATTCTCCTGTTATGTGGAAATCTCTCATTTCCCTTCCCTACTGTGTTTTTGGTCAACAGTTACAAACTCTCCCTCAGACAGCTGGTTGTGTATTAAAATCTATTTATAGCAGTCAACGGACAACCGATTGCTTATTGGGAATCGTGGCAATTTCTGCTTAGGACAATCGGGGTATTTCTTCTGTAATGAGCGGGTTCAGCCGCTGGACTCCACTAACATTGCCTCACTTGTCTTGGTACATTCTGCAGACCGAGGTTACGCCGGGTGCTGGTGGTGAATTCAAACCCAGTATAGACCACTGGGTCTTCAGTTAAGGGTCTTGGGGGCTGGACCACGGAGAAAAATGAAACAATAATACTTTGTGAGGGACAAAGAAATACGAAAATGTCCCCATAGTGAGGAACAGCACTCAACATTTTCAGTAGAGTTCATGAAACTAGATTTGTTTTTTACAGCTCTACTTAAAATACAACAATAATGATAATTTGTTAGCATCCACAAAACTTCCTATTCTGCTGGGTCTTGAGGTGCTTTTTTTTTTTTCTTTTAAATTTCAGAACTTTTTTTCTTACTAGAACATAATTGTTGACAAAACTAAAATCTATTGGTCATGAATGGGTAGTGAAACAAAAATGCTAGTGGGAAAAAAAATCCATTTGGATTCCTAGGGAATGTCTTGCACAATATTTTTCTACTAGCTTTAACTTTAGTGTGATAGCTTTGCCCTCTTCCACAATTTTTGGAAAAATAGAATAATATTTAATGTTAAAATGACATAGTAGGTTTTTAATATAAAAATATAGAAAAAAGATCTATATCCTCCCTGCCAAGATAACACTTGTCATACTAAATAAACTGTCACTTGCGTATGGTTAACAAGCTTAATTGAACAGCTTTAAACTAAACATAAAATTAAAAACTAAACATAACCATCATTCATATTAGCCCAGAAAAAATTATGTACAGACAGCTATACATATCCATGCAGGAGTTTTAAACAAGTGTATTTAAATGATACAACCATCTGGTCCATCTCTTGGCTTGCTGATTTCAATTTATTCCATTTTCATCTGTAATATTTAGTATATCACATTTGCCTTATTTTGTCTTCTCCAGAAGATGTTAATGAATTGCAATAAATATATAATTTTATGAGTGGCTTTTAATAGCTAAGAAGAAGTTAAATAAGTTGTAAATTAGGATTTCAGAGTTTTCAGTCTCTTTGTTTTTAAATCAGTTATTCCTAAGTGACTATCCAGTTTTCCTTGCTTTTGCTTAATTTACTAACTTTTGAAGCATTGTTTAACCGGTATTTTTCTATGTATTTTTTTCTGGGCCAATTAAGAAAAGAAGCAGCCTTGTGTTGCTGGAACAATTTGTTCATGATTTTGTATTAATACTAGTTTGGGACTGATTTTCAGAAACAGCAGGTTAGAACCATCCATTTTGCTCAGGAAGGCCTCTTTCAGGTGGTTTGGTTTTTGGGCATTTCTCTATTGGTCTCTGCTTCAGCAAAAGGTATTATAAATGAATAATGAGGTACAGATGAATTGAACCAAAGCCCGTTCAAGAGGATTCTATACAGCAATATCATCGTTTCAGTTCTTAGATTTTGCTTAAAGTCTTGAATTCTTCTGGGATGCAAAATTGCAAAAATGCTCTGTAGAGGCTGCAATCAGTTTCAGGTTGTTCAGACAAGAGCATCGTTCTCATTCCTGGCTCCCACCAGAGACAGAGCTGAACGTGGAGCTATTTAGAGCTTTCCTTGTGCTCACATAGATGTTAAACAGTCAAAGATAGGAAGAGAGAACTGTCAGTTTGTCCCAAATAAGAGCCCCTTTCTGTGTGTTTATCAGTGAAAAGTAGTAAAAGTTTTACATTCACTGATGGGGAGATAAACAACTAAAATGGGAAGATAAGGACTTAAATAGGCCAAAAGAGATTAGCATTTTCAGGGTATTCCACATATGAATATTGAACACACAGAAGGGAGTAGTCAATAGAAACAACAGTGGCACATCATTTTAAGCAAAAACGCTAGAAACATCAGTTGGGGGCTATAATTTAATGTGATATTACCGGTAAACAAATCAGTGAGGTTTTCCCTTTTTGTAGTTAAAGTGCTTGAGTTTTTTTTTTTTTTCTTTTCAAGAACACTCTTAGTCCTTCCTTCTTTCTTTCTTTCTTTCCTTTTTTTTTTATTTCAGAATATTATAGGGGTACAAATGTTTTGGTTACATAAATTACTTTTGTACTGTTTGAGTTGAAGTTATAAGTGTGCCCATCACCAAGATAGTGTGTATTGTACCCATTAGGTGTGAATTTACCCATCCCCTCCTCCCCCGCACCTGCTTAATTTCCAATGAGTGTTATTTCCAAATGTGCACAAAAGTGTTGGACGATTAGTTCCAATTTAGTGGCGAGTACGTGTGGTGTTTGTTTTTCCATTCTTGTGATACTTCATTTAGAAGAATGGTCTCCAGTTCCATCCGGGTTAATACAAAAGGTATTAGTTCACCGTTTTTTATGGCTGAGTAGAACTCCATGGTATATATATACCACATTTTAATAATCCACTCATGTATTGATGGACACTTTGGTTGTTTCCACATCTTTGCAACTGTGAATTGTGTTGCGATAAACATTCGAGTGCAGGTGTCTTTTTTTTATAAAAAGTCTTTTTTTCCTTTGGGTAAATACCTGGTAGTGAGATTGCTCAATCAAATGGTAGGTTACCACAATGAGATCTCACTTAACTCTAGTGAGAATGGCTTTTATAACAAAGTCCCAAAACAACAAATGCTGGCGTGGATGCGAAGAGATAGGAACGCTCATGCACTGCTGGTGGGACTGCAAATTAGTACAACCTCTATGGAAGATGATATGGAGATACCTCAAAGAACTAACAGTGCTTGAGATTTTTAAAAACTGAACTCTCTTTGAGCAAAAGACGCACATGATACATACAAATCTTCCACACACTATATGTAATGTAACTTTTAGAAAACAAAAGCTAAGGGTCAGCCTCCGAGATACAGAATGACCCTCTGGCCGGAAGAATGCACTCTGAAAACGCCAGCGCAGATGTCTGCCAGGCAATTTTGGAGGCAGGAGGTGTCTGATAAGTCTTCCTTTATTTATTCTTAAAAATCACTGATAGGGTAGGTTTCTAGAAACAATAAATGTTTGATTTTGAGGATCCTTTTTGTTTTTCCCTTTTTGTTGTTAAAATCACAGAAAGAATGGTTTCCCAAGCTCACTGAAACAAAGGAATAGAACATGCTTTCACCAAAGCTTTCTAGTAAGCTTTGAAAGGGGGAGGAAGGTGGATCATTCAGGAAAGTGACTTAAGGTTATTAGCGACAGAGCAGAGAGTCAGAGAGTGAAGAGCACATCTAGGACAAGAGCCGAGAGCTGCAGGCACCGATGGATGGAGTAGGAATCGCTGGGGAGGTGAGGGGATGGGGAAACCATCTGAGTCCCTTTGGAAGCAGCATGCCCTGGCACCGTGGAGGTGGGTGCTGCTGCATGCTGTTCCTTAGACCAAGCGGGGGCCTTGTGGTCACTTAGACTTAGTACACTGGAATCTCTGTGGAGAGGATGAGTACGGTAAAACACCTCTCCAGGTAATTTTAATGTGCAGTCATAAAATCAGCTTCTGAGCAGGGAAATACTCTAGGTGGGCTATGAGACAGTGAATATTCCAGAAAGATCTTGACAATTCCAGTATGGAAACCTTCTGAGTAAGTTAACTTTGGGTCATGCTGAAGGTAATGGCTGTTTCGTGGAGCTTTGGGGAAGATTATCCTTGTGGTTGAGCTCAGAGGTTTGGAATCAAACACATTGGGTTCAAATTCTGCTTTAGTCCATTTTACCATTTGTGTGCCCTTAGTCAAGCTACTTAGTTTCCTTAAGCCTCAGTTTCTCCATTCGTAAAACAGAGGTAATAATACCTACAGAGTGGATTCAGCTTTATAGCTGCCCTGAGCATGCTACTTGACGTAAAGAAAGCATGCAAACACTGCAGTTGCCCTTCCTTCCCCCCCCCCCGTTGTTGTTACTATTATATTGCAGATAATGCCTGACAAAATGTGTAAGAACCTGAATGCTAATCTTTTTTCCCATTTCCAAACTCTTTGGTAATATCCTTCATGGGATACTAACAGACTGTGGAACAATATTTTATTTATTATAATATACATACTATACACTCTATAGTGCCTGCTGCCTGCTAATTTTTTGTCTTTTTCCTAAATTAAAATATTTCAATACAATGTAGGCAGAATATGTGCAAGGACTAAATGCTGGTTGTCTGGGTGGGGTTCATGCCAATCAAATGTGACAACCTTTTCTGGAAAGAAAGAATAATGACATCACCACCATCTAGATGTTAATTGAATGTGCTAAGCTCGTCATATGGACTGCCCATTTTAATCTGTACAACATCCCTTTGAGGTTGTTAGTAGAATTACCTCTGTTTTTTGATAAGAAAATGGAAGTTTACAGAAGTTAAGTCCTTTGACCAAGGTCAGAGAGCTAGTCTGAGGTGGAGAAGGAGGAGAAGGAGGAGGGATTCTAACTCAAGCAGGCTGTCTGGTCTTAGCCCTGCCTGTAATCACTATGCCTAACAAAACTCACATGCCCTGGGTGGGTGCTCAGGTTCAAGGGTTCCTTTAAGGCTATGTGTGTACATATCTAAAAATGCAATCCTGTTGCAGAAAACTTAGAAAAATCCAGAAAACTATAAAGAAGAAAATAACATTCATCCCTTCCTTACCACCAGTTAAAAATGCTGATAACATTTTGGCAAATACAGTTCCAATCATCTCTACATATGTGTATATTATGTGTTAATGATCATACAGTATTTATAATTTGGTGACTCATTTTCTTTCTTTTTTTTTTAAACATAAGCATTTTATGATGATATTAAAAACTCGTCTTCAGCATTACTTAGCTGGGCACAGTGGTGTATGCCTGTGATCCCAGCTACTTGGGAGGCTGAGGCAGGAGGATCACTTGAGCTCAGAAGTTTGAGGCTTCAATGAGCCATGATCATGCCATTGAACTCTAGCCTGTGTGACAGAGCAAGACCACCAACCACCATCTAAAAAAAAAAAAAGGAAATCATTATTTAAATGCTATCTAATAGATTGTATGTATAATTTACTTAACTATTGCCCTGTGTTTTCCTGCATTTTATAGTGATCTTTCTTATTTAATGAATTTATTATTTATTTTATTTTTATTTTTATTTCAAAATATTAATAGGGTACAAATGTTTTTGGTTACCTAGATCACTTTTGTGACGCTTGAGTTATGGCTATAAGTGTGCCTGTCACCCAGATAGTGTTCATTGTACTTATTACGTAGGTTTTCACCCATACTGTCCTTCCCCCTCTGCCCTGCTTGATTTCCACTGAGTTTTACTTCCCTCTGTGCACATGTGTGCTCATCGGTTAGTTCCAATTTAATAGCAAGTACATGTGGTATTTGTTTTTAGAGTGATCATTGATGTATATTAAACATCTTTGCTCATGAACCTTGGACTACATTTCAGATTATCTTCTAGATTCCTAGAATTACTGGGTTAAAGTGAATGATCACAATTTAGTTATTTATTATTGGGTAACCAGTCCAAAATTTAGTGACTTAAAACAATAATTTATTACAATTTTTCAGGAGTCTATGGGTTGAAGGAGCTGAGTTCAGCAGTTCCTGCGTGGGAGTCTGGAGCTGAAGTCATCAGAAAGCTTTACTGGGAGGACATTCAATATGGCTTCTTCATACACATGTGTGGTGTCTCCATGCTCCCTCACATGGCCTCTTTCTAATAACGTGGCCTGAATTTCTTCCATGGCACTCAGGGCTCTAAGAGGCACGAAGTGGAAACTGCCAGTCCTCTTAAAGACCAGGGCCCAGAGCTGGCACGATGTCACTTCCATCATATCCTATTGTTGAGAGCGGTCACAGGCCAGCCTATATTCAAGGGCGTATTCAAGGGTGTGGAGGGACAGGCTCCACCTCCCCAAGGGAAAGTGGCATATGCCTCAGGGGACAGTAATTGATGGCAGCCATCTTGGAAGTGAAGCTACCACAGACTATTTTTGAAAATGCATTAAAGTATAGTTTGGTATAGTTTTAAGCAAACTTGTGAAGTGGCTGAATGCTTAAGAAATTCTACGGAAAGAAATTTCTGTCAGAAAGAAATCTTGCTAATGCCTCTTGAAGGAGGCTGAGGGAGGGAAGCAGGCCTATCAAGGCTGGCCCGCTTCAACCAGCATAAAGGTCCTGTGAGAAGGTCCCTGCTGGGATGGAGCGCTAACAAGAGTGACTGACTCCTGAATGACTTGTCATGCCTCGGGCAAACACTGAACTTTCCCAGTCCCTGAGGTTGGGCTCAGGCTGTCCCTGTCAGGTCCAGACCTCCAGGGCCAAACCACAGCCTGGTAGAAGTGCCAGGCGGGAGGGGGTGGGGAATGCTGGGACAGCCCTGGAGGGAAAAGAGCAAGCCATTGCTGGGAAGTGAGCTGAGATAGAGAGGGCTGTGAGGGGAAGGAAGAGGGAGGGGCAGGACAAGATGACCAACTGCAGACAAACAGACATCTCCAGTTCTGGCCTGAAGATAGGACTTTGATGGTGCTTAGCAGTGTCGGGCTCCTATCGGCTGTTACTATCCTTTCTGGGTGTGGGCCCAAGACCCAAAATCTAGTGTTGTTTTTGGAGCTCACTGCTCAGATTCAGATTTGGGATTTATACTTACTAGCTGGTGACTTTTGTGTGTTTTTTTTTTTAAACTTTTAATTATTATGGGTACATAATAGTTGTATATATTTGTGGGGTACATGTGATGTTTTGATACAGGCATACAATGTGTAACAATCCAATCAGGGTAATTGGGGTATCTATCACCTCGGGTATTCATCATTTTTTTTTTGTATTAGGAACATTCCAATTCAACTCTCTTAGTTATTTTAAAGTATACCATAACTTATTGTTGACTATAGTCACTTTATTGTGCTATCAAATATTGTTCATTCTATCTAACTAACTATATTTTTGCACCCATTAACCACCCCAGTTTATCCCCACCTCCCCACTACCCTTCCCAGCCTCTGGTAACCATCATTCTATCTCTATGAGCTCAATTGTTTTAATTTTTAGTTCCCACATATGGTTAGAACATACGAAATTTGTCTTTTTGTGCCTGGCTTATATCACTTAACAGAATGTTCTCCAGTTCCATCCATATTGTTGCTAATGACAGGATTTTATTCTTTTTTTTATGGCTGAATAATAGTCTATTGTGTATATGTACCACGTTTTCTTTACCCATTCATCTGTTGATAGGTTGATTTCAATTCTTGGCTGTTGTGAATAGTGCTGCAATAAATATGAGAGTGCAGATCTCTTTTCGATATACTGATTTCTTTTCCTTTGGGTATTTACCCGGCAGTAGGACTGCTGGATCATATGGTAATTCTATTTTTAGTTTTTGAAGAACCTCCATGCTGTTCTCCACAGTGGTTGCACTAATTTACATTAGCGTCAACAATGTATGAGAGTTCCTCTTTCTCCACATCCTTACCAGCATTTGTTATTGCCTGTCTTTTGGGTAAACACCGTTTTAACTGGGGTGAGATGACATCTCATCATAGTTTTTGATTTTCACTTCTCTGATAACTAATGATGTTGAGCATTTTTTTCATATACCTGTTGGCCATTTGTATATCTTCTTTTGAGAAATGTCATTTCAGATCTTTTGCCCATTTTTAACTGGATTATTTGAGTTTCTTGTATTGAGTTGTTTGAGCTCCTTATATATTCTTGTTATTAATCCTTGTCAGATGAGTAGTTTGCAAATATTTTCTCCCATTTTTGGGTTGTCTCTTCACTTTGTTGATTGTTTCCTTTGCTGTGCAGTTTTTTAGCTTGATGTGATCTCATTTGTTCATTTTTGCTTTGGTTGCCTGTGTTTTTGAAGTATTACTCAAGAAATCATTGCGCATTGTTCTGAAGTGTTTCCTCAATGTTTTCTTTTAGCAGTTTTATAGTTTCAGGTCTTAAAGTTAAGTCTTTAATCCATTTTGATTTTTTATATGTGGCGAGAGATAGAAGTCTAGTTTCATTCTTCTGCATGTGGCTCTCCAGTTTTCCTAGCACCATTTATTGAAAAAGACTGTTCTTTCCCCAACGTATATTCTTGGCACCTTTGTTGAAAATGAATTCACTATAGATGTGTGGATTTATTTCTGGGTTCTCTATTCTATCCCATCAGTCTATGTGTCTGTTTTTATGCCGGTGCCACGCTGTTTGGCTTACTAAGGCTCTGTAGTATAGTTAGAAGTCAGGTAATGTGATTCCCCCAGTTTTGTTATTTTTGCTCAAGATGGCTTTGGTTTTCTGGATCTTTTGTGGTTCTATATAAATTTTAGGATTTTTTTTTCTATTTCTGTTAGCTGGTGACTTTTGGTAAGTTGCTTAGCTTTTCTGTACCTCTGTTCCTTCTATAAAAGTGGGATTTAAAGACAGTGTCATCTCATTCGGTTGTGGTAGGATTGAATGAGTTAATTCACTTAAGAGTTTCTTAGACTTCTGTGTGGCCTAAAGTAAATGCTCACAAAGCATTAGTTATTTTAACTTTCTATCACGCTTTTTTAAACAGTCACTTTGAGGGGTTTTTTTTGTTTGTTTTGTTTTGTTTTTTTTTTTTTTTTTTGAGACAGAGTCTCGCTCTGTTGCCCAGGCTAGAGTGAGTGCCGTGGCGTCAGCCTAGCTCACAGCAACCTCAAACTCCTGGGCTTAAGCGATCCTACTGCCTCAGCCTCCCAAGTAGCTGGGACTACAGGCATGCGCCACCATGCCCGGCTCATTTTTTCTATATATATTTTTAGTTGTCCACATAATTTCTTTCTATGTTTAGTAGAGACGGGGTCTCGCTCTTGTTCAGGCTGGTCTCGAACTGCTGACCTCCAGCAATCCACCCGCCTCGGCCTCCCAGAGTGCTAGGATTACAGGCGTGAGCCACCGCACCCGGCCTTGAGTTTTAAATAGACTTAATTTTTTAGAGCAATTTTAGGTTCACAGCAAAATTGAACAAAAAGTAGAGATTTCCCATCTATCCTTTGCCCTGCCCCTGCCTCCCAGTGCACCTGTGCATAGCCTATCCCACTATCAGCATCCTGAACCAGGGTAGTACATTTGTTACGACTGATGAACCTACACTGACACATCATTAACACCCAAAGTCCATAGTTTACAACAGGATTCACTCTTGGTGTTGTATAGTCTATGAGTTTGAACAAATGTATAATGACATGCATCCATCATTCTAGTATCCTACACAATAATTTCACTGCCCTAAAAGTCTTGTGTCCTCCACTTGTATAATTTTTAATTACAGATTGCCTCACACTGTAGATAATATGACATTTCTTATATACTCTTTATTTTCTCTTCTAAACTAACTAAAGCTGAGTTAGTTTATGTGACCTTTACAATTTTACTTGTTCCATAGAGCCATGGACAACACTTGGCCAATATATACCTAATTATTGGTAGAAGAGATGGGTGAATGAATGAATGAATGAGACCTGTAGGTAGGGGTAAAGGACTCAAACTTAGGTATAATTTTTATTTTCCTTTTTATACTTTTTTAGTGTTTTCCATATTTTCTTCAATGAAGTTTTTATTTTTATAGTCAGAAATAAATAACAAGAAAGATGATATTCTTAATTTTTTAAAAGTCCTTAAACTTGCTCTCTGTTCCTCAGCTCCTTCTTTACTCACCAATTCTTAGCGCTGGTTCCTCTTTGGTCAGTAAACACCATGTAATCTATGCCAGGAGGCATGGAGTTCTCTAGTTAGTGTTCACATTGGGTGTTAGTTAAGAGCACAGACTCTGGAGCCAGATACTTGGGTTAAAATCTCAGTTCTTCTTTTCCTAGCTGTGTGAACTTGGGCAAGTTACTTATTTCTCTCTATGTCCCTTGGCTCATCTGTCAAATGGGTATGATGATGGTAACATATCTCATGGAGATTTGTGAGGATTATCTCAATTAATACATGTAAAGTGCTTAGATAGTGACTGGCACATAAAAAGTACTCATAAATGTTAGCTCTTATTTCTGTCATATACTAAAGCCTGTTAGGACCCAGATAAGTTTCTGTTCCAACAATGGACTGTCGAGGGCCTGTTTGTGCCCTGCCTTTTTATTGCCATTCCCACATGCTGGTCTGAAGAAGTATGATTCTGGCAAAACAAGCTGTTTTTTCAGTTTTTGTACAAATCTAACTTCCAGGCTGCCTTTTGAACTAAAGCTCTCTTGTAATGAACACATCAAGAAAATAATTAAAGATCTGAAGATTTGATTACAAGCTAAATTATAAAGAAGAAATCTGGTTGCTTGCTTAATCCTCCTTTCACCTTTTAGTGGCGACAGCAAAATGTAACACGCAAGACTAGAATGAGAGTTGAGGCACTACTGAGGGTGTCTGGTTGGAGGTAGTCCAGATGGGTCTTGTCATCCTATATCCCAGCTCTTCTTGGCATGAGGTATGAGAATGCATATGGTTAGAGAATATCATTTTCCCAGCCAAGGCATCAATCACTAGATTCTTAATCAGAGAAATATTTAATATTGTGACTTCTTCCAATCAAAGTCAAACCTTAAGTCATGCTCATCCAAACCTCTTTGGTTATTGTTATGCTTCTGTTAGCATGGGGTTTCTTAAAAGTTCCTACACTGAGAAGGGTTTGATTTGGTCAATAAAAAAATCTCAAAACAATCCTGTTTTCAAGAAATGGCTGATGTGTTTCCATATAGAGCAGACTTCATTCATCCAACAAACATTTTTGAGCAGGTTCTAGGCTGCAGGCACTGAATTGGGTGCTGGGGATACAGTGGTGAACAGGCCAGTGAATATTTCTCTCCTCATGGGGCTTCCTGTCTGGCGAAGAGCCAAAGACTGACTTGTGAATCAATACTGTCCAGTGTCTCAGCACTGAGAGAAAACAGAAGCCTCCTACCCTTTGTCTTTTCAAGTAAAGTTCCAAGATTTCTTCCTGTGATTCCAAACCTCAACTAGGAATATCTAATCAGTTCTCTTTCCTCTCTCCTCTTGGCAAGCCCTCTCTCTGGATCCTTCTTTGCCACACTAGCTTTCTGTCCAAAATCTGAGGGTGGTGCTCCTGACTGGTGGTTGTATTAGTCAGGGTTCTCCAGAAAAACAGAACTGATAGGAAATATAAATATATGGAATTGGCTCACATAGTTATGTGAAGCTGAGAAGTTCCAGGATCTGCAACTGGCAAGCTGGAGACCCAGGAGAGCTGATGGTATAGTTGTAGTCCAAATCTGAAGGTCTGAGAACCAGGAGAGTTGATAGTGAGGATTCCAGTCTGAGTTGGAAGACAGGAGAAGATTGATGTCCCAGTTCAAAAACAGGCAGGCAGAGTGAATTCTCTCTTACCACATCCTTTGTGTTCTATTCAGGCCTTTAATGTATTGGATGATACCCACTCACATTGGAGAGGGCAATCTGCTTTACTTAGTCTACTCATCGATTGTTAATCTCATCCAAAAACACCCTCACAGACATATCCAAAACAATGTTTGACCAAATGTCTGGGTGCTCTGTGGCTCCGTCAAGCTGACACATACAATTAACCATCACAGTAGAGCTTAGGTCATGTGCCCAAATTCTAGCTGCAAGGGAGGCTGAGAAAAATAAGTATCTGGCTTTTTAAGCTTAAACAATGAGAAATGTGTTCTGTGTTTTAAGATGAGAGATTCCTGTTAAGAGAGGGTCAGATACTTGGTGACCAAAAGAATAACAAATGTTTCTTATAGACTAGAATCCAGTTTTCCTGATTCCAATTCCAATGCTTTCTGCACTACATCATAGTTGTCACATTATTGAAAAAATTTTTTCTTTACTTTCAGAAAACAGGCTGATGGGATGAGAGGGGCCTGAGAATTCCATTCTTTAGTGTGTATTTAATGATTTCTACACTGGAGCAAATGCCATGGACTGATGTTTTTTCATGGGAATTTAAACCCCATTCTCTTTGGCAGTGAGTCCTAACTATTTTTGGAAGTTGGAAAAAATTCAGAGAATCTGGTTCACTTTTTGTCATGTACAGTAATGTTATTTTTGTGTATCTGGGACAGTGACATGGTCAATGCTTATTTTTAATTGGCTTTCTGGGGACACAAGGTCAGAAACAAGGCAGAAGAATCACTCACAATTGACTAAGATCCTGTTCTGTTGGTCTGTATTCAGTAGCAGGAGCCCTCTTCTCCCTGAGTGCCTTGGCTTTCTGCAGAGCCTACCAACCTCTCCATGGGACATCTTACTTCCTTTTGATTACAGCTAGAATGTTCTATAAGGGTTGGGAGAAGTCCTTTAGTCCAAGAATCAGGACATCAGCATTTGAGCTGTAGCTCTGACACCAAATCACTGTGGGTGTAGAGCAAGTTACTCACTCTGAGTCTCAATTTCTTTATCTGTGAAACAAAGATATGGAATTAGATAATCCCTAGTCAGGGTGCTTTTGGCGGCAAATCAGAATACTCAAGTAAAAAATGACTTTAAAAATAATAGCATTATATAAAAATAAAAATTCAGGACCCAATGTTATTTTAGGGACTAATTCAACAGCTCAGGGATGTAATAAAGTACACAGACTGTTTTGTGTTACTATGTTGTCATCTTTAGCATGTTGATGATGTCTCTCCTATGGTTGCAGATAGCTAGCATAGTTCCTGGCATCAAGAACAGACAACATGATGTCAAGAAGATACAGAATAGAAGGAGGGATTACTTCCTTGTGAGTCTTTTTACTGGGAAGGAAAATTTTCTGGGAAAGCCAGACTTCTCCTTTTTAGGTCTCATGCCAATGTCCCAAAGGAAGGTGGGAAAATGATGATCAAGTATTTGTAGTCTCCATAGTATGCACCAGACTCTTATCAGTGAGTATAAAGACCTGCAAAGTCCTTTCCATTCCCAGCATTCTGTGATTCTGTGATTCCTCAAACGTCTTCTTCAGGGAATATAAGGATCAGGCTTTGGCATTGGTTCTTGAGTGTTGGGTTTTGCATGACTTTGGAAACATAAAGAACAGTGGCTTCCTCCTATAAAAGGTACATGGAGTGGATATTGGCAATGCTCTTCAGAACATTTTTCATGGGAGAGATAATGAGTAGCCTGTTTGTGAAGGTAATTGCCCTTCTAAAACACAGAAAGATCACATAGATATACCCAATATACACTTCCAGTAAAGTTTGTATTTTTGTCTGATTTCTCTCTCTTTCTATAATACATTGCATCCTCGTCATGTGGCAATGTTGAAAAGAATCTCTTGTTCCCTGATCACAGGTTGGGTTCCCTGGAAGCAGATACTAAGATGGAGGGATTAATACCTATAGTGCTTTGTAGTGTAATTCTTCCACTGAGACTTGCCATAAATTCTACATGGTATCTTTTCCTCTTACTGATTGCTATGGTTTGAGTATGTTCCCTACAAAATTTAGGTGTTGAAATTCAAGGGCTAAAGTGATGGTATTAAGAGGTAGGGCCCTTAAGGGATGATTGGGTCATGAGGGTTCCTCCCTCATGAATGGGATTAAGGCCCTTGTAAAAGAGGCTTCACAGCATAGTGTTCGGCTATCTTGCCCTTCTGTCTTCCACCATGTGAAGACACAGTTTCCTTCCTTCTGGAAGATGCAACAGTAAGTTAATTTGGAGGTAGAGAACAGCCCTCACCAGACAACTGAACCTTCTGACACCTCAGTCTTAGACTCCTAGCCTCCAGAACTGTGAGAAAATAAATTTCTACTTTTTATAAATTACCAAGTATGTGGTATTCTATTATAGCAGCCCAAACGGACTAAGACACTGATACTTCTAACACCGTAGTATCTGCCAGATCATATGGCCCAAGTGGCAGGGCTACTTTTACCATAGCTTGAATGTGCTGTAGAGCCCTTTTCTATTCTGCACCACATAAAGGTCTGACAGCCTTTTGTGTCACCCAGGATGTGGGCTGGCAGAACAACCCTAGATGTGGGATATGCTGTCTCCAGAACCTCAAGAGGCTCACTGGGTGTTGAAGGTATTTCAGAGTCTTTCCTCCTGGGGAGTTGTCTGTATTTTTAGGCAGTGGGTTCTGGATCTGAAAACTGGCTCAGGTCCAGAAACTAGGCAAGGATTATGCCCTTTACTCGGAGAGTGTCCTCAGTCTCCCAGACACTTATCTTGACTTTTTCTGCTGGTACAAATTGAATAGTGCAATTGTTACTGTCTATTATGTTGCCCATTTGGATGCTGTGTTTTGAGAGAGGCACTCTAGACTGCCATGCAACCTCACTGGTTCCTGTAGTAATTGTAAAAACATCTGGCTTCTGGGAGTTAAGGGCTACCACCTGGATTATATGGTTTGCTGTGATTCCCTTTGCTATCAGTAAGCCCAGTTCTGTAATGGTATCTCCTACTCTCAGGCCTGGCTTGCAGAGGGGAGCCACCACCAAATGTCTTACTGTTCTTGGTAGTGTACTCCCTATGGCTTGACAAATGGTGTGGACTCTGGGCCTTTCTGTGGAATAACCCTCTTTTGGCCATATATAGTATATCCATTCCAGCATTCTCACTTCCCTCAGCCTCTTTATTCCTTAATCTACCATCTAAAATGGCCATTCTGACATTTCAACTTCACTCAGCATGTCCAGTGCTTTTTCTGTACTTCTGGGAGCCATCATAGTAGTGAGTGTGCGTCATCTCCTGAGATTCTCTCCAAGGAGAGATGTTAAATCCTGTAGCTCAGAAAAACAATCCCAAGTCAACACACTATTCACTATCCAATTTTATGTTCCAGCCTTCTTGATTGAGCCCCTCAGGATCCAGTCTCATATGTCCATCCTTGGATCCTGCTGGTACCCGTCAGGTAGGTCTTGGTGCTCCTTTGTGGTAGTTTCTTCCCCCCGCCCCCTCTGCTGAGCAGCAAAAGGCATGTGGGTGGCAGAAATCCATGGCTCCCAAGTCCCAGTTGCTTATTATGCTAAGTATCAAAGACACACAGTGAAATCTGGAACTTGTGCTAAGGAACCGCACCAGTCAGGATGGGTAAGATTCCCTGTCCTTCAGCATCTAGTTCCAACTCTTCATGTTCCATTGAGCCTCAGTGAGGTGTCTCCTGGGAACTACAGCCCACAGAGCGGTTTGCAAGCACATATGAAACTGTGCTCCCTTTTGTGGATTCCCAAAAATAAACTGGAAGGGAGTGTACACTTCAGAGGGGGTTGCCAGATTCTCTTATGGGTACAGGTAAAGTAAAAAACAGGATTTCTGCATTACTGATATTTTTGTGACTTTGTTTTGTATCCGTGGACTGGGAAAGTCTAGAAACATTTGAGTAATTAATTTTATCTTTTTGGGTTTTTCGCTTTACTGTTTTCAGTCTTTATACCTTGTAGATTTTGATTAAGTGTTAAGATTTTAGAATCAAAGGTATGAATTTGAGTCATAGTTCAAATATATTTTGGTAAATTAGTATCTTTTGGTAAATTATTTACTCTTTCTGAGCTTTAGTTTCTTTATTAGTGTTAATGAGGATAATAATACCTACCCAAATATTAATAGTTGGGGAAAAATAAGATAAGGTATATACTACAGTACTTAGAACAGTATCTTCAACATTATAAAGTTCAAAAATAACATGTATGTTATACTTATTATTATTATCATCCCACCTCTATTTTAGGTTTCCATAAGGCAGGGACCAGGACTTATTCATTTTTTATATCACCCTCAGTGGCTAGCATAGTGCCATGAACATTATAGACACTGAAAAAATGTTGCTTAAGATATTTAAGATAATTTCAATAGTATATTGATTTCCTTAGTAAGACTGCCCTGTACAAATTTAAGACATGGTAAGAATTACATATGCTTTTTAGATTTCCTATCAATAATAAGTGTGTTGGAAGTTGACAGAGCAGTGCTGGATTTTTATCAAGTCAACTCTGACTGCTTGCCCAGTACCCTGTGTGAATGCGGAAAACCTGATGCAAGATGGAGAGCGGGCACTGGGGACGAATAGAGCAAAACCAGTGACATCTACAGCCATGTATCTGAAATGTTAGCCTCATTATCACAATACTGAAATTAAGTGCTAGTCAGTTATCAATAACTCAAGTGTACATAATAAGCTAAACCCTGGAACAAGAGATGGAGGGGTTCAATGACAAGGGCAGAAGCGTGCAATAGTAGAAATCACCAGGGCTCCCATAAAGCATTTCACCCAATATGAATGTTCTCTGCAGTGCAAGAAGCTTCTTAATTTCATTTATACCTTTAATTGAATTAAGCCTTAAGAACACTGGGACTTGGGCTATGGTGCTGTCAGAGTATATTTAGTGGTATAAATTAAAAGCCAACAGAAGCTCTTTGTAAGAACAAAAAAGATAGGAAAAACAAGGCAACTGGGGTCACAGACCAATTCAAAGTAGCATTTTTTCCTGTAAGTATTAAATTATAGAGCACTTTCTATAACACAAATATAGACCCTCCAATCACACTGAAAGATGTTAAAAGCTCTGCTTCCAGGCATTCATTAAAGGTAGTATCTTTGGATGGAACTATAGACCATTATTATAAGTAAAGTATCTCAGGAATGGAAAACAAAACACCACGTGTTCTCTCTAATAATTGGGAGCTAATCGATAGGCACACATGGGCACAGAGAGATGTTTAGGTCATTGGAAATCAAGAAGAGGGAGGGAGAAGGGGTAAAAACTTACCTATCAGGTACAATGAACACTATTCTGGTGTTGGGCACACTAAAAGCCCCAACTTAATCATTATAAAAGATATCCACGTAAGAAAAACATTTGCACTCCCTTAATATTTTAAAATTTTTAAAAATGGTGGTATCTGCAGAATTCTGAGAGGGTAGAATGGTCTTGTCGCTCATTACTCAGTATTTATTTTTAAAAAACCTATACTCTGATCTCTCTTCAGACTGAATAAATCTTACACCTTTAAAAAAAAACAATGCATATTTAGAACATATTTTTGTAACTAAAAGCCACCATGAAAAAGTTTTCCTGGTAAGTTTTTACTTATTTCCTTCCTTTCTTGAGGCTGACTGATATTTACTTAGTATTCACTGTCATTATCACTCTCCTAGTTAACATCCCAGATATTGTCAACAATATGGATAAAAAATGGAACTGACTTTGTTTTTTTGGGGGGGAGAGCTATGGTGGGAGGTGTTGATAGATAAAAGGGTGGGATATGAGCCTGAGTCCTAAAACCGTCCTGGAATCACTGGTCTATGAATAAAACACATTTGACTGAGAATATTCAAATCTTGTATTTGTTCATTGATTTAAGCCAAGTCACCTAAACCCTGGGTGCCTCAGTTTCTCCATCTATAAAATGGAGTTACTTATAAATATTACTGGTATCAAAAAAATTGCTTACACATAAAATCATGTAGGGTACATAGGAGAACTTTTTCACAGTGTCTATAAAGTATTTTCTGTACACAACCCAAAAGACCATGTATACCCCCTACCCCAGCTGTTCCCTCTTGTTACGAAAATAGCAGCAACAAAGATCTCATAAGAATCAATAGAAAGAGATGCCATCTCTCAAGAATGAGAGTTTAAAAAGTACATCACAAAAGAAAGAAGTGATTTATGCCAAAAATAAAAATTGTAAGGTCATACTATAAACATGAATTTTTGAAGCCAAATCATGAAGTGTTTATTCAAGAAATGGGAGCCCAATTTGGGATGTGATGGGATGAGGAGCCTCTTGGCCTCTTTCTTGACACTCATGATGAATATGGGACTGGGGCATAGAGGTACGTGCTGAAAGGGATCTGGGGGAAGGAGACAGATGCTGACAAGTCCTGCCAACTAAGCCGCAGGGACAGGAAAGGGCCTTCAATGGCCTCATTGTAAATGCCCAACTCTCTCTCGCTCAGATGCCCAGGCTCCCTCTTCCCTGAGCCTATCTGAAATGCCAGGTACCAGGTCCCTCTCTACTCCCGTGGCTCCTGGCATTTCTAATGTCTGCCAGATGTGGGGTCTGGGCATGGGCTCCCAATCAATGAGGTCAGGTTGGTCGTTGAGATTCCCTGGGTCTTTCCAACCTCATCTGCCTGAGCTCCTGCTGCAATTCCCCTTTCCCACGTTGATGTCTGGAATCATCGGCCATGTGGTGACTTACAAGAAGAACAGTACAACTTTTCAAATGAAAATGGCATTTCATCGCACAGCATTTGATCCTCAGTCGAGAGTCTTCCTCATGGTAGGCCACCTGCTTAGCTGTCACATACGCAGAATTGTGGAGCTATTATCTTAAAAGAACTCATTTTAGATGTGATGAGTTTTTATGTAAACTGTAGCCTATTCCACTGGTTCTCAGAGTGTGACCTACTATCCCCTGGGGGGTCTCTCAGACCTCAGGGAGTCTGCAACACAAACAGCTACGTTTATAATAGTATTAAGACCTAACTCACCTTTGTAACTGTACTGTCATTTGCACTAATGGTACAAAAGCAATGCTGGGTAAAGCTGCTGATGCCATAATGCACAGCAAGGCAAGGGCACAAAATTGTACTAGTTTTCATTCTATTTTTCACCACCGTGCAGTTGGAATAATTTTTTAATGTTTCTGTGTGATGATGTGGGAAGCCCACTTCATGAAGAACTTTTGTCAATCAAAGAAAGTTGTCTTGAAAATAAGAACTTAAGCAATTATTTGAATTAGAACTTTATTTTTGGAACACTATTTTTACTTGAAGGAATAACTGACAAGCCATGGATATTAAAACTTTGGTATTTGGCAGACATTTTCTCCAAAATGAACAAAGGAAGACTGTCACTTTAAGAAAAACAACTGGCAGTATTTTTGTCAATGTCAAAATCTAAGATTTTAAGCAAGAATTAGAATTCTAGAAAACTTGTATTCATCACCATGAGCTTAATAGCTTCCCCGTACTTAAAGATTTTTCTGAGATCAGTGTTATATTAACAAATATTAAGATTATATGTAGCATTATTAATATATATTAACAAATGTAACTTTTTGTTATTGTATAATATGTCAGTATTTGGAAGATTCTCATAATTAGTGAGCTAACATTTTCCAAATGACAATGCATGGCATATTACATGGATATCATGGGTAAAAGAGCCGTGAATTTTAATGTAACAGTATGAAAAATTCATTGATATGGTTTTAGATTCCACATTGCAACTAATCTTAAACTACTATTTATTGAGTTTTGGTACAGTATCAAAAAAATCTCACTTTTCTGTACTTTTAGGAAGCCTCTTAGTCTCTTGGTCCTCTTTCTTAAGTTAAATATGTCTTTAGTGCCTTCAGATCCTGATGACAACATGCTGTGCAAATCCAGAGGAATAAGACGGTAATTTGGCATTTGGCAAATAAATTGTGTCTGAATTACATTTTACTGAAAAATGTCTTTTTGAAATAGAGACTTCATCAGTGAAAATTGTAATTTAAGACTGCAAATGGGATTGAAATAGATTGGGCTTTCTGTTTTTTGACCCAATTTGACAGTATTTGACAATATATCCTTCAGCCTTTCCCGCCTTCAACCCCCCTGGAGTATGAGCTCTCTCAACACTGGCACGGCAAATGGATAGATGATTTTTGAATCAGTGTGAAAATACTCCTTTTGGGCTATTCATATTTTTTACATACATAGAGCCCTTCTACTCGCTGATGTAGTATCAGGCCTAGGAAAGAAGAGCCTAGTTTTTGTTGATGGAAGTAAGTAATTTGGAAGGGAGTTTAACTGCCTTAGAAATAAAAATGTGCTGATATTATTCAAGCTCCAGCTTTTTATATTCAGGTCTGCATTACAATTAAGCTATTCTTCAAAAAGAGACCTCAGCACATCCTTAGATTGTCACCCTCCTTACATAAACTTCCTTAAGTGCCTAAAATGTACTGAACAATTCAATAGAGGCATCAGTGTTCTTTCACTTGAATATTGTAGATTCTCTGATAAATGTAAAGATTTTTTTTTCTTGACGGAAATTATCTAGCAGCCCATATGTTTTTAATGACTACTCCAAGTGACAGTAAATAAAGACATATTATGGAGGAGGATGGTTGCTAAGAAAGGGACATGCTTCCCAACTTACTGTAATTCTATCTAGCAGTTTAGAGCAGCTCTGTTTGACCTCATTTATGACTGGAATTAGCAATTGTAATTAAAATCAGCAATTAAACATCATAGACATGAACAAGGCTCTGGAGTCAGAAACTGCTACTTACTTTGTGGCTTTTGTCTTGTTATTTAATTTTCTGAGTCTCCATTTTCTTACCTGTGAGTTGGAGATGATGATAATATCTATCTTACAGTGCTGTTGTAAGGATTCAGTGAGATAATCCATGTAAAATATGTAGAACAAGGCTTGGCACAGAGTTAGGGCAACATAAAATTTAGCTGTATTTATTGTTATTATTTATGACTATTATCCTGTTTGGAAGAGCAGTACAGATTCCAAAGAACCATTGACCTAGAACATGTGTCAATATTTTCAGTTTGGATTAAAGACAATTCATGCCTCTGAAATCACAGGTTGATGAAAGATTAATGAGTGTTACAAACAGCCTTATGTTATTTAAAATTTTGCTGGATATGATAAAACAAGCTCAGCAGTGGAGTAAATATGGCTGAAATATGCTTGCTGTTGATCAACTATAGTCACTTAGACAACCCTACCATTTGATTATGAAGGGTTCTCTGGGGGTCTGGTTGTTAACTGGGGAGCGTAGAAGATTTCTTCTCCCTTTTTGGCCATGAAGTAGGGAGCACATTTAGGTCAATTCTGGGAGCATTAGGCCTGAAAGCTTTAATTCAGAGAACTAGATTGGCAACTTGTAGCTCACCAGACAGAACAGATTCTAAACAATTCTGGCAAGAAATCTTCTCCTAGGGGCTTTTTCAATTTTAGGCAATTAGTCATTTTATAGTAGGTGAAATTATTAGCTCTCAACCTAGGATTATCCTAGAATTAAAAAAAAATGAAATGGTTCAAGGACTATGTATAATTAAGTGAAGTAACCTGTCATCAGTGGAAATTTGTGCTATAGCAATTCCTATTTTAAAATTTATTTGAGGAAGAGGAATTAATATGTCCCAAACTATGCATTTACTATGGATTTTGAAAGCTGAGTCCAAAGTTTTCAACTAGGATTTTTAAAGGAGATGCAGTCTTTATGAAATAGTCTCAATAATGCTTAGAGAACTGTCCTGTCACCTAGTGGTAGGTGGTCAAACAATGAGAACTGATCAACTATAGATCTACCTTTAGAATTGGCCCAGACCATGAGTACTTTGAAAGACCTACTTTAAACTTCATTAAATGCTTTCATATTAAGATAAACATCATACTCTTCAACATTCCCAAACCAATTAAAGGCAACCAAAATAAAACCACACAAAACCTGTCCTGTTTGAAACATGATTTTTAATAAAAAAAACACTGATGAAAGAAATTACAGATGACACAACCAAATGGAAAAATATCCCATGCTCATGGATTAGAAGAATCAATATTGTGAAAATGACCACCACACATACTGTCCAAAGCAATCTACAGATTCAATGCAATTCCTATTATTAATAAAAAACCAATGTTGTTTTTCACAGAATTAGAAAAAACAATCCTAAAATTCATATGGAGCCCACATAGCCAAAGCTACCTTAAGCAAAAGCAACAAATGTGCGGGCATCACATTAGTTGACTTCAAATTATACTACAAGATGATAGTAACCAAAACAGCATGGTACTGGTATAAAAGTAAACACATAGATCAATGGAACAGAATAAAGAACCCAGAAATAAAGCCAAATACCTATAAGCAACTGATCTTTGACAAAGCAGACAAAAACATACACTGGAGAAAGGACATCCTATTCAATAAATGGTGCTGGGAAAATTGGGTAGTCACACACAGTAGGATGAAACAGGATCCCCATTTCTTACCATATGGAAAAATTAACTTAAAATGGATTAAAGACTTAAATGTAAGTCCTAAAACAATAAAAACTCAAGAAGAAAACCTAGGAAAAATTCTTCTGGACATTACTCTAGGCAAAGAATTCATGGCTAAAACTTCAAAAGCAAATTCAACAAAAACAAAAATAAATAAATGGGACTTAATTAAACTAAAAAGCTTCTACACAGCCAAAGAAATAATCTACAGAGTAAAAAGACACCCTACAGAATGGGAAAAATATTCATAAACTATACATCCAACAAAGGACTAATATCCAGAATCCACAAGAAACTCAAACAAATCAATAAGAAAAGAATAAATAATCCCATTAAAAAGTGGGCAAAAGACATGAACAGACTCTTTTCAAAAGAAGATATACAAATGGCCAAGAAACACATGAAAGAATGCTCAACACCACTAATCATCAGGGAAATGCAAATTAAAAACACAATGAAATACCGCCTTGCCCCAGTCAGAATGGCCATCATTAAAAAGTCAAAAAACAACAGATGTTGGCATGGATGTGGTGGAAAAGGGAACACTTGTACACCATTGGTGAGAATGTAAATTAGTACAATCTCTATGGAAAACAGTATGGAGATTTCTCAAAGAACTAAAAGTAGACCTACCATTCAATCCAGTAATCCCACTACTGGGTATCTGCCCAAAGGAAAAGAAGTCATTTTATAAAAAGGACACCTGCACCAGAATGTAAATCAGAGCACAATTCACAATTGCAAAGATATGGAATCAACTTGAGTGCTGTCAACTGATGAGTGGATAAAGAAAATGTGGTATGTATACACGATGGAATACTAACAGAATGAAATATTGTCTTTTGCAGCAACTTGGATAGAACTGGAGGCCATCATCCTAAGTGAAGTAACTCAGGAATGGAAAAAACAAATACCTCATGTTCTCACTTATAAGTGGGAGCTAAGTTACAGGTACACAGGGGCACACAGAGTGGACATTGGAGACTCAGAAAGCGGGAAGGTAGGAGTGGGATAAGGGAAGAAAAATTACCTTTGGGTACAATAGGCATTATTTGAGTAATAGGTACTAAAAAGTAGTAGACTAAAAGTTCAAACATCATCACTATACAATTCATCCAAACAGCCAAAAACCACTTGTACCCCTAAATCTATTGAAATTTTAAAAAACCATAAAAAATAATATTGCTCTTGGCTTTTATAATTCTGTGGATTTGATCAAATCTTTTAAGTTGATTGATATACCTGGGGTCAACTGCAACAGAGAATATAGTTTTATAGACCAAAATCTTTAGAGTGGTAAACTAGAAATTCAAAAGTTAAGTCATTGATGTTGTCAGAACCTCATCCGCTCACCAATCAGACTGCATATTTGTCACCCCAGAAGCAGATAAATCTGTATATGATGTGAAAGGTTATCAGGAGATTTCTCAGTTAGAGCCATAGAGCCATTTTATTAGCAGGACCCCTGGTTTGAGACAAACGCCTGGGATGAAGTCCTGGTTCCCTCACTTATTATATGGGTGATCTTGGGCAAGTCTCTCGGCTTGTCTGAATTCTCAATTTTCTCATCTACCAAAAGGCAATGACAGAACCATCCTTACGTCACAGGGCTGTTCTGAGGATTTAATGAGGTGGTGCACATAACAGTTGCTGAGGAACCATAAAGTCTGTAAGTTGTCACATAACCATTAATGGTTCCCTCATAGTCACGGCATGAAGGCTGAGATCCCGAGCAAGAGCTGGGTTAGGCCATGTGAACAGTAGCTACAGCCATTGGCAAAGCTAACAACCCCCAAACAAGCTTCGGATAGGGTACTTAGTGGGGTTTTCTATTCAGCTACTACTAGAGAACTTGCAATTTAAAATGCAACAAAAAGTCCTTACACACAATTAACATTTCACCACCTTTAGTTTCACCTAGGGAGGTTTTGACTCAAAATAGTTTTAATATTTGCATGCTAAAAATTTAATATATATTTGCATATTGGATAGTTTCCTGAAAGCAGAAAACCAGAAAACACCATAATTATTGCCCCCTGCTCCATAGATGACATGGATGGTTCCTGGAAAATTGTGGAGAGAGGTCATCTATTTCCAGGACACTCTCTCCATGGGAGCATGGAAGGCCCAGAAAAGCCTGCCTGAGCTAAGCATAGGCAGTACTTTGTGAGAAGCCCAGGTTGCTGGGTACTCAAGTATTGTGCTGAATATTTTAAAATGAAGCAATGGGGAACAGTAAATACAAAGATATTACATTTAAAGATAGTGTTGAAACTTTAAAAATCAATAGAGTCTGCATGGCATGAGTGGATGGGAGAGTCTGTCCCAGTAGGCAAAATGGCAACACTTTTCTGAAAAGGTGCCACCCTGCCAGGTCTGGTTCTAATGCCCAAGAATCTGATCTGTTTTGGAAAAGAAACCATTTAGAACTTTTATTGATTGAGTGTGTGTGTGAGAGTGTGAGATATACAAATTTTTTAGAGCAGTTTTAGGTGCACAGCAAAACTGAGCAGAAAGTACAGAGAGTTCCCATATACCACCTGCCTCACATCACTACAACTTCCCCCACTATCAACATCTCACACCAGAGTGATATGTTTGTTACATAATGATCGTATTTTAATAAGAGACGCATAATGCCATGTTTTACTGTTTCCTCGTGATTCCTATTTTCTATAAGACTTTTATTTTTGCCCACTTCAATTTTGCAAACTATGATATAACTTATGAACCTAATGTGAGCAGATTGGTAAAAGTTTACAGTACAAGTTGAGGCACTGACCTTGCAAAACCAATCTATCTAAATGGTGGAGGTTATTATACTTTTCCTTTTCGGCTGAAGTTTAACCAGTTGTTTCAGTAAAACATTCAAGAATTTTGAGATTAAAGGCAGTTAAGAATCCCCAACTGTTCATCATACGAAGTTCAGATGTTCTTGTGTCTTGGTTAAGGACTGTGCTCAGATTATAATTAGAGCAGATCTTGATCCTGAGAAATAAATACAAATTGTATTAATCCTAGAAGTTATTCATTAGATGTGATTAACACAAAGCTCCTCTAAAAGGAACATTACATGCATCATATGAAACATGACAAAGGATAAAATGTTCCACTGCAATGTTTTGACATAGCTAATTTGGAGAAATCAATTTCCCTGCACCTCCACCCACCAGCAAAATTCTATGATTCAAACACGATTTCCTGTATGGTACCAGAAGCAGCATGGTGCCTTTTTTTTTTCCTCTTGCCAGTACTTCTAAAGTTCCCCATTTGGGCCTTTCAATCTCCTGCCTATGTTTTTCCTGGGCCCCCACGTATGGTATGGTGCAGGCTGTGCCTTGTGGAAGGGAACCTGGCAGAAGGGAAGAGCCAGGGCTGCAATCTAGACATGTGCCCTGGCATGGGGGTGTGTGTGCTCAGAGGAGGGGTGCCTTTGTCACCCTTGCATGAAGGTGCTGTATGGGCTAGAAGAGGCTCTGCTCTGCCTTCCTCAATGTCTTCCTTATCTCTTTTATCCTCTGCCTCCTATTTTCCATTCTTTGGACTTCAAGCTGCCTCATCACCACCCATCAACAGACCCCCCCTTTCCAGAACCCTTCTCGCCCTCTGCTCCTCTTCAGCCGCCCCGCGGGCCATTCTGAAGGTCTCTCTCACCGTTGTGTCTACAAAGAACCTCTTCTGAGTCGAATGCCTTTTTAGAGGATATATTAAAGTGTATGTTTTTATAGCATCATTTAAGGCCCCTGAAATAAAGCAGACTTCTTTGGTTTCGTGCACCGATTTTCATGAGTATAAAAAAAGATGAAATCTAGGTTGAGTTGAAATGTGAAATTATTAAGAGCAAAACAGGAAACGAATATTTGCTCAGCCAACCATTTCCGATTGAGGGTTCTCTGTGCAGTATGGTCTCTGAAGAGCTCACTGTTCAGCGTTAAACAGATTGAAATGATCCGTGGGGGGTGGGGGGAATAACACTAAGCCCCAGGGCCCTGTGGAAGCAACGCTCAGCACTGGCCCGAGCTGCGGAGAGGCCGGCTGTGCAGGCTTTCGCGTCCGTGTTGAAGGGAAGCCTTTGAACGCTATCTTTTTAACAGGATGAATGCGAAATGCTACCGGGGAGGGAAAAAAAGGCAGCACAAAACTGCCACTTGAGCATTGCTTCCTGTCCATGTGGCTCTAGCTCTTTGCTGACAGTTATTCTTAGGCCTTCCTTGGCTTCAAAGGTTTCCTCTTTTCTATTTTTGGTAGCAGAATATGGATTTAGATCTGCATAACCCCTCTCGACCACTAATCTGTGCCCCGAAGAGAGTAGGGCTGCTGTTTTCTGTAGCTATCAGTTCTCTTTCTTTTCAGCACCTCCAAATGATTTTTAATATTAAGGACACAGATTTATGGGAAGGAGTCATTGAGTTTTCAAACTGATTTGTAGTCTCTTAATTTGCACATTCCTTTCTCCAGTAGGGGCATCTCAGAGATCAACTCAAGTAATGGGGCCTGACTTCTGTGATGAGTGAGAGAATCTGGGCTGGTAAAAACAGATGGCCATCGAATGAGCAAAAAGTGAGCAAGGACGATTTGCATTGGAGTAACATGTAATTGATCAAGCACAATTCTATTCTGGAAGGAAATAATAGATGCTTATGTAATCTAAGGTTAGCCTGGTCTATACAAACTGCAACAAAAAGCTACAAGCCATCCCAGACTGGAACGTTGAGGACCACTGCCCTAGCAAAGGAAAACACATTGCCCAAAGTGTTTGTGAAGTGATTGTGAAGGGTGTTTCATTTCATGCCTTCTAATTCTATTTCTTGAATCACTTCTGTTTTTTCCCTGATCTCATGACCACCTGACTTTACTTGCCCACTAGTAACAATAATCTTGCGTGGGTTGTTTTTCATCCAGATACCGTAACCTTTTTTTTTTTTTTTTTTAAGAAACATTAAGCCCTGAGTCCTCCCATAAAAATACAGGGCCGTCTTCTTGGCTGAATGCAGAACTGGGGATCAGGAATGCCGCCCGCTCAGCCCAGCTGCCTCTGCCACGTGGTCCTAATCAGGGTCTCCCTTGTGGCTTTAAAAGGGTGACAATCTTATTCTTGAGAAGGATTATCGTGGGAATGTGTAAACTGAAGTATCAAGGGTTCATCCCGTCTTCCCAAGACCACTCAGCAAATTTCTGTCTGCCATCGCATCTGGTTTGACCTTCACAACCCTCTAGAAACCATAAACCCACACTCCGTAAATATTCCACATGTGCTATTTTATTTTATATTGCAAAGAACAAAATTAACAGAAGCATATTGGGAGCGGAACTTTGAGAATTAATTCTAGGCACTTTGTAAATGGATGATTGGCAAGAAGAAACTCAAACTAGTTCATATATTGGGTTCCCAGAAATATATTTTACATAATGGTTTAAGCAGCAGGCTGCATTATCTGTTCAGTATTGACAGTGAGCTAAAAAGCTACATAATAGAGTTAAAAACAAAGCCCCCCCTTAAGTCTTCTCCAGAGCTTTTTGACCCTGCTGAATTTTTTAGAGCTTGTTTTAAATGTGCCCCAATGTCAGACTTGTTCAGAAAGAGAGCATTGTGTCTCCCAAGAGAATGGTAATTTGCTCTTTTTTAAAAAAAAGTGGAGCAAAATGCTAACTTTTAATGGACTATCCAGCCTTTTCCGAAGAAAAGAAGTCCTCCCTCAGAATTCCTATGCAAATATTCAAACTCCCGGGTTGGGAAAAGGTTAAAAAGAACTGAAAACGTCTATAGTGGCTCTTTCTGAGATGCACTCCAACACTTGGCAGGATGAGGTGTTCATAGCAGGTGCTGGATTTGCTATAAATGGACAATTTATAAACAGAGCTGACAACTGGGAAAACAGAGCAGTGGGGAATGCTGGCATTCCAGGGGCCAGTGGTTGATTTCCTATCAGATGGTCCTCAGCATGGAATTATTGATAGCTGCTGCTCTGAAAGAAAGCCAGTTGGCTGGCGCATAAAAGGGCTGTACCTCAATTCATGCATGATCTGCTGCTAGATATTTTAAATAGGTCAGTGCAAATTAGCTTCTTCAGGTTGGTACTTCCTTAATTAGCAATTTAATTGCAAAGTCTTTTCCTCCCTCCTCAACCTTGACTGAATTTAACTCCCTTCCCTCTATATAATGCCAGAGGAATGGGACCTGGGAGAAGTCTGACTTAATAAACAAAAGTGGACCCTGGGGAGTGGGGGTGGAGTCAGAGCAGCTTTAGTGCCTAAAGCCAACACAGAACCTGGCTAAGGCAAGTCACGTGTGCCACCAGGGGCAGCATTTTTGGCCGTGTGTCCTAAGGGAGAAAGGAGCAGGGCCTTTGTGCACAGAGCCCTGGGGGAGAAACAGAAATGTGTGGCAAAGGTATCTCATTTCTCTTTTGCTGTCAGTACACTAAGACATTCCTAAGACCACCCCTCCACCCCCCCCCCCAGCAAGTTTCTGCTTTCAGAGTATTCCCATGGGTGCATTCTAATGATCACATCCATAGTTTCCATCATTTTTGTTTATTTTTGGACAAGTTTTTCCCCTGTAGAGATGTTTGATGGTGGTTCCTGCATAGATGGCATGGGAAGGCATTCCTATGTCTATGTCTGCAGCCCTGCGCTGGTGCCAAGTTCTGCCCAGAGCTAGTGGAGTGGCCGTACCTGTTTGTTCTAGCGGCATGAGTGGTTTTTCCAGGAGACGTTTGTTTGGCTGGGACTCTACTTTTCTCCTGACCACACCCTGTTGTTTTTGTCTTCAGAGGAACAGACTGAGGGCCTGATTCTGCAAGTACCTTTGACTTCCTTACAAGGAATGAAAATTGCACTGGTCTGAAGATTAGGTTATTGAATTAGATGCACCTCCCCACACAAATGTTGACCTAGGCATGAGGGCTGTTGGAATCTAGAGAATAAGGCTTTGAGGGAGTCCTGAGCTGGGACTGTTTGGTGCCACATAATGGCAGAACACACCCAGATTAGAGAGAGATCCAAGGTGTTGAGGTGATGGGTACTTTTTGGTGGGAATTCATGTCTGTGAGTGCAAACTCCCAGGAGTCTTTCTTGCCTCTGGGAATCTCAGGTTCACCAACTGTGGTGAGCTCTTTGGTAAACAAGTGACAAATCTTACTGAGCATCTATTATTTCAAAGCACTATACTAGGTATAGGAGTTACAAGGAAGTATAAACACAGGACTGCCAGCCAGAAATTTATAATGTGGTTAGGGAAATACACCGTGTGCCCGTGAAAAGATGGGAAGTCAGGAGCAACAGGGCACATAAAAGCCATGGACAAGGGAATGCTCTAGAAGGTATAGGGGGCAGATGGGTCAGGAATGGCTTGAAGGGAAAGACAGGACTGGAGCTGGGCCTTGAAGGGTGGGGGAATTTCAGTAATTGGAAACGGGAATTCCAGGTAGGAGGGTGCTGTGTCAAAAGCTGACCCCTGGCTTGGGAGGAGAGAAAAGAAGAATGTCCTGGGAGGTAGAGTTGAAGGATCACACAGATTCCAAGTTCCTGCAGAATTTGGAGTTCATCTTGCTGGACATTCGCGATCAGGGAAGAGAGGGGGACGCAGTATGTCAGGGACACAAAGGCAGACGGGAGTGGCAGTTGCTGCAAGAAGACCTCACAGGGTCTGATCTCAAAATGGCCAAGGCCGAGGTCCGTACAGATTTTTATTTAGACTGTGTGGTGTGTTCTGCGCCCCTCTGGACTTGTGGAGCGCTCCTTCCTCACTCACCGCCCCTGCTCACCATCTGCCTAAGCGAGGCCTGAGCTTCCACCCGTGGAGTTTCCCCACAAACACAGAGCCAAAGCCAAACAAAGGCAGATTGTTTCAAGTTCACTGTTTGACTCGTATTCACTTACTCTTGGATTCCCATTGGTGCTGCCTTGATTTATTTGAGGACTTACTGGACACTTGGACTATTGCTTATTTCCACAGCTAACTCAGAGGTCAGCTTTGAGCTTGGGAGCGTCTGTTCAACCAGACAGGCTGCGAAGGCAGAGCCCAGGCCTGGGGGTGGGTGGGGTTGGCCCTGGTCAGTGAGGGCTCACCTGCTGAGAGCCCTGACACTTTTTCCATTCTCTACCACCTCAGCATATGGCCTGCAGACAGCCGGCTTGGGTAGCATCTGGGAGCTAGTTACAGATACAGAATCTGAGCCTCCACACACACCTACTGCGTCAGGATCTGCTGTTTTGCGAGATCCTAAGGGAGTCACACTCACATTAGAGTTTGAAAGACAGTTTCAACCTGGCTGGACGGAAGAATCACCTTTGGGGCTTTAAAACCATTCCCTGACATATTACCCAGCCCCGGCTAATTAAGCCAGAATCTCTGAGGGTGAAGGCCTGGCACTACTGCTTTTTAAAAAGTTTCCAGATGATTCTATGTGCAGCCTGAGTTGAAAAACCACTGACCTATGGTGTGGATTACTCTGTTTCCAAGGCACTGAATTCCCCTCACATTGTAAAACAAAACACCACTAACCATTTAGCCACAGAGCCAGATGGAGCTACAATAATGCTAATTAAGCATTTGTGCAGAAGCTGGCCAGGAAGCCCTTGACCAAGGGCAGATTGAACCACCGGATCTACCCAGGAGGGTCACGACGGCAGTTTGTTAGACTTCCTGGTCTTGGGTATTCTCTTCTGGCTTTGGAGGGAACCTCTACATAGAACCTGGAAGATAGTTGTCCTTGCACCTAATCTCCCTTATATCTAAGGAGACAGTACCCAAGCCTGGCCCCTGGGAAGCTATGTTCCGTACATACTGACAGCAGAAAAGCACTGAGGAATTGAGTATTGCTTTTCACACAAATGCTCACTTTCAGGACACACAAAGGAGTTAAAAGCAGTTCTCCACTAATCCTCAAGCCAGAGTAGATGTCAAATTTCAATAACTACCATGATTATTTCAATACATTTTCTTTCCCACTGAAGCCTTTTGGTTACTTAATGCCAGTGTGCTGAGAACCTTCCCCGATGGCTCTCAGTGAATCCCAAGTCAGGCCCTGATTTATCTCAGTACCTCCAGCTCTGCCATAATTTCAAAGACCTTCCACCTGACTTGAAGGGTATTAGTGAGTCTGTTTCTTCTTCCTGCCTTAGGTCTGGGGTGGTGGTGGGCCTGGGCACAGCTGTATGAGCTGTGGCCTTCCTCTTTATTATTTCTTGTCCTCTTAGAACTGGGTTTAAAGCGCAGTCTGCTTCGCTGGAGTCTACACATGTTCCTTAACCCTTCCTAGAGACCTTTTGCTAGGCTGGGATCCAGCTTTGGCCCAGGATCTCTAGAATTCTGTTTGGGGTCCCCAGGTAGTGTGTGCACGCAACAACTCAGGCCAGCAGACACACGGGTCTGCATTGAGCTCGAGGTCCCCTCCCTTTGCACATTACAGTTTAGACTGCTGGCCCCTCCCATTAGGGGCTCCCATCTTATGTGGCCACCTTGGTTCCTTGCTCTCTTGGTTTCCTCTCCTTTTCCTTTGGCTTGGCGTTAAGGTCTCAGTATAACTCACTGCTCCTACCTCTACCCAAGATATCACAGTAATAGCACATCCTTAAGTGTAACTGTGGGGATGATGTCATCATGATCATCATTCTCAATAACAATACTATCATCATTTTTTTACTGCTGAGGAAACAGATTTGGAGACGAATCAGACAGTGGTGGTACGAAGACCCCAACTTTCTCACTTCTGGATTAGAACCTAAAGCTTCTTCAGTTCTACATCATAATATTGCAAGATAACCACAAAACAATCTGAAAAACCAAACTTAAATCCAGAAATGATGTCAAACTGAAGTGACACTGCATGTGGCATTGTGGTTGTATATGTGTATACACACACATACTGAAAATGCAACAAGAGTGTTTGTAAAGTGATAACGAAGACCAGAAATAAATGGCATTGCTTTCGCTGAAGGTAAATGACTCCCTACTAATTGTCCTATGAGGTTTTAGGGCTACCAGTTATGGTGACTCTTTCAGGGATAACAGAATACTTACTACTCTCTGGAATAAGATTCATGAGGAAGATCAGAGGATATTAGATGTTGTTGCTGTCTGTAAAAGAATTTATAATTTGCACCTTGCTGTGCCCAACTTGCTCCTAGGCACCCTCATTCTGGTGATTGAAGTTGGTATGCCTCTGTCCAGACAAGTAGCTTCTTGGGCTATTAATTATGTAATTAAAAGTCTAAACCTTCTCATTTTAAGTGATAATAAAATGTTTAAAGGTATGTTGCTTGTAAAGCTATTTGTTTTTTTTGTCTTTCCATTTATTGCCATTCATTGCCTTTTATCATGGGCTGGCTGGCTGGCCAAGCCAAGCTAATTACTGCCCTATTGTTTTTGGAAGACTAGGTGACACCAAGACTATTAATGAGTCTATAAATTGGGGCTCCAGGAGAGCCTGGCTGCTTTCCTCTTGCCCCTTCTCTTGTTAGGCATGTTCTGCTTTGGCCAAATTTGAGAGGATGAGCACAGTGAAGTTGGCCATTGGTATGGCTGAGAGCACTACTTGATAAAGAAACTAGCCATGAGTGGGAAGGGGCCCCAGGGTCCAGGACAGTGAGAGGGTCAGGGAGACCACCATAATGGGAAAAGGGAAAGAGGAGAACTCCAAACTGAGAACTGTCATCCTGTGTTCATTAGAAAAGTGTCTACTATCTGGTCAAGACCCATGGCTTACCCTAGCATCGAACCAGTGTTAAGTTGACTCTTACATGAGTACACTCACCTGAGTTAGAATGAAACCCAGCAGTTACCTGATGTTTGCAGATAGGGTAAATGTTAAAGGGTCAGAGCAGATGGCTGTGTGTCTCTTCTTCCTATGTTGCTGTTAAATCCTATCCACTCCTAAAGTGAAATAAAATATAGCAAAACTTTTTACCCTGGACACTTGCTGTTTTTAAACTTCATAAGATAAAGACTTATAGTCATTTTGGAAGAATAATATATTGCCTATCACATAATGGCACTTAAACTATAGAACAAAAGAATTATTGCTTTCTTGATAAATTCTATGTGCTCTAAAAGTTATGTAGGATATTTATTTTGTTTTTAAATTTATTTTTAAAATAAAGTCTATTTTTCCATTGTAAAAGTAATACAATAAATAGAAAAGGGTAAAAAGAAAAAATAATCATCCCTGGTTCCAAAGACCACCTCTGTTAATATGTTGTGTATTCTTTGGCACACTTTTATATGAAGAGTTTTAAGAGTTGTTGGGTTTCTTTTTCTCCCCCTGGGGATGAGGTGAAATGTAAGATACAATATGCACAGTTATTTAAAAATTGTTATTCAAGTAAAATCAATTTGGTTTGGAGGTTTCTGCAGTCCTTTGGAGTCACTGGGGTGTCTTTGGCACACTATAAATATCTGCTCTAAGAACTTAGGACATCAGAGCAGGAACATTGCTGATGAAGAGGCTGAGGTATAGAAGGATGCAATAACTTCTTCTGAGTCACCCAGTTAGCTGGGTTTAGAACCACATCTAGGACTCACAGCCCAGGTGTCCCTTCTGTGTCTTTCAAATAAGTATCTTCATAGTATAGTCATAGCGAGGGAGGTAAGCAGGGAGAATTAGGGATGGCCTGGAATTCCTACAAAATATCTTGCTTGATGTGAAATGAGCCAATCTCTTAGAAAGAGAAAATGAATATTCTAATGGATGGAATTGTTTATGTGTCCCCCTCCAAAGCCATATGTTGAAATCATCTAACCCCCAAGGTGCTGGTATTAGAAAGTTGAACCTTTGGGATGTAGGTGCACAGGTCATGAAGGCTTTGCCCTTGTGAATGGGATTAGCGTCCTTATAAAAGAGGTCCAGGAGAGACTCCTCATCCCTTCTACCACGCGAGGTCACAGTGAGAAGGCACCATCTATGAATCAGAAAGCAGGCTCTCACCGGACACCGCAACTGCCAGCACCTTGATCTTGGACCTTCCAGCCTCCAGAACTGTGAGAAATAAATGTCTGTTGTTTATAAGCCATCCAGTCTATGGTATTTTGTTACAGCAACCCAAGTGGACTGAGACACTAAGTGATCTCAAGCAACAACACAATGGGTGTTTGAGAGTTACAGTCCTGGCTCCAAATACAGGGTCCACCAATTACTAGCCCTGTGGCCTTGGGAAGATTTCCTTAATAATTTCTTTATTCAGCAAATATTTATTGAGCACCAACTACATGCCAGGTACTCTCTGTGCTGGGAAAATAGCAGCGAACAAAGCCAAGTCCGTTCCCACATGAAGCATGTGTGCGAGAAAGACAAGATAGACAATACAGGGTAGACACACGTTGTGTCAAGTGGAGACGTGGCAGGGAGAAAAATACAGCAAGATGAGAGGAAAAGAGTGTGTTGGGGTGGGGTTGTCATTTTTTTTTTTTTTTTTTTTTGGAAAAACAAGCACCACATGTACTCACCAGCAAACTGGGGTTGTCATTTTATAACAGGAAAACCTCACATATGAGGTGACATTTGAGCGGAGATTCAAAGTTCTTAATCTTTCCTGGCCCGTTTCCTCATCTCTAAACAAGATAATGATAGCACCTCCCTCACAAATAGCACTGAGAATTCAATGAGACAATGCACTAAAGCAAAGTGCTCCAGTGGTGGTTGCTACAGCTATTATCATTTGTTTCCTCTTCTGTCAAACTTAAGAATTAAGTAGATTTGTAAGAACCTTTGCAGCAACAACACTCCTGTGATTTGGAGTCTTTGGCTTGTATGACACATGCTCTTAATGGAATCCTGGACCTAATTCTCAATCCCTGTTTATACTTAGTCCTATCTGCCAAAACTGCCAACCCATCTGACATCAGGTAGAGATTTTAATGCACGCTGAGAACAACTAAGCCATACCGAAAGCATGAGAACTCAAGGTTTAATTCCATATGCAATGCAACTTTTCATTGCAACCTTTAAACCAAGATTCTATCTAGAGGGGGGAAGAAAACGAGACACTTCTGTTCAGATTCATAAGGATGTTTCTGTGGATACAAGGCACTCCTTTGCTTGAAGGGATAATATTAAAACTCATTAAATGTTGAGTAGACAAAATGCACAATGAAGCTATTATGAAGAAACTCAAGAAACAGCTAAGGGCTCCGCCCGGATGGCATTTCTAAAGTTGATGAATCTTAAAAATCAGAGCACTCACATTTCCACGATCCTACTAGGTTCTGGTGTTTTTGTATTTTTCATCCAGAAATGACTTGCTGTATTTGAAAACTGAATAAAGTGCTCAAATCTGTATGCAAATAAATATTCATGTACCAGGAAATGTGTTTTCAAAAAAGTGATGATGGGAAATTGGTGTCTAAAGTAAGCATTTGGAGAATTCCTCTCATGACTTCTGAGTGTGTATCTTTCTTTCTTTTGAATAAGAACTGCCTACTCTAACCCCTGGGTTTTGCAATCTCCCTCAGCAACATGGGTCTTGACTTCACCAACCAGGCACTGACAGGCGTGAGTGTTTTGACTTCCCCATTGACGTTCTGATACATCTGTTTTGTTTAGTTTTGTTTTTTAGATGGTTTGGTTCAAAACGAGAAGTGGTGCTCTATGACGCTGTGTCAGACAGGCCAGACGCTTACACGCACCAGAGGCAGGCCCTCCATACTCTGAAGAGGATGCCAGCTTGAGGAACATTCCTGAGAGCCAAGTTGTGTCTGACTGCTTTGGCAGAACTCCTTTTTATCTAGCTGATTCCATATCTATGAATGGATTTGTATGTATGGAAGAATGTGACCTCCTCATTTTAAAGACATTTCCCATTTTAAAGGTACATGTTGGCCAGTGTTCCTTTTTCGCTCCTGGCAAAGGTGTGTGCGTGGTGGTCTAAAGAATTGGTTGGACCGAAGTGGGGTGAGCCCAGTCGGCAGAGTTCGCAAGCGCTCCCGTGGCTCTCTTACAGCCGACCTCTGATTACTTCGAGCGGCTCGTTTTCTTTACCATCTTTTCTTGGGCCTCTTTACCATGAGCCTCTCTAGAACACCACAGGATCTTTAGTAGCTAAAAAAGATTTGAATCTAAACATTCTTTAGGCTATATATGTAAAAATTCCTACCAGGGGACCATAGGACATTTTCCTACTCAGTGTACACCTTGGTGTGATATTCTAGCCTTGGTCATGGACTTGACACATCCTGGATTTATGGATTCACAATAATGCCAGGCTGCTTTTCCAGCTTCACCAACATAGCCGTTAATTACATAAAGAGGCATGTGGCTAAGGACAGAGGTCACCAGTAAAGTAATTATGAGGCTCACTGAGCCTGGACAATTTTCATGAATTAACATATGACTTGTTAGTATCCGTTGGTCAAGAAATTACATAATATTAAAAAAAATGCTATTGCGAACTCAGTTACATGGTCTCTGTTTAAATGCAATTAAATGTAACTGTTTATTAATTTTTAGTTAGACAATTAATATGTGTTTACATTTTCATTGAATAAAGTACTTACAACCCATAATGCTGTAGCTCCCTTCTCATCTCTTGACCTAAGCCCCAATTCCAGGCCCTCCTTATAGTGTTAGTGCCTTAGTTTGTATCCATCCATACCTATTCTCTGCTCTCATGTGCATATAAATGCACCTGTAAAAATATCTGGTGCTACCTCTTATGTGTAGTCTATGTATTAACATAACTACACTATACACTCTGTATTATGCTGTAACTCCACACTATGTTTTGGAAGTCATTTCATGTCAGTCCATGCAGAGCCTCACTTTCTCATTTTAACCCCTGTGTAATACACCATAGTTTAGCCATTCTCCTACTGCATTTGCTTCTGTAAATGCAAAATCCAGAGCCATGGATTCCTGCTCTTTCAGTAAAAGATGACTTAAAAAATTACCCACTGGCCCCAGGAAGCTTTAAGGAACTGCATAAACACTCTGGATTCTGATGGAAAAAATACCTCTCATGATAAATTGAAACTCTACAAATGTGCCATGCACGGGTGTGGAATTCAAACTGACCCTATCCACCCTACCTGGTTGGCTGAGAAATTAGCGTAGAAACTGACTGTGGACTGATGAAAACCCTGGGGCTTCCTTTATAGGAAAACTCAAAATCACTCTCTAAATACATCCTACAACTTACAATGTACAAAATACACACTCATTTCACATGCCATAGAACAAAATGATAGAAGGAAAGTTAGGGAAATTTATACCCCAGTAATTTAATGAAGCAATATGAAATTTAGGGTGTTATAAAATGTTTAAATAAAATAAATAAAATAAGGAGAAATCATAATGAAAGAGAATGGGGCTCATTTGAAAAATATCACATAAAATTTTAGAAAGGAAAACTACAGCTATTGAAAATAATTGTGCCTTGCAAATAAACACACATAATGAAAGGTAAGGATTTATCATTTTAAGATCTAATTATTCGTGATTGGGCAATGGTTCATATTAGACCATAACAATATGCTATAAATGCATCGACTTGTCATGACTTCCCATTCATCTAATTTTAAGAACAACTTCTCTTTACCCACAATAACCTAAGCTACATAAATAATAACCCCAAGGCACAGAAAATATAAACAAAATCCAAGGTCTTCAGAAGTCTCTGGACTGAAGTCTTCAAGCCTTTCAGTCTTCTTTGACTTCTGTCTTAGGACATAAATTTGCCTGTGGGAATTAAAGGACCATACCATGCAAGCATAAAATAGTTCTGAAGGTGAAAGGGAAGCGCCTATAAAAACTGAGCTCTAAACCTGAGGAACATCTTGCATCCCATCAGAGCGAAGAAGAAAATCTTGTTTTGCTTCTGGGATTTGGCATCCCCGTAGCCTGAGGAGCTGGAGGCTGCTTCCCTTCGGCAATAAAGTTGTCCAATATGTTTAGACTGCAAAGAACTTCTAACTGATGGGGGTGCTGATGAAGCAGTTGTGTATGTTCCACACTGGGGGGACAACTGGGCACAGGAAGAAGCCCAAAGAATTTGTGCTTTGTAAGTAGGTGAGGTGTCCCTTTTTGCTGCTTTTGCTGCTGTTAGGAACTGCACCCTCTTCCTTCCGGACGCACGGCTGAGAGTTTGGATGTTTTGTGCACAATTGTCAAGTGTTTTCTTGTTCTTTTCAAATAAGACTATCCCAAGAATGCTCATATTTTTGTTTCTACAACATTCATAATACCAAAGTCTGAACTGAACAATAAACTGTAATTTGTTAAGTATGAGAGAATATTTACTAAGATATCAATTCTTGTCTGAACTTCCTAATCTATCTTCTTTGCTTAGAAAATTTTTTTTGTTAATATTCTCCATCAATGAGAATCACAACAAATGCTAAGTGATTTATTAAAATAAAACAGTAAAGCTCTAAATTAATTACCCATAGGAAAGATAACTTTCCTTGAGATCATGGGGAAAGAGTCTCCAACTTAGATTTTTTGGAAGGCTTTAGAATGAATCAACTTAAACCATTTGAAAAACTGATAAAACCAGCTAAAAGGAAAAGAAGGAAGATATGAAATTTAGAATTGAGTAATCCTGAACAACAACAACAAAATATCCTGTTAAGTTCATAGAAGAAGAACTGAAAGTAAGGCATGGCACCAACTCATTTGGGAATATTAGAATTCATGTTTAAATCACGACCTGTTTCTAGACTGTAAGCTCGAGCAGGATCCTGGAACCAAATTCGGAGCTTGCCAGTGAAGGCTGGAGATGGAGGAGTGGCTGCCTGGTTGGAAACACTTAATTATAAATAATTTCTTCTGAGCCTCCTTTGTTTCGGTAGAAAGTGAAACGTGCCCTGGTGGTATGTACACGATGCCAAAACATCTGAATAAAAATCAGAACGCAGCCCCAGTCTGCACACGCGTGACTTACATCCATCCCACATGCAGGAGCGATGTCTGGAATGGCAGCTCCTTTGCAGTCAGGGTCAGGCACAGCAGTCAGGGAGCGGAGTCAGTCTCCCTCCCGTGGATGCTCCCTGGGCCTTCCTTCTGTCCTCCTGTTTGCTGTTGTTGGCTTCGTTTCTGCTAAGAACTGCACCCTCTTCATGCTTCTCTTTTGTGCTCATTTCTCAACCTCCTTGAGTCTTCTTTCCTCCTTTGTAAAAACCCAATGCTTGGTCCGTGGTAAGAATTGGGAAATGTTCGTTCCTTTCTTAATGTTCCATAGTTCTCATGCAGCTAGTGGTGGAAATAATACCAAAAGAGAGGAAAGGAGGACAAGAAGCTGATCCGCCCGCCGGTTTTCTCCCTTTCGCTGCCCATGGGGTCCTCCAGGGAGGAATCCCTCCTCTCCGCCTGATAGTCTCCCTCTTCCTTCTTTCTCTGCAGGAGCCACAATGTTCCGAGGGGATCATTCCCTTGGTGTGGAATGTCCCTCTGAAATGCAGACCTCTATGTGGTAAAGACCGGCCTCACTGCCTACTGTCTCCCTCCTCTTTCACTACAGAATATCACAACTCTGGAGGGACCTTAACTTTCTTTTCTCGGTTTCCTAGCAACACAAACTTTTAGAAAACCTCAAAAAAGATTTTGAACTTGCTCTGGAAAAAGGAAGGGTGAAGAGAATTGGGGAGTGGGCCAGGGTTGGGGGCAAAGCTTGAGGGGTGTCAAAGGTGGTGATGGCAGAAAGTTGAAGCAGGCGGACCCACCCTGAGGTCCTCAGAGAAGGGTGTCTGGTGGCGACTCCCACCAAGGAGGCCCTGAGCAGGAGGCGCCTTTCCTGACACTGCTTCTTTGCGTTTTCCAAGGTTGCCCTCTGGAGTCCCACTCCTGCTGCTGGGTAGCCGGGGTGAAAGGTAAGAAAGGGAGTCACTGATCCCACTGCAGTGGGATCTGAATTCACTTTCGCCCAGTGTCATTGTCATGCTGTGGCATGGTACTCCCAGCACGGCATAGCATGCTCCAGGTTCCTTGTCGGCTACCTACGACTTAGAGCTTGTTTCTTTGGAAGAATGTTTTCTGAGAACTCAGAACGACCAGTTTGAACACAGACATTGGGAATAGCACCTGGTCAGAAGTTAAGTCCTACGGATAATATAGTCAGTTATCCAGATTTTTCTAAACGACCAGATGATCTGATGTTAACAAGTACTACCTATTGGGATGAAAGGTTTCTGATATTTTGGAGGATGCAGTGTCATCACAGTTCACTACAGAATGAAGCCAGCCTATTTATTGTAACACCTAAAATCATAAGAAACAAGCAATCTCTTATTCATAGGAGATAAGACTATCTGATTGTAGACACACGTGGCTGTTTTGAGAAATAACAGCTGCCTTAGACTGCTTTAGTAGTTTATACCATTGATAACTCTTTCCTGGTGTTCTTAGTCTTAGTGTTTTCGATTTAATTGGCTGCACTTAAAGTGTCTGAGCTTGAAAAAAAAATAAAGAAATACATTAAATGAGTGTGATCAGACACAAATGGCTCAAGGTTACATTAAAAATGGAAAATATCCATATATTATTCTACTTAATGTACTGCACTCAGACTGTCAAAGCCTGAAAAAGAAGAGTGATTATGTAGTCATTTAAAAAATGTGTTTTCAAAGAATATTTAATGCCTTGAGAATATGCTGCCATTATAATGAGTGGAAAAAAGCAAATCACAAAACAGTGTTTGGGAATGATCCCAATTTTATAAAATAACTCTCTCTCTATATATAAAATTACATATCCACACACACACAAACATAACAAATTTAAAAACTTGAAAATAATAAAGAAAAATAAAAAGATTAACAATGATCGTCCCAGTGGTAGGATTAGATGTGATTTTAATGTTCTTCTTTGTGTTTTTCTATATTTTCCGTAATAAGCAATTGTTAATTTATATTCATTGAATCTTTTTTTAAAAGAAAAAACATCATAGAAGAAAATGAAATGAATGTAACCTAACTTTAATATCAAAATCCCATTGGAAAAGAAAAATTTCTTTCAAGTAAGGAAAGACATAGGCTCCTGAGCAGGCAGGAAAAAAGAAAAAGGAAAATTGTAACTGGGTCAAGTACATGTACAACATTCTCTCCAAAGCTCGGGCATTTGTCTTTCTACAACTGCATCCAACCTCTCCAGAGCTGATTTCTTTGAATCTCAGGAAGGCAAGTTCCTGAACTAATCACAAGAAGAATCACGTTTGCTCTTGGCGAGGCAGCCCAGTTGGCACTGTGTTTGTGAGGAGTGTTTGTTTCAGGGCTGCTGACTGTACCCGCTGCTGTCTGTGCCACATTTGGGCAGCCCTCCTGAGCTGAGTTTGTGTGGTACTGCCGTGGGCTGGCCGGGTTTCCCCTGGTGCACCGACGGGCTTGCTGGGAACCCCAAGCCTGACTCCGTCGTGATCCACAGCTGTCACGTGACACAGCTCCCTGCCTCTCTCCAGCCTGAACTGGCTTCCCGAGTTGACAATTGCTCCACATGAACCAGTGGTCAGCTTCCCCCTTTTTTGTTCTCAGATATTCTCTTCTTCAACTTAATCAGAACCTCAGCTTTCATCCTGAGATCTGGGACACTGGCCGCATGGTGACACTGCTCTGAGGTTGCCCCAGATGCTAACTCCCAAAAAGAAATGTTCACATCTTCTGTCCGGGCATGCCGGCCACACCCAGTGAGGTTGGCCTCTTATGTAAAGGCTGGGTTTGCAAACAAGAGTGTGAGATTGAGACAAGGACAACTTAAGGTTGGGTTTAGAGGACTGTGTTATGCTCTTTGGGCTTGCTGCGGAGCCAAGATTAAAAAAAAAGAAAATCAGGGCTTACAAAGCAGCTGGTGAAGTAGCTGTAATTATTTTGGTGAAATAATTTCTCTGAAAATAATACTCTCTATCATACGTTCTATGCTCTAGGCATGAAAGTAACAAATCTTTGTTCCAAAATGATTCTCAAAAGAGATAATGCATATAAGTGCTTAGCCTGTATACTAAGCACTTAGCAAATGTTAACTCCTTGTGGTTATCTAAAGTACTAGGGCTGTAAACTGGCAGCACGGGGCTGGTTTCCTCTGTGGTAGAGAACAATTCTCATCATAGCAGCTGTGCTTTTGTTTTCAGACTAGAAATCTGTCTTAACTCCAGAGTTTTTCTGTCATTCACATTTTGAGCTCCTTGCAAAGAATGTCTTCTCTTGGAGCAATGGGGCAGGGGGAAGGGTAGGTGGAGAGTAGTGGTATGTAATGATCTCTCATCCTACTATTTCTGCCTTTTTCTTTTAAACTTCATGGAATGACTCAACCATACAACTACTTGAAGAAAATTCCTCTTAATTAAAAGATGGGTTTGACTCAGGTCTCTTCTGGATGGCCAATGACCTGGTCAGATGGGCATTGGTTCCGGAAACAATCCTCTTTCCCATTCAGTTGGTTCTTTATTCAGTTTTTGTCTTTTCTTCAAATACTGAGACTTGGAGGTGATCCAGTGCAGGCAGGATCTGAGCACTGGAAGGATTGGAGGGCGCCTATCTCTCTTGGAAAGAAGATACTTGTTCCGTACTGGGTTGGGTGGAGAGGATTAGCATGATTATGTTGGTAAATTCCTTCATTCATGTGGCTGTTATATAGCAGTGGAAAAGCAAAATGAGAAAACCATACATCGCTGGCCATGCTGCTTCTCTGAGCCTCTCCCCCTAAGGTGGGACGAACCTGCCTGGGGAGGTTCTCCCAAGCCCAACAGATGTGGAAAAATGAGCAGACTGCTTCTCCTAGAGCTCTCCCACTATATCCTGCTCTTTCTTTCAATCCGTCCCTTTTTCCTCATTTCCTCTCACAATGGTATCCTCCAACTAATGGATTTAAGGGTTCCTTCCTCCTGTCCTCTCCTCTTCCCTCTGTTCCACCCTCCTATACATCTTTTGTTTTGTCTTTTCTTTTGAAGGAACACACTTTTCATTCATTCATTCATTGCCTTTTTTTTTTTTTTTTGGCTTGTTCGAGCATCAAGTCTGTGATAGTACCATATTTCTAGTTACGTAGAACAAAAATATTCTATCCTTTAAACTCCTTTAGTTCCGTATCTCATATACCCACTCACTACAGGAAAAGGCAGGTGCAGACCAGCGACCATTCCACAATGGGTGGTTTCTGTGGGGAAGGTCTTCCCAGCAGACTCTCCACAGTTCTCTGAGAGCTCCCATGTTCTCTCCCATTGGAACAGGGTACCCTCCAGGAGGAGATTCCACCATTATTATGATTGCCAAAATATTTTTGTTTACACCAAAAAGCTTACTTTTGCCAATAACTCAGTATTTGTGCAGTCACTTAAAAAATCTTTAAAAACACTTATCTTTTCAGATCGCCCCAGAAAATCAAGCATGTCAATCCTATTCTTCTCAGTGATTGGTCTAAAAGTGGCGGTGTGACCCTATTCTGACCAGTAAGACATAAGAAGACATTTGATAGCCAGTTTTGGGAAATACTTTTCTTCTGAAAAGATAAATATCCAGTAGGAGAAAGCTCCCCTTCCACTCCCTTTTTAGTTTTGCCTCATTCCCTTACCTTACTGTTTTGGATGCTGTTGTCTGAAGAATGTGGAATTGAGGCAGCCATTTTGTGACTGTGAGGCAGGATGTTGCCAACACTCTGAGAAACGCAAAGCAGAGGATGGGAGGGGCCCACGTCCTTGAGGGGACCTCTGAGCTATGAGCCAAATCTGGGCCCACAGACTTCTTGTTAAGAAAGAGCATGTCCAGTTCTTATGGTTTAAGTCACCGTTAATCAAGTTTTCTATTAATTACAAGTTAACCCTGGTGAAAGTAATAGTGGATAGCACTTAGAGTTCTTACTGTGTCCTAGGAAGTTTCCAAGTGCTTCACATGTATTGGTTCATTTAATTCTCAAAACAACACTAAGAGTAGCTGTTATTATTACTATCATCATCATCTCTGTTTTACATGTGACTCTATTGTATGTAGACTGATTGCATATAGCAATTAAAGAACTTGAAACTCATGAACAATATGTTTTAAACATTCCTCTGTGGAGCGATTACTTCTGGGGATGTTTTCTGTACACAGTTAATCTATGATGCCTGAAGTTTTGCTTACAGCTCACGTAGAAGATGATAGAGAAGGAAGCATGTCAGAGATAAACCCAAGGACTCTGGATGAGGGTGCAACTCAGTGAAACATCCAGGAGTCCATTAGAGGGTTTGCTTTTACTGCTAATGAATATGCAATAGATGCTCAATATTTGCATTTTGCTAAATTGATAAGACCTTATTAATGTAATTATTGCTTATATTGTCATATTAATAAGATTCATTGTAACCAATTCAACAACATTTTGTATGTATGAATGCTATTTTGAACATAGAAATAGTTTGCAGGAACTTATTTTGTTATTAAAATGAGATTACAATTGAATAGCTGACCATACCATATTCTGAATTCTCTACTTCTATAATTGCACAGGGTTAAAAAACAGATGGATATAATATGAAAGGTTTAAAGCAGAAAAAATTTCATATGTTTAATTTTAAGTGGAAAATTTGTGCAGGAGAGAGGGTGCCTGACAAGGGGATGATTGGTGTGGAAACCACACTTGTAACAGTCACGGCAGAAGGGATTGGAGAGGCTTTGACTGTCTGCGAATATTTGGGCATAGAGGAAGGAGAAGAAGGCTGTTTGTTTCTCTAGGGGGAAAACCTGAGTTAGCATTACAGGGTAGTGGATAAGAGTGTGGGCTCTGGAGTGAGACATCATCTAGGGCATGTCCTTGAGTCTTTTTTATGCCTTGTCCTCCGTGTCTTTGTTAGGTTCCTTCAGATACAGACCCAGAGACGGGGTTTCAAAGTGCAGATGCTGGGAGCTATCCCAGGAAACATCGGTAAGGGAGGGGGCATTGAGCAGGCAAAGGGAAGCAGCCCATAAGGGGTGAGTTGGGCACATTACAGTTGTAGGCAACTGGGGCTTAACCCCACTGGAGCCAGCAGAGACCACATACCTCAGAGCCAATCCACTTGAGGGGCGACCCTCTCCGTCTTTGGCTGTGGGACACTTTAGGGGATGTTAATTCTCTGGCACTTCCGGCCAAACATATTGCAGGAAAATGGACTCTGATACCAGAGAATGGTCTCTGGCCAAGGGAGGCAGGTGTAGGCAATGGGGAGTCCTGCCTGTTTGCACTAAAACGGGGAGGCCTGAGGGGACAAGGTCAGGGCACCAGCAGCATCCGCTACACGTCTTACCTAGAAAACGGAGATGAAAATATTTACCACAGAGGGTACTTACGAAAATCAAATGGTACGTGCAAAGCTTTTAATACAGTACTTGGCAAAAAATAAGCACTGGGGAATGTTATTATTGTCCTTATTATTTAATTATTTATATTATCATTAAAATCAGATTAATTTATGTTTGGCAAATATGCCGAGCAATGAGCTGTCGGGTGATATCTTTGGCTCATGTCAGAGGAGGAGGAGGAGCAGAAGCCCATTTGCCCTGGATCTGTGACAGCATTCCTGTGCTGCCTGGGGCGCTGGGCCGGGGCCTCGGAGGTGCTCACCTGGTCTGAGTTTCCATGGTTATTCAAATAACGTGCCTGCAGCACACCGGCCTTTTGCCCTGAGCTGCAAGCCTTCTGCTCACCTGGTTGCCCTGCAGCTGAGGTGGACAGGACCCCCGTACTGCTGCCAGGGACCCACTTCAAACACTTGCTGCAACATCGCTCAGCTTCCTTCTGCGGGTTTTTTCCCAAAGAAGGGCAGACTGGATGTACAGGGGAGTTAAAGCCCCCTGTGGGGTATTATAGATAATGAAGATCTAGCCCTAATCCTCTGAGAGCTGGTGGGGGCTGAGTAGAGATGGTAAAAAAAAAGTAATTAAAATATGCATGTTAAATCAGAGATATATTTGAGGCAGTCTGAGTGGAAGTGGGGAAACATTGAGAGAGGAGAAGGCATCTCAGCCGAATCCTGGAAGATGAGTGGAAGTCAAACAGGCAGAGAGAAGGGAGAGGTTTTCCATTCCTAGAGGCCAGCAGGTGAGCAGGTGTGGCGGCGGAGGAACAGCGGTGAGTGATCCAGGCTGGGCTTAGCTGACATGGGGGAGGAAGGAAAAGCCTGCTGTGTCATGCTAATGCATGTGGACTTTCCCCTGCAGTGGCGTGTCGGAGACTTTTAAGCAGAAGAGGGACGTGACTAGATCTGGACTTCACTAAGTGTGCTCTGGTGCCATAGGAAGGGTTGGCTGGAGTGAGGAGATGCCAGAGGTAGGCAGATGGGTTAGGCCATTCCAGCAGAAGAGGAGAGAAACAACAGCCTGAGCTAGAGCAATCGAGCCAGCGGGGACTGTAGTGATTTGCATAATCAATGATTTTAAACAACAATAAGGAGGTGGGAGATAACATGGAAACAGTAGCTCTTCTCTTGTTAGGGGCCAAGCAAAAGAATTTGGAGAGAACTGCCCCATTAGTCCCTTCCTCATATGGCTTATAGATGAAGTCTCTTTTTCCTCCCTTGATGCAGGCCAGTTCTGCATCCCCCTTTTATTTTATTTTATTTTTTATTTTTTATTTATTTTTTTTTTTGAGACAGAGTCTCACTCTGTTGCCCAGGCTAGAGTGAGTGCCGTGGCGTCAGCCTAGCTCACAGCAACCTCAAACTCCTGAGCTCAAGCGATCCTCCTGTCTCAGCCTCCCAAGTAGCTGGGACTACAGGCATGCACCACCATGCCCGGCTAATTTTTTCTATATATATTTAGCTGTCCATATAATTTCTTTCTATTTTTAGTAGAGATGGGGTCTCGCTCTTGCTCAGGCTAGTCTCGAACTCCTGAGCTCAAACGATCCACCCACCTCGGCCTCCCAGAGTGCTAGGATTACAGGCATGAGCCACCATGCCCGGCCTGCATCCCCCTTTTAAATCCACTAGATTCATTGCTAAAAGGCTTGGTTCAGGCAAACCAATATCAGCATCTCGTTCATAAGGTCTTTGGACTGCATATTAGATTCTGTGGCTATTTTTTGTTTCTTGGTGTATGGAGCTCTTTCTTACACAGTACATAAAAAGATGCCTTGGAAAAACATGCATTGGAATGTGAGGGAACTAATGTGGACTCATGCCAGCCATCTGCAGGAGTGATGAATGATTTCAAGAAAGATGCTTGCTAAGTTCATCCTTCTACTTGGAGATTGGGTAAAATATTAGGTGCAATGTAAATATAGCCCTTTAGGGAAAAGTCAGAGACGAGAGTGTCTCCACTATACATGAGCCAAAAACTGATAAGTAGCAAATCTCTGCAATCATGCAAAGGATGAAAGACAGGGCAAGGGAGAGTTATTTTCATCATGTGACCCACAGAACCCTGGAAACCCATCCGTAACAGTTCATGATTGGAAGAGTGCAGAGGCAGCCCTTGGAAACAACATCTCCATGATACATTCCAGAACAGTAACATTTTACTTTAGCCTTAATAAATAATGAATTATTATACAGTAAAGGAAAATTGTCTCAGAAAACAACTGATTTTTGCTCAATAACAATAACTTTATTCTTAGATCTTTACCATCCCCAGCTTTCTTGGACTGTGCTATTTTATCTCCAGATGTGCACATCTTGCAAATTAGATTAAATAAATAAAACAAAGGTTTGACACTTGAATACAATTTTGTAATATCTGCTTACTTATATTTGTAATACAGAGTATTTGAATAGCTTTCATGTGTCTTACTAATTATGCATTTGATGTAGAATATCATGTTCTGTAGCATTGCTGGGTCCTCCATCCCCTATCAGCTCTTGTTCTGTACTAGTCTGCTTGTAACATCTTGCACCTGGTGTCATTTTCAAGACTAGGGTACTTAGCACATTTGTGGGAACGGCAAGCAAAGTTGGGTAGTAAACATAGTACACTTTCCTGCAGTGTGTTTATATGGTTGAAATTGACAAATACAGAAAACATTATGAACTAAATGCAAAATGTGCATGCATTTCCAAGACAATATGAAATCATGAATAAATTTGGTTTCTAGAGCTGGTTGCTCCAAAATACTTCCTGGAGCTCTCTGCCTCTGTGCCCCTTACCTCCCCTACTTAGGTTTGCTTTCACTCTACTGTTCTTTTAGGTGCTCTGGAGGAAGTTATTAAAGCATAGCCTTGGTAGGATGCTGGAATGGAGTCAGGATAATCTTGTCTTGGCTCTACTACTTAGTAACTATGTTATCACAAGCAGGGACGATCTGACGTGAGCTTGATTTCTCTATCTGTAGAATGAAGACGTTCTTACCCATGTCACATGTTCACTAAGATGGAAATGTAATCAGATTGCTAATACTAAACTCCACTTTAGCCTCCTGTCCAGTAAAATAAATATAAAAATTTAAAATACATATCTTTTTAAAAAATCATGATTCTTGAAGACAAGGTCCTCAATTTTTCTGTAGGCTGTTCCATAGTTTATGGTAAACTTGATTTATTTCCTAGTGATGTATTAATTTGTTTTGACACAAATGCTCTTTGCATATAGATTAATTGGAATCTTTTGTTCGGTCCACAAAGAAATACACCCTCTCAACACTCACTCCTCCCATCATTCAGGTTTCTGCTCACACAGTTCCCACGTGGCCTCATCGGAGAGGTCTTCCCTGACCAACAACACATCTGCCCCTTTCACCCTATCCAGATCCTCTACTCTCACCCTCTCCTCCTTTTCTCCTCATATTTCATACCACTCCCTTACGTATACTATGTACTTGTTTATTGGCTCTCACAAATAAAAAATAGCTCCTCAAGGAGGGGAAATCATCTTTTTTTAACCCCTTCACCACTGTATCCCCCATGTTTAAAACAGTACTTGACTCATAGTAGGTGCTCAATAAATATTTGTAGAATAAACAGCGATTTTTTTTCTTGAAAGATATACTGTCCCTAAGGTCTTTCATGTCCCCATATCTGAAAGTGCATGGGAAAAGGATATTTCTTTACTATAAAACACCAACACTGCAATCAATTGTTATGAAAAATGGCAGCTGGTGGGTGACGTCAGAGTTGGGGAGGCCGCTGGGCATGGTGGGGACCGAGTGTGGGTACATAGCTCATGTACCCGGGAGGGGGCTGTGCGGTGGACATGTACCCAGCTCTGGCCTCTTACTACATTTCAATGGCGTGGGCCCAGTGTTGCCATAGTTTTTGATTTCTATTAAGCAAGTTGGAAATCTACATTATAAAATGGGAAATCTTTTGATTTTTAAATGTTGGCTCAAAAAAAATTTTTTTCAAATAATTTGCTGGCCAAGCAAAATACTTCTTTGAGTTGCTTTGTGACCTCTGGGGTATACTTTTTTCAGTCCCCAAAAGCTTGAAGGATAGAATGTGACACATACACACACTTAAAATGTCCTGCTAATACTTATGCCCTACTTCTAGCTTCTAGGGTTGCAGACTAGAATTTATAGGTTATGACAGGGACCTGGGGCTGAGAGCCCTAAACTCCTGATTCAAAATTAGCCTAGTTCAAAACCGCCTTCCTGCGTTGGCCTCACCTTACTGTGCTCCCTTCTGCAACTCCTCCCAACTTGTGCTAATTTGGTTTTGCTCATGTATGTTTATTAGTCTCAGGGCACTTCCCACGAATACACACCCTTCTTTGAGCCCTGACAATGTCTTGCTCAAGCTCCTAATGTGGCATTGGTATCTTTCTCACAAGCCCGTAAGAGACCTGAGGATTACTGAAGGCTGGGAATTCCTGATCTTCCTCCCCTAACAATGCCTAGGGCAGAACCTTGCCTGAATATCCTGTGCAAGAAATGTTGGTTGAACTTGAGCTCTACAAGGGTAGGGATCTGGTCTGTCTAGTTCCTAGAACAGTGTCTAACTGGTATACAGCTGGCACTCAATTTGTGGAATGAATGAATGACCGCTTTCTTTACTACACATTTTCTGTCTTCTGTCAACTGAGCCATCTTGACAGTCACTGAATTTCCACCATCCATTGCCTCTTTCACACAGTTCCACCCCCTCCAGGGTGGTGTGGAGGAAGCCATTAACGCTGGAGACCAGAGCTATGCCCTTGAAATCCTTCCACTAGGAGATGCTCAGCTTGAGGGATGGTTTTCCATTAGTGTGATTTTTTTTTTAAATTGGTATTTATTAGCTAGTGTGTGCAAGGCTCATGTGTTAGGAGCTAAGTTAAAAGAAAGTCTTCAGAGCTGAAGACGTTACTGATTTATTAACATCCATTCTTATAACAGGAAAGCACAGGTGATGGTGACCAGCAGTTTCCAAACTCTGTTGGTCTGGTGGCTTGATCAGGATAGTCAAACCTCCAAGTTCCCTACTGTCTGCTCCAGCAAGTCACACGTGACACCCAAGTGATCACAGAGCAGTTTCACCTGGATGTTTTCCCCTCCCCCCTACAAGATTTCCTCCTTCACTGCCTGTCCCCCAAGAGCTCCCCACACAAATCTACTTAGCAATAGTAGATTTCCAATATCAATTGAATAAGGCGGTGGGGAGCATCCCTTCAAGGAAAAAAATCTGCTATGCACAGGTGCAATGGCCTGCCTCCATGAAGAAAGGCTCCCTGAATGCCTAGAACAGAACCCAGTTTTGCACAATAACCCTAGTTGCAATGTGAGGCTCCGAGTAACGTGATCTGTTTTCACACAGCCTAGTGTTAGGGTGCTGCTGCCACTCACTCTAAAGGTTACTATCTCTCTTCTATTGGAATTACAAAAGCTAGCTGCAAAACCCGAAACCTTGCTGGGAAATTGCCTACCTACACAAAGAACACAGAGACCCTATCGTTTCAGAGTTCAGTTCTTTCCGAGCTTCTTTATAAAGGCGTTTTTGTCTGCTTCCAGTGCTTCAACCATGGAGCAACTGCAGATCCAGGTTAGCTGATGGCGTGGCGTGTTTCAGTGGAGCAGGTCTCCTTGGAGGTTTGCATAAAGGTGCTCTACAATTTAGCTTGCAAAAGTTAAATAAAACTGCAGCTGAGATACAGCATAGATGGTGGGAAAGAGGGAAGAGAGAGATTCCTACTAAATGACGTCCCTTGTTTTTTCAGATCCGTCAGCTTTCCTTGAAGGAGGTGTTACACTGTGTTCACCCGCTGTTTGCTTTCACCACCCTCGCGCTCAAGATTTGAATACTATAATCACAATGCGGAGGGTGCTGGGAGGTATTTATTTTTATCCCAACTGCCAGCATCATCACTGTGTGTGTGTGCGCCAAATTTACACTCTGCCTATACACAGCATGTGGCCCTGCTGCTGGGCCAGCTGCTCTCCCCAAGGCTGAGACATGGTGAAGTTTCATGTTTTGCCTTATCAAAAATGTGATAGCAAAATGTGTGAGTGAAACCTACGCTCACCGTAGCTTCCTCAGCAAATATTGAGACGTGTTCCAAATGTGTGATTTGTTGTTTGATGGGAGCCAAGAATGAAGGCGCTGTGTGTGTGTGTGTGTGTGTGTGTTGTGTATGTGTGTGGGGAGATGTGTGTGTGTGAACTGTTGCAGACAGGGCTAATTCTTTAAACTAACACCCGTTCTCCCCTTTCTCCTTACTAACGAGCTTGATTTCTCAGGGCAGCAATGTGCTGAGCTCAAAGATCGCCTCTTCCTAGAGATTGGGTGTGGCCTGTGAGCCGGCTTGGCTGACTAGTCTGAGAATATTCTGTGGGACTTCCAGGAAGGCTTCTTGAAAGGGAGGGTGGACAATTTTGCCCTTAGTTCTGCCCTTTTTCCTGCTGGCTGGAAAGCTGATAGGAAGCTAGCGCCCTACTCAGCCACCCTGGACTCAGGTGTGTCTGAGGACAGGCCCCGTCCGTGTGTTGGGTAGAAACATGGAAGGTGCCTCAGTCCTGGGAGACTGTGCTGCGTCACCACCGCACCAGTCCTGACCTGCCTACCTAAAGATTTATTTATTTATTTTTATGTGACACAACATGCATTTGTGTGTTTGAGTCACTATTTTTGGGTTCTCTGTCACGCTGAGCCAAATACAATTTCTGACTTATATATCAGCTTGAAGTTTGACATTAACTGAGGCTGGATTCTATGGGTTAATATATACAGAGTGCTGAGAATGGTGCCTAGCACTGAGTAGACGTGCACAAAGGCTAGCTGTTAATACCCCTTTGGGGAATTATTAAACTTACCATTGGTCCCTGAGTTTACACTTTAATGTAGAAATATCCATTTTAATTGGTTTTGGGCTGGGATTAAAAAGTCTCTATAAAAATGTGGATTGAGCTTGGTTGCCCTATTTGACATTTGGCCCATGAAATTCGAACATGTATTAGTTTGTTTCTTCATTTATGCATGCAGGAAATATTTATTCACTACCTGCTATGTGTGAGGCACGGCTTTAGATATTGGTGGGGATCCTAAGGGGTGGTTACACAAACAAAAACGGGAGGAGGCGACTTCAAACTTACAGACAAGGAAAGGAGATAATTAAAAATAACAATAACAGCCAATGTTTACCAAGCACTAACTATCCCAGATGCAGCACTTTTGTATACATTATCTCAATATTGATAACAATCCCTTGAAATACATGGGTTTTATTATTTTCTTCATTATAACGGTAAGTATAGAGATGTACAAAGAGATTAAACAACTTGTGCAAAGTTAGAGTAAGCCGTGAAATTGGAATTTGCAAAAGGTATCTGTGTGCTCTTAATCTCTGCAATGTCATATCATGATTCGGCTATTGATGTGCAAGGCCCGGCACCGTGTTGTAGGGCAGGCGTTCTCAAAGTGTGGTCCTGGGACCTGCGGCTGCAGCAGCACCTGGGAAATACTAGGAATGCAAATCATGGGCCTCCTCCCTCCCCTACTGAATGAATCAGGAACCCTGGGGGTGGGGGTGGGCAATCTGGGGTTTAACAAGCCCCTCAGGTGATCCTGATGTTCACTGAAGTTTGAGAACCACTGATGTCCAGAATAAGTAGTTAAGTGAAAGTTATTTAAGTTAGTAAGAGGGAACTGCAGGTATAAAAATAACTATAATTCAAGGCAGATAAAAATAATGTGCATAAAGGAGGCTTAGAAACTTATCAAGTTTGAGTTTGCTGCCAGAAAATTTTCAAGAGAATTTTTCAAGAGAAGCTTGAAATCCATATTTTAAGGGGGGGGGGAAGGGGTTGGAATCTCCTAACTTTAAATGTAAAGACAAAATCTAATTAAAAAAAATAAATAAATAAACAGGCAAAACCTGACTGCAAGGTCAGTGCTAGCCTGAGAGCCCCTGCTGAGGACAAAGGAGGGGAAGATTTCTGGGAAAGCTTTGGTTTCTCTGTTAGAGGCACCAACCCTTCCTGCTCTACTCTTTACCTGTCATATAAATGTGATGGTGGTGGTGGAGCAGCCATCTTGTGACCATGAGGCAACTATGAGAATGAATGCCACATGGTTAGGATAACGTAGCAAAAAGCTAGAAGGAACCTGGATCCCTAATAGCTTTGTGAGGCAGCTGTACCTTCTCTGGACTATCTACCCCCAGAGCAGGACTGCTTTGTACATATATTATAGTGTGAATGGTGCCTCCTGGAGTTGTGAATGCCAGACTACACAACTGCAAATGGTGACCCTGCTCCGGGCTTCTTGGTGCCTGAGGGGAAAACAAACAACAAAAGCTTTATTTGATTTAGCTACAACTGCCCAGATTTTCTGATTCTGTCAGCTGCACATAATTTTAAGTTATAAAGAATTTTAAAATAAATAAAAGTAAAGATTATTCAAAAATCATGAAATTCAAAGACATTTTATATGCCTCTCTCTTCTTTATTTAAATAAAATTCATGGGCTTTTAAATGAAAATCCTAGAAGTTCCTTTTACTTCTGGATTATAAGACTCAAGGACCCTCCAAACCACATCCCTTAGGTTTTGGTGAAGAGCTTGACTGCTGGTGACCAGAGAGATCATAAAACATATTGGCAGTGGTCTCAGATCGGAGGAGAAATTGTAGGAAAGTTCTTCTCCCCATTTTCTGTCTTTTTCTCAAAACAAACAACCAACTAAATAAATAGGCAAGCATTGGTATAGAAGCTTTCTGGGATATCAACATAGTTCTCATTAGCATTCCTGTCCATTGTATGTAATTTAATAATACCTTCTTGTCTTCTAACTATGCTGACTTTTTGTTGCTGTTCTGCATATTAGTTGGTTAAAGGAACACAAATTGTAGCCTAACCTAATTTGATTCAGCAAATACTTTGAGTCTCCAGATTATTAATATGATAATCATAATTGTAATTACTGTCATTTATTGATTAAGTCTTTTTTGTCAGATATTGTGCTAAGACTTTATGCATTTTACCTTATATATCACAACAGTCTTATGAATAGGGTAGTGATTCTTACTTGTAGATCATAAAGAGCAGACTTAGAGCAAGGAAGGTACTTGCCCCAAATTGGTAAGTAGAAGAGCAGGATTTGAACTCTGATCAGTTCACTTCAAAGCCTGTGCTTTTACCTTTCAGGGATTTGAGGTCAATAACCAATCACTTGGTAAAGAGGGATAATTCCTTTCTCTTCCAGTTCTGAGCCAATTAGAAATAGACCAGGAATCAGATAAAGATCTCTTTTCCCAATAGAATGAAAATACCCTTCTATTTTCAGGGAGAATGGCCAGACTACTGCAACTCCTCCCTGCCCTACCTCAACTGGGCAGGTCCTACCTGGGTCACTTCAGTGACCACAGTAGGCAGGAGGCAGTTGGGGATGTTAGTTGTCTATGGGCAGGTGCCTCTAGAAAAAGAGCCCAAAGGTACCTGGGCAATAACCCTTTACCCCCATCTGCCAGTCAGATGGGCCCTCTTCTCCTGGACGATGAGATGAGAGGAGCAGAGGGTAGGTCTGGTTGAGGATGGCAGGTGGAGACTTCTGTCTGTGGGCTGAGATGGGAACTCAGAAGAGAGAGAAGATGATTGTCCTCCACTAACTCCTCAGTTATCCTGCTATTTAAAGCACTGGACTGTGAGTTAAGAAAACTGGGTTTCAACTCCAACTCTGCTCTAAATAACTGAGTAACTTCCAGAAAGTCACCCATTCTCTCTGGGCCTCCATTTTCCCACATGAAAATGAGGAAGTAAAACTAGATCAAATCTGAGCTTCTATTTTACTAAATCAAAGCAATGGTTTTACAGAAAATGGAGAAGAATGTGAAATTTCTCCTTGGTATATTTTTACTCACTGTAATGAAACACTAAGGGACTTGTCTTAGTCCATTTAGGCTACTATAACAAAATATCATAAACTAGGTAGCTTATAAACAACAGAAATTTATTTCCTACAGTTCTGGAGACTGGGGAGTCCAAGATCAAGGTGCCGGTAGATTTGGTGTTGGTGAGAGTGGCTACCTGGTTCATAGATGGTGCCTTCTTGCTGTGTCCTCACATGGTAGAAGGGACAAGCGATCTCTCTTGGGCCTCTTTTATAAGGGCACTAATCTCATTCATCCACTCTCAAGACCTAATCATCTCCCTCCTAAGATCATCACTTTGGGAGTCAGAATTTCAACATATGAATTTTGGGAGAACATAAGCATTCAGACCATAGCAGACTCATCCAGCGTCTCTGAATTCAGAGCTAGAAGAAAACCTAGATGTTATGTAGTTCAACTCTCTTGTTCTACAGGTGAAGGGCCTGAAGCCCAGAGAAGTTTGGAGACCAAGGTCCTTGTCTGAGGCAAAGCTGACTGATGTCGAGCCTACAAATATCAAGGTCCTCAGTTTTATTGCTGATACTTCTCACTTCTGGGAATGTGCTCACACACTACAGACTGTAGTGTTCTGATGGATGGTAGATGGGAGGGTAGAGTGAGAGAGAGGATGAGAAAATAAATAAGCACCTCACTAGAAGTGCGGTGTTTTTATAGAAGTGTGCCATTTCATAAAGTCATGTCTTCTCCATGAACGCCTCTGATACCTTCCCAGTTCCAGCTGACATCTGTCTCTGTGCTTCTACTTTGTTCCTGCCCTACCTAACTCGAAACTGCATGCCCTTTGAGGGCAGGGGTCTATATTGTTTTGCTTCATAATTTTTAAAAACTATTTTGGCTTGGTGTTTCTCAAACAGACAAATGTTTTTTAAAATGTTTAATGGTTATGTGTTTGCTTTATTTAATTTAATTATGGAAAGTGATATTGGTTTCTGTCCATAGCAGGGATAAGCTTTCCTTTGAAATTACATTTCTTTAGTTCTTAAGAAATAGATTGATTTAAATAAAAATGCTGAGCGGCTGATAGCACAGGTAATGTGTAGAAATGGCACAATGTAAAAACTGTTACGTGGTACTAGAGAGTGCCAAGCATGGACACAGATGCTCAGTAAATGTCTTTGGAACCGAACTGTGGGGACCAAGCAAGCACACACGGGACTTTTCTGCTAAGGGGAGGAAGGAGGAGGATGAAGATCAGCACAGGAAGGTGAGGGGATAAAAGGAGAGGGAGATAACAAAGTTAAAGGGGTCAGAGGGAAGTTTCAAAGCTGGAAGTAGGGTGCATTGGGGTTATGTGAAAAAGGAAGGGAACAAACTCACTTTTATTATGAGTCCAGAGAGTCTCAAGCACTGCACTGGGTGTTTACACACATTATTTAATTTTGACATGATGGAGGGTGATGTAGGGAAAGAAATTGGGGGCTCTGAAGGGAATTTAGGAGGAAATGGGCCCTAAAACTGGAGCCAGGGGGTGAAAGGTGTGGGGGATGGCCTGGATTTTTCTAGAGGGGGATCTTATCTGGGGCAAGGGCAGATGGACGTGGGTAGGAACAGCTTGGTCGTGCGGCTGCAAACACGTCGGACATCCCTTTGCTTACCCACAATGCACTGCTCCTAAAGGAGCGTCCCTCCTAGAGGATGTGGCAGCTGACGTAAGACTGTGGATTGACCACAGAGGTGTTCCCTTTCAATGTTGTGTTGTGTACAGCTGCGCAGGGGGCAAAAGGAAAGATTACTTAGTTCTTTCTTTATAGTTTAGATTCTTACCTGCTGTTTCTCAAACGTGACGGCAGCCTGGGGACCGGCGGGTGCGCGGCGGGGGTGCAGGATGGCTCACTCAGGACTCAAACTGCAGCACCCGGGACGGCTTCTCACTTGTGTCCTGATAAAGGCAAGTTCAGTTCATATATATGAGCGAGTATCAACAAAAGCAAAAGCAAAAAAACGAGCATTCGATGAACCTTCTCGCCCTTGTGTGGCACAGCAGTCAGAACTCGCTCTCCGTGAGTTCTTTCACGTCTGGCTTCCAGACGGCAAAGAACGCATTTCCTTACCGCCACTGCGGGGAGGGCGCTTGACTTCAAGGAGAAGCCACCAACGAAGAAAGCTGGGCTCCATCCACGGAATCAGAACACCTCAGACCTTGGCTGTCGAAACACAAAAACCATTTTCAGTGGTATTTTAGACCTAGACTTATTTAAGAAATTGTTTTTAACTCCTTCTCTGGGGAGCTTGAGTGATGGGGAAATCACTATTTCAACAGTTTGTCCTCCCTCGTCCCTATCCCAGGGACAAGGCTGCTTGGCTTGGCCAAGAATAAATGGAACTTGAGTTTCAAAACCTTCCAACCCAGTAAAGTTTCAAATTTTTAGCCTTTGAAGACTGAGAAGATGTGAAATGTAGCAAACCGCATTGCACATTTACCAGCAATTGTTTGAAGAATTCTCTTTCCTTTTAGGGCAAGAAACTCTTCACAGTCATGATTTTAAGAAGCTTCCTTTAGATTCTTCTAAGTAACTGGGACTGCACAATCTCTGAAACCCTCTTATCTGCCTGGACGTTCTTTGATCCACCCACCTTAAGTAGAACAGGAAAAGGTTTTGTTTGGTTTTGTTTTTTTGGCATTGTCACACCTTAAAAGGAAACTTTTTAGGTTGTATATTAGACTGGACAAATTTAAAACATCTAAAAATAACACCTCAAAACATGTTGTTTATAATTCAATGTGGAAATGAACAAAAAGTGAATTCAGCCTTGGGTTAAAAAAAAAGTTTAACAAAAATTATCTTGTTCAGGAAACTCCTTTCTGGCAATTTGGTGTTTTTCTTGTCCTCTCCAATCTCCTCACTCTCCTTCTGCTGTCATTTGAAATCAAAATCTATTGAAATCAACTAAATACATTAAAGTCAAGTTCTGGTAACTATTAAAATTCTTTTGTCATGTTAGGAATTCAAAAAAAAAGTTTGGTTATTTTGATATTATGTTTTTTTTTGTGGGGGGGAGGTAGGGAAATTAGGAAGTGATCTCTAGAACAAAAGAAGGAACTTCACAAGAGATTGTGAAAATTGAATTAATTTCCAGTTGTGTTGTAGTCATAAGAGAAAGCAAAATGTACTTCCTAAATGAGTTATCCTATATATCCAATCAATTTCCTTGGAATGGAAAATTAGCAAGGGAATCTGAACTTTTAGTCAATTTATTATCATTTCCCCTACATGTGGATATCTAGTGATACATTCTTAAATAGAGGAGCTGTTAGAATTTTTAGAGTTAAATTAAAATATGATCAAACTTTTAAAAATACATAAGAATGGAGAAATTGAAACTGAATGCTTACTAGGACTTCTAAAACCCAATCTGAATTGAAACAAGGTGGGAAAAATAAATTACAGTTGTTAGGTGAGGACTCACATCGTCTCCCTTTGAAATGGGAACATGAGCCCTTGGTACAAGCTTTGTATCATTGGGAAAATTAAAGGACATCCCACCTCAGTTACTCTTTGATTGGTCCAAAACCCAATTCCAACTCCCTGTAATGCTTGGCAGCAACTTCTGACCCAAGATAAAGGTTAGCAGAATAGAGCATTTCCAGGTTGTGATGTTAGATGCACCAATATGACATGCTAATGTTACTTTTAAAATGTAGCTCTAAGAAAAGATTTTACCTCTGCACTGCAACTTCTATTACTATTTTTAATATAAAGGAAGCCATGACCTAGATCGGTATATGGTTTGCTATCAATCCTGAATTAGTATCTTGGTTTTACTACATTTTAGTTTTGTGACCACAGGCAAGTTAAATTCTCCAAGACATAGTTTCTCATCTGTAAAGTAGGTATAATAATGGCCTCCAATGGGGGTTTTATGAGGATTTAGTGAGAAAATATGTAAATCATCTGTTTAGTAGAGGTCATTTTCCTATTGTCCTTTTCCATTACTCATAGTGTTTTAAATCTCTAACATTAAGAATTCTCCCACTTTACCATTCAAAGTATTTTTTCAGGTTTCTTGGGGTAGTCTGTCTCTACTGATTGCTAATATCCTTCTTCCATGTGTTTCCTTTTTCATCCCTGTTCTTTCCTCTTTGATCTGATAATCAATCCTAATACTTATTTCAACCTCCCATCTTGGTTTTTCTCTACCTGTCTTGACTATTTTCATTTATTTCTTCCCTGCAACCAAATAACTTCTTTGATCCTTAGTACTTTTTCCACTAAGAGCAATTAGGGTATGTATATTACCTGTAAAAACTTTGTGGCATTACAAATAATTTTCAAGGGAAAAATTCCACTGATACATTCTCTTTCAGTTTCTGATCATATGCTTACATTTTAAAAAATGCATTTTGTAAATAGCCAAGATGAAGAGGTCCGTGCAATACTGTGGTACAATGGAAGAAGTACAGAAAGAGAGAAGCTTGTTCCTGTTCAGCTCTGGTGATCCTTGGTGGGTCTGTTTATTTCTCAAGGCCTCAGTTTCTTCATCTGTAAAATGAGGCAGTTGTAGAGATTATTCCTGAGGTCCCTTTCAGTTTTAAAAAGAGTCTATGAATTGATATCTCTATAAAATGGGAATGGTCTTCCAATACTGGCTAACCCAAGAGTGCAGTTGACCATATATCGTTATTGAATTTTTTGACTCAGTTCTTTTGCATGAGTGCACAGTGTAAGGAGAAATGAACACTTCAGCATAAATGGGAGGATGGGAGGACCCACTGCTTGATGGACCGTCACCCTCCTGGCCATCTTCTACTACTTAGCCAGTTGATCTTTAGCCACACTGATGCTCTCACATGATTCCCTCCTGTCTTTCTTGGCCCCCTGTATGACAAATCTATAACTAAGTTTATGAAATGGCTGGGTAGGGTTAAGGGTCCCAGGTTTGGCCCTTGAAGAGAACAGATCTGTTGGTCTGTGCTGGAAACAGATCACAAATATCTCTCTGCTGCCATGAGAAGCGACAGCAGCACTTCACCAGGAGTGCTGGCCCAATCTAGTGGGGGTACCGGCTTCACAGCGGGGAGTGGGAGGCAGCAAGGGAAGACCAGAGACAAACATGTTTTGGAAAATGTCCCCATTTATCCACTTTGGGAGTTGGTTTTCAGAGTATGGCAAAATGCTTCCCTTCCCCCAAATGACAGTGAACTAAAGAGCCAGGACAGAGGTTTCTGTGTTAAAATGTTAATGTGAAGTGCTACTGTATTTTGAGTTCTTAAGGAAAAGCTAATGGGAACTTTCCAGGGAAGATGGTGGGTGTTGCTAACATGAAAATATGTATGAGAATTCCTAAATGGAGGCTTTATACAGTGCAGCTGGAGAATGATATGACCCTGGCTGGTCGGGGGTGGGTGTGTAGGGCAGGGTATGGGCTGGGTGGGGGTGAAAGGGTAGGGAAGAAAGCCTGCCTCTCGGCTCCTGGCTGGGGAACCACCTGTTTGAAGGGCCTAGAATGAAGGCTGGTGGGGAAACTAAGCAAAACAGGAAATGCCAGACGGAGAATCTCAGATGGTTGGAGAGCTAGACAGGAGGGAGGCCACTGCCCAGAGCAAGAACAGGAGCCTGGAGCTGGACATGGGAAATATGAATACTAGGGTCAGTTTAAAAAAGAAAAAAGAGGTCCTATTTGATGGATAAGAAAACTGAGGTTTAGAGTGGTTTATTTGTTTATTTGCCCCAAATCATGGCTCAGGGCCAGGGTTCAACCCAAGCAGTTTACCACCAGAGCCCAGTTGTGTTCCCACTGCACCACACTGCTTCTCCCCCTCACCTGCCTCTGCGTTCAGTCTCTGCCCTGGTTCTCTGTTTGCCACGCTGACTACCCTGGGATGGGCCTCCTATATGTTCTGGTCCAGTCCAGTCATTGAATACCTTCAACACCGTCTGCCTGCTTCATCTTTCACTGATGAAGCTCTGGGCTCTGCCTGTTCTCCGGGTCTCAGCCATCTCATGTGTACTGGTCCTGCTGCCCATAGAGAACCCTGCTGGTGGCCCCTGATGTCTCCTGTAGAGCCACAACTGTACCAAGTTTCTCTCTGACTGTCCTACAGCGAAGTGGAGTTATGTGGGCATGGTCATACCGACAGGCTGAAAGCAGAGTTTAGCCAGGTAGGATGTGCACTTGGGGTGTGATGTTGGCTGGAGTGTGGGATCTGGCCCTCAGTGATGCCAGGTAGAAGTGAGTCCTGCGAGTTTGATTTCTAGGTGAGCTAAGGAAGGACTTTTTCCCCTTTAGTGGTAAATTGGGGTCACTTCTTATGGGACTTCTTGGTGTGTCGTGAAGGATTCTGCAGCTATTCGTCAAGAAGGTGGTTGGCTGGTGGGTGTGGGCCCTGATGCTCTGACTCCCTGTTTTGGTTAGAGCAGAGGTTCTCAGCTCTCACTATCCATCACAATCACCTGGAAAGTTCCTAAGAACAGCTGAACTCTATATGGCATCCTCAGAGAAGCAGCTTCAGATGGCCTGGGGTGGTATCCAGGCATCCATAGTTTTACAAAAAGTGTTCCACGTGGTTCCAATGCATAGCTAATGTTGCGCTCATGTGCCGGGGGTTCCTGGGCTAAGGGTGTCCACAGTGAGCAGGAGCAAAGCAGGGTAGCCTGATATGTTGTTCTCTTTCATGAGACGGTCAGTCAGGTGTGGCCACAAAAGGAGACGTGGGAAAGGCTCAGAAACACACAATGTACTGTGCTCATAGGTCCTAGAGACAGGGGGGACAGTAGGCCACACAGAGTGTGGGGAAGACATGAGGTGGTCAGGAGGCAAAAGACAGGAGAGAAAGTTTAGCCAGAGCCTTTGCTGGGGTTTCTGAGGGAAAGGCAAGGCAGGGCAGGGTAAAGGGTTTAGGATTGGCTAGTTGGAATAATTTTGGCAGGCTCAGTGCTATCGGGGTGGTCTCCAGTGGCCTGATACCTAGGCTGGGGAAGATAAAGGCAGAGGAATGGTGCTTCCTGGGCTGCACGTGCCACATGTAGGAGGGATGGCTCTGGATCGGGCAGTTTGTATATCAAAGGCAGAGCTCTATACTATCTCTAAGAACTGGCCAGCCCCAGGAGAGGCAGTCTCTCCCCAGTCAGAAAATAAAATCTCTCTCTCTCACACACACACACACACACACACTACCTGAGAAGGAAAAATAAATCTTTAAGATAGCTTTGCACTGTGAACCTCAGATATCAAGGAATATAAATCTGATAAAAGAAGAAGCCCAGATAGAAGCACACCATGTACTTGAGAGGTGCTGTGGTCCCGGTGCTCACGGAGGACACGGGAACTAGAAGGCTCCTCTCTGGGACTAGGAGCTGCTCGGCAGCAGGTAAAGGAGGGGAAGACTTGGCTGGCAGGGTGAAAGCTCTGAATTCTACGCGAATGTGGCCCCCAAGTTGCCCGAAGCTGTGGACTATGTCCAATAAACTACCCAAATGCGTTAAACTCTGGTAAATCAGAACTGCAGAGGCAGAAGTGCTGAGGTAAGAGAAGTATGGTACAACCTGTGAGAAGGCCAAGGAAAAGCATCGGGCGTCATTTAAAGTCTGGTGGTCTTTGGATGACATTGTGATGATGGTTTGGTGGAAAAGGAAACCAAATATGTTTTAAAAAGGATTTAAGAAACACAAGGTTAAGGGTATGTTTTAATACCCTTAAGGGTAAAAACATGTTTGTGCTGTTTACTTGGTTTTGCTTTTTTTTTTTTTTTTTTTTTTTTAACATTTTCAGTTCCTGTTTCTTAGTTTTTCTTTTTAAGCCTGTTGGCTCTGAGGGGGTCAAACTTAGGTTAAATGATGTGTTGTTTTTTTTTTATCAAAGTTTTGAGATAAACCGGACTTTCATGGTTAAATAATAGATTAGGAAGGAGCCACAGAAACTATTTAGTTCATCGAGCTGCAAAGGCAGATGTTTCAGTTTGGTTTCCTAACACCAAGCCTGAGAGGAGATCTCAGGTGCAAGTAGTATATTTGGAGGTTGAACACAAGAAACAGGAGTGAGGGAAGGGGAGAGCGTGGCAGAAAGGAGAAAAAGCCAATATTAGGGTGTGTTATCAAGGCTGACGCTGTGGACAACGGAGCTCAGTTACACTGGTGCTCTGAGGAGCACATGGACTGTCTCAAGGATTGTCTGTTGGTCTGCTGGAGGCTTGGGCCTTTCTCTGTCACTTCTCATGCCTGGTTGATTGAGGACTTCCAAGCTGGTTTGAACGTGGGCTTCGTGGACTCCTGCAACCTTAGGAGGTCGTAAGGCAGAATGCAGAAAATCGACCGGAGATTTATAGAACTGTCTGCTGAAACTGTGGCTGAAACCAGAGGTGGGCTGACGGGGTGTGATATGGGCACAAAAAGCATCCCCTACATGGGAAATCACTAATTGTCCTTTCTACTCCTTGTGGCTTATCAAGGGAAAGGCAGGGTGGTGTCATTGTTAAGCCCATGGCCTCTATCAGACAGCCTAGGACTGAATCCTGATTTCACCAAGTTTATCAGGCACATGTTCTTGAGTGTGATACTTTTATTAGTCTATTTGGGCTGCTATAACAAAATACCTTAGGCTGGATCATTTATAAACAACAGAAATTTATTGCTCACAGTTCTTGGGGCTGGAAAGTCTAAGATCAAGGCTCCTGCAGATTTGATGTCTGGTGAGGGCTTACTCTCTTCTTGTCGTGTCTTCACATGGCCGAAGGAGCAAAGGTGTTCCCTTGAGCCTCTTATAAGGGCACTAATCCCATTTGTGAGTGTGGAGCCCACATGATTTAATCACTTTCCCAAAGTCCCCACCCAGTATTAACTATCACACTGGGTGTTAGGTTCTGAGATATGAATTTTAGGGGGACACAAACATTCAGACCATAGCAATATTTAACCTCTCTGCACTTTGGTTTTCTCATCTGTGAAATGGTGCTACTGAAAGCTTCATGGATATGTGTGGGAATGGACTGTATCATTCAGGCAGAGCACTTAGCATTGTGGTAGTAATAGTAATACAACAGGTTTGACTTTCCCAGGGCCTAAGAATACTGAGAATGAGTCAATCAGAAAACCTGCTGCGTAAGCTTTTTAAAGTCAAAATCCTGAATCAGCCCAGACCAATGTGTCAGTGCGGGAAGGGATTAGTGGCCTTGATTGATGACAGGAAAGTAAGACTTTTCATCCATTCATCTAGGATGGACTTGGTAGATTCCATAGAAGATGAACCAGATGACGTGTGTGTGTGTGTGTGTGTGTGTGTATTTTTTTTTACTAGATTTCCCGGGGCCTGCCACTTTTCCCTGTTGATGACATTCCTTTAAGAAACCCCATGAGCCACGTGACATGAGGGGCTTCCCTGAAGTTATGGCCATAAGCTCCTTGAGTTTCGCCTCCAGAATCATGCTTGCTCTGGAGGGGGGCCTATACCTTGAGAAAATGCATCTGGCCTTTTCTCCTAAGTTTTATGGTTTTGTTTATTGTGCAATAACCATTTTCCTGCACTTTGGTGGTAGGGGAATCTAGAGGGGCCGGTTGGGAAGGGGTAAGACTAACGTCTATGTAGCCATAGTCGTCTCCTTACAGAAACATCACTGATGTGGCCCCAGGAAGCCAGTGGTTGATGTGCAAAGTCCAAATTTAATTTTGAGCCTAGAGTCCAGCCATTTTTCCTATATGGGGTGTTTTCATAGTGGAAAATAAATGTGAGGCATCTTGTTAATTAAGGAATATTTTTGCACTATACAACTTCTCTTGGTTATGATGGCTGGTTAAGGATCTGGGACCCCAAGGAGGAAGAGAAGAGTATGGGCTCTGCAAAACCCAGCAAGATGCTGTTGCGTGTTTCCCTGGTGAGCTGCTCTGAAGTTTGGCTTATATTCTGTCATTCTGGTTTAAGATTGGGAGTTCAATAAGCAGAATCACAAAATAAAAGCCAAAGGAGATGGAAAAGACGGTGAGATTACTAAGTGTGTGGATTGAAACCCTTGGGTTTGTTTTGTTAATTTTGATCAATGGATTTATACATTTTAGTTTATGATAATAACTTATGAAATTCCTCTAATGTTGGTTATCATGTGTGAAACCCTCTAATCCCCACTCCAATCACCTTCCTCTTCCTCTAAAACAACTAATTTAATATCACAGTTTTTGATAAGATAAAACAGGTTATTCTTATGCATGTGCTATTATACTATAGCAGAACCAACAGTACTATTGGACTCTTTGAGGACCTAGTTCCAAAATATTGTGAAAACTTCAATCTGTTTGCTGCGTTTGTTTGCTCTTCACAGTGACCCTGCCCCTGTTTATTGCTTGAGGCGGTTATGACCTTTGTTACCATCACGGGATGTTAAAGTACAGTGGAGACTGTACCTGTATCCTAGCACTGAGAGCCCCTGTTTTGCACCAAATGGACACTCACTGACTTGCAGGTGTTTTTAGTTTCTGTCCACGGTTTGTCTAAAGCAAAGGAGAGAAAGAGAAGACACTGAAGCAACAGAGGCAGGGGAAGCCACGGGCCCCATGGTGGTGGTGCCTTGATGCTGTAAGGACATTTATTTCTGGTACGATCCAGAGCTGTGAAGGGGAAGGCTCACGGAGCATAGCAGGTCAGCAGGTCTGAGTATCCACTGTGAGCTGAGCATGTACAAGAAAGTACAAGAAAGGTCTCTGTCTTCCCTAACCTTAGGATCTGGTTGAAGAAACAGACCACGCACTCCTGGGAAACAGTTAAGTCCCAAAGCGGTGCTCTGTACACTGGATCAGAATGAGCAACGCACAAAGCTAGTGCCCTAGGAGCCCACGCTCAGGGAAGTCTCAGTGTGGGCTGCTGGGCTTGAGTAGGCCATGAAGGACGGCTAGCGTACAGCAAGGCACAGACACGAGCACCAGAGAGCAAAGTCCCTAGCAATGATTTTTGGTCTGGAATTTTAACTAGAGGAGTTCACCCCATTGAAGGTGCAAATAAAATCCTGTGCTTGGGGTGGTTTTGAAGAGAAAGGTAAATAATCACCCCTCTTGTTTTGTTTTATCTGGTACTGGTCTCATGCCCACATGACTGACACATAGGGGATTTTGGCTTTTTCGGATGTTTCTGGTTACACTAGCCTTCTACAGATATGGCGAGAGATTGGAAATAATGCTGTTCTTCTGACAGGAGCATTTTTCCCCATAGCCAGCTCTTCTTGAAATGGCACTTCTTTCTTGTTTATTCATGGCCAGAGAACTCCTACATGGGCTTCTGTGAGCGTGGTAACAAGTTTGGAAAGAAGTTGTTGGTGGGGCTAAGAACTCCATCCCTTCATTTGGATTTTCATGCATAGTATTTTTCTCTTGCTGCCTGCTGCATTTTTACTTGCTCTCTTCTTCCGGACATTCACTCTGCTCGGTGGTGTGGGCTACGTTGGTTTTTTGGTTCCCTCTGCAATTCTATTTTTAGACTCATCTTGGATTTTCTCACTTATAGAACATAGCTTCACTTTTCTACCTTTCCCTCGTCAAGTGTGAAATTTCTGGTACTGGAATGAAGGTTTTTTGATGGATTTTTGTAATCAAGCCATCATGCCTCAGGCCGTGGTATGAATGCTGGGGAGGCAGCTTAAATTCCATTACCCTGAACACCTGGGAATGACACGAGTTCTTTTATTGTCCTGCACATTTATAAACTGTAACGCATATTGCTCTGACAGGTAGGACACACGCTGTGGTTGGGATCCTTGCAGGGGCCTCTGTAGGGATTTCTGTTGTCAAGTCAAGCTCTGCCCTGCAATTTCTTGCTTGTGTAACTGTGACAAACCGACACAATTACCAGCACTTCTGGCTTTTTGCTGCTACGCTTTCATTTACTTCTCTAGGTCCTGTCTTCTGGAATTTTTTTGTTTTTCTTCAATTTCTTTTAGATTCTCAAAATCCAAGAATGCCACTAACTTGGAGAAATCTAGTAAATAGATGCCTGTATAAACTTTGAAAATCATGTTATTATTCACATCTATATGTGATGCCTTTCCAAATGTCTCATGTGGAATTCCTTAATGCACAATTTTACCTTCTGAACAAAGTTCTGGCTAGATGTTTTCCCAGCCACTGATTTTTTTTTTAAAAAAGAAGGATATAATAAAAATATTTTAAAATCCCTATGATAAAAGCAATATATGCTGGGCAGCTCAAGGAGTAGGAGTTCGGGAAGAGATCCCTCCAATGGCCCAAGTACAAGTCTGTAGCTTCCCCTGCCACTTTCTATTGTTTATTGGAAGAGTGATTGAAAAGTGCTTGCAGAAGCACCAAGTTTAACATTGGTACTTAGTATTTTAGTATTAAACATCTGTAAAATGCAAAGTGTAGTAGGTTTTAGGGTGTGGGTTATATGTTACATATTGTCTAATAGGACTGGCAAGTCAGGTACACATGGAATCCAGGCCAGGTGCAAGTGGGGTATGTATCTATGTACGAACGCTTGTACAGTGTGTGTGTCTGTCCTGGGTGGCCCCACTGAGAGATGCTGGGGCTGGCCAAGAGAGGGAAGTTGTTTGTACACTGAACTGAAGAGCCTGATGGGACAATGACAAGCTTGTGACCCCCTAAGAAGGCCCTTAATACTCCTGCCCAAGTTGAAAAATCCTTCCCTTGAAAGGAGAGAAAGGAAAAGGTCAGAGGCTGGTCTGGGCACAGTGCTTGGGGAACCAGCAGAGTAGAATATTGGGAAGGATATTATTTCCAGAATTTCCCTCTGGCCTGGCCTTCCCACGTTCCCAGGTTCTGAGAAGAGCAGAAGCTCTGTGACAGGGTGCCATACTCAGGAGCCACACACCAGGACAACAGAAGAAACAGGCAATTGATTTAATCTTCCTGGCCTCTAGTTCCTTGTTTAACATGGAGAAGCTGGATTGAAGCAGTGATTTCTCAAACTTTTCTTTTTCAGATGTGGTGCTTTTTTGTTTGTTGATTTTTGTTTATTTTTGCAATTGTGAAATCAAAGAATATTCACATGGAAAGATTTTAAAGTATGAGAAAAAAAACATGGCCAGCACCCGGAAGCTTCCCTTGCTGCCTATCCTGAGTCTAGATTGCAACCTTCTCTCTACTTCCACCCCCACCCCCGAAGAAAATATCCTTCAGACTTTTGTGATAATCATTTCCTTGCTTTTCTTCTTGGTTTTATTACCTATATGTGCATCTTAAACAATATAGATCAGTATTGTCTGTTTTTCAGCTTTATATAAATGAAATAATTCTATGTTTTCTTTCATATCTTGCTTTTTTTCTCAACCTTGTGTTTGCAAGATCCATCCATGTTGTGGCACAAACCTCTGGTTTGTAATTTTCCAGGTGTATAGTTTTCTATTGTATGAATTTGCCACAGTGTATTGATCCATTATGCTGTGGGTGGACATTTGGGTTGCTTCTGGTTTGGAGCCATTAGGGACAACAGTGCTATGAACATTCATATACATGTGTTCTGGGGCACATATGTACAAATTACTCCAGGGCACATATCTAGGCGTGGAATTGCTGGTTGCAGGGTTTGCACACCTCAAATTGCTTTCCAAAGTGGTTGTCGTGGCTCTTTTCCTTCCTAAACCAAAACCTGATGTATAAGGCCAAGAAATAAAATAGACGACGGCACAGCTGCTCTGTTCAGGACAGGGGTGATGTTCTCAGGGCTTGGTTTTCTTCATACTGTGCTGTTAGTGCTTTCTTATGGTCCTTAGACACCTTGTTCTCAACATTCTATATTGCTTCTAGTTTCGCTTTGTTGCTTTGGAGGACAATGGATTTCCCATTCTGAGGGCAAAAAGAAATCTTGACCTTCTGACCCCCAAACAGCATCTCTACTCAGGATTATTTTAATTTGGAAACCCAAGATACAACTTTTAAAATAGATATTTCCTTATACCCTCTCTTAGGAAATTCTTTTTATATAAAGAGCTAGAAGATTAGAAAAACTCACAAGAAACTCTCTTTTTGGCCTATCTGTCCTTTTTATGATCTTAAATTAGCTTGACTTGGGTCTTGGTTGGAAACAAAAAAATTGCATCCAACAATTATGTAACAGAATAGCTGAAAGCAATTGGATTAAAATATTTTTGAGCAGTTTAAACCCAGAGAGGATGAATCAAAATATTGAATACTCTTTGAGGTGTAAGGAGAATATTTGTATAGCATCTGGTGTGCTTAGACGTTGATTGTCTTGTGGTCATGAAACCATGGTAGTGCAAGGTTCAGAGGAAATTCGTGCTGGTAGAAGTTATCCCTACCAAAGTGACAAAACATCAAAATGGAGACTTTCCCAAATGCTGTCCTTTGCCAAAAGCATAAGACTGAAGCAGGATTGATGCTGGAACAGTCTGGGCAGTAGACAGGCCAATGCATGTAATGCATATCATTAAAAATAGTTAGCACAAAGAAATGGTTGTTATTGTGCTTCGTCCAAGTTGGACTTAGTAGCTAATTAAGTATAAGCTCCTTCTTTTTTTTTCCATGGCCATATGCAGTTTTCGAATTCTTACAACCCAAATTGTTTTAAAGAAGAAGTTAGATACAGAATGCATTGAGTTTGGTAGAGAAAGTTTAAAGGTCTGCATTTTCCCACCAAAGCTATTTAATATCAGCTGCAGAGTGGGTGTGTGTGTGTGTGGAAGGGTTGTGACCTCCCTTATTTTTACAACCATTGCCATGATTTCATAATACTGGCAGCAGTCACCCAGAGTGAAGAAGTAGACTTTATTACAGTAATTATATGCCAGAATGTGGGTATTAAAACAGAAAAACTTTTCTACTGATAATAAATGTCAAGGGAAAAATGACTTTACCCAACAAATAGCCCTTCATCAGTGTTCTTAATATATTAATGACCTCAATGAAGACTGAGATGTGTCCATAGGGTAGAGGTTCAGACTCCATATGGCGTTTTTGCCTTACTTTAAGATGATAAGCAGGGCAGTGGAAGGGTAGATGCATGTTTTAGCAAGTTAGGTTTATTTTTCCCCATGGCGTAAAATCAGATATACGTTCACTTGAGTAGATATAACTATTGTTTTTGCAGATGGATTAATTATGACCATAACTGAATTAGGCTTTTGTTTCTGGATCACTTCATTGCTTTTCTGTCATATGTTTTGGTGAGTTTCTGAGAACTGGGCAAAGTAATATGGTATGGAAATTTATTATGAAATATAATAGTTTTCTGACCTTATTATTTGCTCAAATAAGAACAATAAAACACCTGAATAAGCATCAGAAGGTGTAACTTTTTGAAAATAGCCATAGTCTGAAAAATAAGCTTGTGGCTACTAAATGATACTCATCAAGCATTAAATGTGGAGTTTATCAATACATCTCTGAAATAATAAATGTGGTCCAAGTGTTGAAAGTCTACACCAGGAAACATGTGTTTTACTCTGCAAGTGAATTTAGTGAAAGGATAATTAATCTCAAAAAATTCTAAAATCATAGTCCTTTTTACCTTTGATTTCAATGGACTTTGAAGTGGGCAGTTAGACCTTTCTCTGTTGTGCCCTATTTATTAGCTTATATAGATAAATAGAATATATGCAGAAAGTCAGCAGCAAAAACCAGAGCAAGACTTGAGTTCCTAGCCTCCATCATATAAGAGTCTAGAGACCACACCTTTCTTGGATTTTTGGCCAGTTATTCAAGCTGTATAGACTATTTGAAGCTGATCTCAAACATTTCTTTGAACACCAATGTTTAATCCTGCATAGTTGATGCTTAAGAAATGCTTGGGGGCTAGGCACAGTGGCTCATGCCTGTAATCCTAGTACTCTGGGAGTGAGAGGAGATCGAGCTCAGCCTGAGTAAGACCCTGTCTCTACAAAAAATAGAAAAATTAGAAAAATTAGCCAGGCATGGTGGTGCATGCCTGTAGTCCCAGCCACTCTGGAGGCTGAGGCAGGAGGATTGCCTGGGCCCAGGAGTTGGAGATTGCAGTGAGCTATGATGATGCCTGGGCAATAGAGCAAGACCCTGTCTCAAAATAAATAAGTAAATAAATTTTTTTTTTTAAAAAGAAATGCTTGGGGATGATGAAGATGATTTTCATTTTGGGGTCTGCTCTAGCCCTCTGCTTGGTCACATAGAAGGACCTGGGTTCAGAGTCTCCAGAAGTGAGCTGATGGTTGTTTACGAACTGGGCAGCATCTTAGGGAAGCCGTGGGCTGGGAGGCAACAATCACTATGACTCATGACAACCTTAGGTGATTGCCACTCCTGCTCAGTTTCATTGCTCAAAGTCCAGACCAGTCCCCAGAACATGACACTGATTCCTCTTCTGTGTTTTCTCTGTTCTCTGCAGTGGGTTTGTCTTAACAATGAGGCATTCATGGGCACCCAGGGAGCTACTCAGGACCAGGGAGATGGCTGCAGGCCCTGCAGGCAGTTGGCCGCGCTCCAGTCCAGATATTCTTGGGAATGTGAAATTATTTGAATCAAAGGGAAATAAATCTTTTGCAAATGTTAATACAAATGACTGTGGGAAGGGCTTGGTGCTAAAAGAGAAGCTGAGAATTCTTGGTGCCTACTGAGTTATGTTTTTGGCAAGGAATAGTACCAGGTTGCTATGGAAATGATAAAGACAAAATAATAGTCATATTTTGATGGTTGCTCTTACTGTGTCTTACTGTGTCATCTTCAACTGCACTAGGTTGAAAAGACTTGTTATTTGAATGGTTTGCCTACTCATGTCTCATGTTTTATTTCTTTTTATCTTGTATTTGAGCTTGCAAACATATGTCTCTAAATCAGTTTATGAATCCAGCTGCACCTGGATTTTCTTTGAGCCTAAAGGAACCAGCATGTTTGAAATTTATACTGTTGACTATATGCTTTCTGTGTCATAAGTTTAAATTAGGAAAGGTGTATCCCCAGGGATCTAAAATTCCATGTACTTTTATGATTGGATGGAGAGAGAAACTTTGCGGTTGGGGCAAAGGCCAGGTGACATGGGCCAAGTCTCCCCTCTGTCATTCTAGCTATGCCACTGTGGGGAGGTTAGTATACCTCTGTGGCCTAGGTTTCTGCATTTGTAAAATGGGGCTAAGTGCATCACTACTGTGGCGGTGTGAGCTCCACAGGCAAAGTACATAAAGTCCTAGCTCAGTGATCACAAATACCTGGTAATTGTGATGCCAGTTTCTCATTCTATGTCCATGGTGGATATCACGACTCAATCCTTTTCCTTTTAGCTAAGAGGCAACCTCAGAATCCTTCTTAACCCAATCCCAATGCTTCAGGTAGCTACTACCAACCTATCAGCCTTGATATGTGATATTTGCCAAAGTATAATCCTTGGGACATGATAGATGCTGAATAGGTAATAGTTCTTAATTATTACTCTTCTTACTATTATTGTTATAACAGGATGCTGTAGATATGATAGCAGGAGACACAGGTGACTTTTTTTTTTGCTTTTCCCTTTAGAATTCAGCTTGCCTCCAGAATCAACAGGATTGGGCACAGCTGACCACTCTACTGACTTGGGAATACTGGTCTCTGACCTTTGCCCTCTCGGCCTTCCTCCACCCCTTTGCTGCTTCCTCCTCATCTTGATGGCACATCCGACATTGAAATGTCCACGGACCCTTCTCTTTTTTTATCCACCCTCACCAGGTGATCTCATCTGGTCTCATGGCATTCAATATCATCCATATGCTAATGACACCAACATATCTGTTCTAGGCTGTGTACCCAACTGCATTCTTGAGACACATCTCTAACAGGAGGTGTCAATACATTCTGTTAATTGGAGATCTAATAGACATCTCCAGCACATCATATTTAGCGTTGAGCTCCTGATTCATAGCCTCCTCCCCGGAAACCCAAATCTACTCCTCCCGTGGCCTGCCTCATTCTAGCAAATGGCAATTCCACCTGAGTGGCACCAATGTGAAGCCTTGAAGTCATCCTTGATTCTTCTCTTCTCTTCATACTCCGTGTCTTATCTACCAAGAAATCCTGTGGCTTCTACCTCCAAGAACATTACTACTTCTACCACCTCTTTGGTCCAAGCCATCATAATGCCTGGAGTATGGTAATGGCCAATAATAGCTACAGTTGTTTCTCAACACACAGGCAATGAGGTTCTTTTAAATGGATATCACATGATGTCCCTCCTCTGTTCCATACCTTCTAGGGCCTTTCCATCTCACTTTGAGTCTGAGCTGAAGCTCCCACAATGTCCTGCAAGGTCCCTCACACTTGTGCCTCAGGACAGCATCTGCGTCCCCTGCCCGGCCTTCCCTCACTCTGCTCCTGGTCCCTGCCTTCCCTGCCCCCCCACCCCACCCCATCAGCCTCTGGCTGTTCCAAGAATATGCCGCTGCTGCTTCAGGCCTTTGCTCTTGCCCTCCCTCTGCTTGGAAACAGCTTCCCCCAGATATGCACAAAGCTTGCTTCCTCCTTTCTTTTGTGTCTGTTTGTCTGTGAGTCCCTCTTACATGTAACACATAGCAACCGCCCTTCCCTACCTCTGTGGCTGGGCCTCACTCGCAGACTGCCCTCTTTCCTCTCCAGGGCACATACCAACATCTGTCATGTTATGGCCTTTCTTGTTTGTTGATCGTCTGTCTCTCTCACTAGATGTGAGATCCAAGAGGGCAGGAACTTTGTTCATTACCGTGTCTCCATCACCTAGAAAGTTCCAGGCACATAACAAGCACTCAGTTTTTTGTCAAACTATTAAATGACTGGCTCAGTACATTTACCGCTAAGAGCAGGAGCTCTAACAAAGCTTCTATAATTATGAGCAAAACTACCTTTGTTTACTAAAGTCTTTCAGTACCCTAATTTGTTTACTTTGGTACATAGAGACAGAACTTAACTGTCTCTATGTACCAAAATACTGAACACTCCTAGTTGATCTCCTTGAGGCTGACCGACTTTGGGTGGTTATAAAACACAGACAGGTATTTAAAATTGCCTGGATGATACCTGGCCGTGCTTTCACTTGGCTGGGCCCAACTGGTGGCTCCTGAATTTCTGCAAGGGATGCTAATCTGGTTGGAAAGAAGATGTGAGTCTTTAGGCTGTATTGAGGTGGTTATTTACATTAGAACACGTGAAGAATATTAACTGCCCATATCAGAGAATGACAGGGTGCTGAAGCTGCCCATAGGATTGGGATAGGGAAGGGAGGTACCAAAGCTCTCTCTCTCAGAAGCATAAACATACATGGGATTTAGTCCTACTAAGTAACTGTGCAGCCTCAAAGGAGTCATTGGATTTCTTTGAATCTTAGTTTTCTTATCGGTGAAGTGAGGAAGCTTAGAATATATTATTTATAAGGTCAATTCCAATCCTGTTTTCTAGTGGTGTTATGAAAGCTCTCAGATTCAGAGTCTCAGATGTAACTTTCATTAAATTGGAAATTTCTCTGAGGTCCAGTTTCTTTCTCTGTAAAATGAAAAGGTTCAGCTAAAACAGACTCCAAGGTATTTTTTTTTCCCCAACTCTAATATTCTTTGTTTTTATTGTGCTTTTGGATTTTTTTTTCCTACACAAGTGGCTCTGGGGAAATTAAACTTCTTACTTTATTTATTTTTTTATTTTTGGTTGCTTTTTTTTTTGTTTGTTTCTTTGAAGTTGTGGTCACACACACACAGGATGTGAGGATATGTCACATACATTTATAGATGTAGTGTGTGTTATTTTCTGCTGGAGACCTCGGCAGAGATAGATCCTTGAGGTTTATTGTATGGAGCAGAGATATATGCTGGAGGTTTGGATTATGCTCTAAACTTGACAATGAAAACACAGGAAATGGTCCATTGAGAAACTGTTGATGAAAAAATGCTGAAATTCATTTTTAACCTCAGTTCCAGTCAATTCATGTTGGAAACCACAATATTTTTAAACTGTGCATTTCTACTTCTCTTACTTCCCATTCCTGTGGCTTGTTTTGGGATAAATGTCCAGTCAGCTGAACTACTCAAAGGGCCTGGTTACACCTGTGACTTACTTTTGTGCCTCAGTTTCCACAGGTACACAGAAACGGAGGAAACAGAAATTTTGCTACCTCCTTTCAGCGTTTTGTTTGAGATTTCCTGATAAAAGCTATACAGATTCAGTGTAATTCCCATCAAAATACCAATGTCATTTTTTGCAGATCTAGAAAAAATAATTCAATGCTTTGTTTGGAACCAGAGAAGAGCCCAAATAGCCAAAGCAACTTTAAGCAAAAGAAGCAAATCTGGAGGCATCACTTTACCAGACTTCAAGCTATACTACAAGGCTATAGTAACCAAAATAGCATGGTACTGGCACAAAAATAGAGACATAGACCAATGGAACAAAAAGGGACTGAATGTTAATTTTTAACAAGTGTGTGTGGGGGGGCGGGGAGAGGTATTGGGTTGGGGGAAGGGCTCTTGAAAGATGCTCATCAAATCTGCAAGCCTTTCTAGCAGCCTTCAGTAGGTGGTAACTCTTTGAGAAAGATGTGCAGAATTTGTCTTCTTCCCTTGGAAGCCATGGGCAGTGATAAGATCATTAGTCACCACAGAGCACGAGTGACTTATCTGCTCAAATCAATACATAGTCCCATTTCCACTGACTCATTTAATGGGAAAAAGGTCACGTATCAAGAAAGAGGGAGGGAGTGGAGGAAAGGAAGGAGTGGGCAGGATAGTGTATTTATTATTACAGTGTATTTTTTCCCAACATTTTATTCTGAAGATTTCCAAAGTATAGAAAAGTTGAAGGAATTACACAGCGAACACCCATATACCCACTACTTAGATTCTACAATTAACATTTTTTATAATTGCTTTAGTGCATCTATGAATCCACCTTAAGAGTAGCATTCTATGAATTTTGACAAAGGCTTTCACTTGTGCGACCTAAACCTAACCAGATATAAAATATAACCTTCATCACAGAAAGTTCCTTCTTGTCCCTTCCGGGGTAACCCCTGCTCCTGCCTCACTGCCATAGGCTACCACTGTCCTAATTTCTTTCCTTTTCACTATAGATTAGTTTTGCCTATTTTAGAATTTTGTATTAATAAAATCGTATGGTATGAGCTCTTTTGTACATAAGGCTTCTTTCACTTGACATAGTATTTTTGAAATTCATTAATTTATTTTTTAAACCAAGTTTATCTGTATCAGTCTTCAGAGATTCTCAGGCCAGCATCTTCTTTTAAAAGTGGCAGGAAAAGTAAACCTTTTTTTTTTTTTTTTAAAGAGAGAAAGAATGGAAAGGAAGCCTAGTGACAGTTACTTTGGCCTCTTAATTTTCCTGATAAAGAACCGAGGACCAGTAATTGGTCAGGGTCCAGCAGACTGGGCTGAAACTGGAACCCAGGTCTCCTGATTCGCGGCTTGGAAGGGTTAGAAAGGCAGCTGAGTGGGGTGGTTGTTTGAGCTGAAGCCATGTGAGACCAGAGAGTTTCGACAGAGCTTTGCTTTAGAGGATGTGAAACTACACTAACCTCATGTGACAAGAAATCCTCGGAGGCCTTGGTGTGGAGCCAGGGAAGGAGGTTTGACACAGCTTCTGGTTACAGCTCCACCTCTGAACCCACTGGCCCAGGGTGACTTATGGTGAGCTTTCTGATTTGTAATGAAACTAGACATGGGGCAGGGAAAACTTTTCTACAGCAATGCAGAAGGCAGGATAATGCAAAACGGAAAGAAAAAAAAAAAGCCAAGAAAGGCACCTTCAGCCACATGGCCCTCCCATGGCAGGGGACCTGGAGCTGACAGTGAAACACCCCGGGACTGGGGGATGCTGTGGTTACAGACAGAGCCTTTGTCTCCTGAGTGCACGTTCCAATTCAGCCCTGGATGACAATGACCTGGTGGTTCCTGCCTGCCAGCTGTTGGCTGGCCTTTGTGAAAGAAAGTCCCCGATCTCTGGGCCAATGCTTAGCGGGCAGGTATCCATATCATGAAGCCAGTTGGCACTGTTGGCACCTTTGTTGATGAAGTGAGCGCAGTGACTGGGAACTGAGGCTGCTGGTCCACTCTTGCTACCAGCTGGCAGGTGCAAACTGTAGGCAGGTGCTCGGGGAGACAGGGTTCGTGTTGCCATGGTAACCAAGCCAAAAAAGGAGGTTTCTTCTTCAAGGTCAGTTTGACCTCTTTTCTGCCAGAGGAAATTGTGAGGAAGAAGTGAATTCGTGGCAGCTCTGACTCGTGTTTAAATACATGCCTCGTCTGTTTTGAACTGTTACTTTTAATTAGATCTAATATTAGTGTCACCCACTGGGCAAATCTAGGGGTTGGTGGGTCTCTTGCACAATGTCATTGTGGACAAAGATCAGGTCACAGAAAAGTCCCAGAAGAGACGTTCCAGTGTCAACCAAGCAGAGCTGAACAAAGAATTCCAAAGGTGCTTTTGAAAAGGCAGATAGTCAGGTTGGACGGGTTCTTTGGGCTATTCCGGGATATGAGATTAATGCTGACTGTTTGAGGCGTGTCACCCTAGATGTCCTTTGGCCAAACTGTCCTGGGCACAGGGGTGAAGGGACCCTTGTCAGCTTGCTGGGTGCCTCGCAAGTTTGCCACAATGAACTCATTGTAAAGAAGCAAGCTTTCCTTATTGTCACTGTCCTTCTCTCTGTAAACCTGCCACTCTTACCATTACCTTGAGCAAATATATTTTCTGGCTTTGATTTAAAAGTTTAACTTCTTGATATAAATATTTCTGCATCTCACTCTGATGAAAGACGTTCCGACTCAGGTCATTGGTTTGTGTGTCAGTAATTTTCCCACTTAGATTCTTGTGTGTATTCACATAATAAGCCATCTTTTCCATGCCTGAGATTTCTTTTGGGAGAAATAATAGCATTGTATTAATTAATTGATAGCATTGTATTCTTGCAGGACTTCCTGGTCTCCTGGGAGAATTTTACTTTATTTTGTCTACTGGGATGCTGTCAAAATTATTTAGATGGGATAGCACCCCAACAGTGGGAAATATTAATTATTCTGGATAAACCCTGAAGCAACTTGTCTGCAAGTAAAACCATGGACACAGGCCTCAGTTTCTTAATGTATAAAATGAAAAGATTAGTTTAAATGATCTCTTTAGGTCCTTGCCAGCTAGTTTTCTAAAACCTTGGATTTTAACATAAAGAAAATCTCTAAATATATTCAACAATTAATAGACTGAACTTACAAAGCTCTGTACTGGATCCTTGCGTTCAGCAAATATTTATAATTCATCTACTAAACCTGGGCACTGGTGCTATGAAGACAAAAAAGGCATCATTTTCTATCCTGAAGGATATCACAGCCCAATGAAGGAGATATAACAAGAAAAAAGAATATTCTCAAAATTGGCAGGAGTTTGAAGGCAAAATTCTGCTTGGGAAAAGAAACTATCTTTTGGGTTGGAAGAGCACCTTCATGGGCATATTTAATGTAGAAAGTTGAGTCCCTTTCCCCAATCCTCCTCAACCAGCAGAGCCAGGACTAAGTTGATTTGAGTGAGACACTTGCCTTGGGTGCAAAAATAAAGGGATGCTAAAAACGTAGTGATCAAGACAAGTAACATTATAATGTAATATTTTAAAAATCAAAATTAATGAAAAGAATTCATGATGACCAAAGAATGACAAGTTTTAAATAAAGAGGGGATCTGATCCTGCATGTGTATGACCTTGCCTCACTTTCCTTACCCTAATCTCGGCCCTGGTTCCAATAAAACTTTATTTATAAAATTTGCCAACTTGATTTTTTAGAACAATCGCATTAAAATATTAAAATATCTAAAGGTTCATACGAAGAAGAATATAATAGAATTTAGGGTTTGAGAGGGTTGTCATTAGAAGGAGAAGAGAAGGCCCTTGAAGGGTTGGGGTTTCTGGATGACAGGGGTGAGCATGATCAAGAAAATCTTCATGGTGGAGACTGATTAATGAATATTTATGAAGGAGGCACCTAATGATGATTTGGAACTTGTTGCTTACTCTGTGCTGCGGTTTACCCCCTCACCCCGACTCTTCAGTTAGAAGTCTGACGCACACAATAATGCTCAGACCGTGCTGATTTGAGGAAAAGGAAGGAAGAAGGGTGGTGTCCAGCCTGGGAGGAAGCAGGCTGGTGAGGGAGGAGGAAAGATGTGGAAACCAGGCAGGATGTAGCCAGGACCGCCTCAGGAGAGGCCTCACCCTTGCAACGCTTTGGAGGGAAGGTGGGTGGGTGGGTGGCTCTGGACTCTCTGAAGCGCAAGGGGATACAGCCTTGAGCTCTAGTGTTTTGTAATATTAAAGGAAAGAGACCCTTGGGCAGCAGACACTTGGCAGCCTATAAATCAATAATTACAGTATGTTGTGCTGGATTTTGGTTTGCCCTCCAGGTCCATTTACTGCCCTTCTCCTGCTTTCTCCCCTTGGAGACTGCCCTGTATGGACCACATTGCAGGGCTCCCTGTGCCCTGGCTTCCGGCTGGATTTGGCCCTCCATGAACACCAGCAGATAACTGGAAGGAGGGAGGAGAAGGGGGTGTCCACCAGCTCCTTTCCAGAGGTTTTGGTGCAGGCTGGCTACGTCCCTTTATGGAAGGTTGCAGTTCCTGCCAAGCATCTCTCTCATTCTCCTTCCAGGCTCTGGGAACTGCTTCTTCCTTTCAGGGGTAGTGACAGAGCCCCCTCTTATTTGCCCTGGGGTATGCACTATCTTTTGTGATCTTCTTGCACCTTGCTTCTTTGTAAAGACTCTTCCTATTAAAGTCTTTGCAGTATGAGGATACAGTTTGTCTTTCGCTGAGACCCCGACTGATGCAGATGTGAGAAGGACTAGAAAAGGTTGCAGGTGGAGGAAGCAATCAATTGCCTAGTGGGAAGGGAACACAGGCGGACATAGACCGCTCCATGGGTGAGGTTTGAGCTGAATCTCATGGCATGAGACATTTCCCTGGGACTAAGGTAAGCCCCAGCCTGAAAGCAGACTTGCATCTGCCAGGCAGGTGTCCGCCTAAGTAAATCTCAATGATCTGCCTGGTTGGAAAAGACGGTGATTACTCAGTGAGCTCTAAAAAGCACAGGAAAGCTCAAACAATAAAGTAGCCAACACCTCTACCCCTCTAATCCCTGCTGATAGTCTGGCACACTTTCCTCCAGATTTTTTATGGAGTCGAAGTCATACTCTATGTACAGCTTTGGATCTTGATTTCCTCCAACATTACATAATGAGCAATTTTCCCACCACTGAAAGAAGCTGCAAATACCCCCTTGGAGGCCACGCCTTTTATAGGTAGCAGAATAACCTTAAAGAACTGAATGCTGTTACTTCCTGTGGATGTACTATGACATTTTTAAATACTCTTGTAATTTCGCACATTTATGTCGTTAAAAAATTTTTTTTGCTTAATTTTTTGCTTGCTGAAATTTTTAAATTGTTACTAAAAAAAAGAAAAAGAACCCTGACCTCAGACATATCTGCATTTTAGGATTGCTGAGTTATTGCAGATTTGATTTGTTTATTTGTTTGTGTTTTAATGTTAAAAAAGATTGCATTTTCCCTGTGTAGGTAAGAAAGAGAGGAAATGATGCCAGGGACTCCATTCTGAGGGTAGGCTCCCTAGCTTGACCAGGAAGGGATCCTTATGGAAGACATTAGCGACAATGATGCTGAGTTAAATTTTGTGTTGTGCCGTGACTCCTTTCCAAAATTTCCAAACCTTCAGTGTAAGTCTTACGCAGTATGGCCTGATGTTGGCAGTACCCTGTGGAATGAAGGGGCAAGAACAGCCTACACGCAAAGGAAGGAGGGCTATGAGGACGAGGGGCAGGGTGGATGAGGAGGAGTCGGGCACAGGGGTGGGGAAGGACAGTCTGGCCGCCACCCCACCATGTAGGATGCTCAGATGTAGAGCATCCTACATCTGAGCCTCTGGAATGTTGAGATGGGCACCACGCTTTCTGAAGTTCCAATAATTATATTTGGATACTAAAGGAAAGGGTGACCCAGGTTATATATCATTCCAACAGGAAATACTAAGGGAAAACAGAGGAAGGGATGAAGGGGGAGATACTATGAGGGAAAGATTTGGTGACTTATTGTGTGGGCAAGTGGTGGGCATTAGACTGGGAAGAGGAAAGTGATATTTTTTAGGAAAAGTTACTGCAAAATGATTGAGAGGAGTACATGAGAATTTGATCAGGGTTTTTGGAAAGAGAAAGAAGCTAACCCCTTCTAGAAGTCTTCTTTTATAAGGCAGAGATGTGGCAAGGTGAGCTATGATCCAACTCATTATTTGTAATAGGATCTTATAGGGAAGGAATGGATAATATTCTGATGGGCCTTAACTCCAAAAATAATAGAATTATTTGGGTTTCCTTCTTGTTGTTCGTCCCATGATTAAACTAGTTCAAAATCTGAACTTAGTTGTGACTTTTTTTAGTGACTTTTTTTCCCATTAGAAACCCCAAATAAGTGACTTATTTATTCTCATGTTGTTATTCAAACCATTTTTCAGCTCTCACTCAACCTCTATTAGACATGAAGCTGGGAAATGGCTTAGGAAAAACATCTGATTGAGATGTGTGTGCATTTTTCACATGACTTTGCCAAAAGGGGTTTCTGTATTCAAACTGGGAGGCTTCTACCTTGAGAGTTGCCTTCATTTAAAATTGAAATCTGCTTTGCAAGAACTTTAATATAGAATTCAAGGTAGTTTCTGCAAATAATATACAGAATAGTTCTATTTTTCTTGGAAAATGAAAACAGCACCTCTTTGGGCACGATTTAGAAAACCGTAGGAAAACATAGAGCTAAGATTTTGATGTGTCTTTTATTGCCATGTCAATTTGATAGGTTTCAATTTGGGAATGTTTATTGGAAAGGAACACATAGGATTTTGGCAAGAAGATTGTTTTAATAAAATAGTCTTCTTTAACAGTGAGAGGCCTGTTACCTAATGTATAAGGTAGGTTAAAAGGCTGTTACTTCTGTACCCATAGAATCTTATATGTGCATAGTATGAAAAACCATACTGAACACCCCTATCAAATATTAACTTAAGGAAAACACAAAAATGCTTTCTGTGTCCAACAATAAGGTATTTTATGTGAAGTTACTCTGGATTGGGAAGCACAATGGAACTCTCCAGTGTCTGGCATCTGTTTTTTTCCTATTGATACGGTTTTGAACATGACATTGTGATGTCTCTGACACTGGATCTCAGATGTCTGAACTTCTCATTTTTGCCTTCACTTTTATCAATAATTTGAATGTAACTATAGAAGATATATTTGGGTGTTTTTCCATTACATAAATTTGGGAAGTTTTACTAACTGAATCAATATTCCTAAAAGAGCTCCACATAGTAGATTGATGGACCAAAGCTAAGGGGATAAAGTTAAGTAAGAGACAAATATTAGATCTTAGGTTTAAAAAAATCAATTGACTGGAGATGACTGGCTTAAGGGAAGTTCATGTGAGAAGTCTCATGAGTTTTATCACTGAGGAAGTTCAGCGGAGCCCAGAGCCACATGATAAGCATCGAGTTTTGGAGGGCATTCCTGGGAGCAGAATCCTCCGGTCAAAGGTAGCAATGGTTCTCTGTATTTTAACCCTAGTTGAGCCTCAGCTGAGTTCCATATCTTTAAAAGCATCCAAGACAAAACAGTTTGTCTGGACATAGTCACCCAGTGGTAAAAATGAGGCAACCGTATTGTGTATGGAGCTGTTATAGGCATCGCAGGAACCATGATTCCACCCCAAATGGACAGGCCAGGAGGAGGCATGAGTGATTCTATGTGGAAATACTTATCTGAAGGGTTGAAAGTTTCATGGAATTAGAGTGTATAGCACTAGGGCAAGAGCAGGATCAATCTCTGCACATTTGAGGGAAACCGTATGGGGGTTGATGCAAGAAAGAATTCTCCAATGCATAAGAATTGTTTCAAAGTAGAATGGAATGATATAGGAGGAGAAGAGTCCCCTCATCCTGAAGAATGAGGCCAGATCCCAACATTCTGGCCAGGAGGCTGTGGAGGGAACAGAGGGTGAAGTTGTACCAGATTCCCCTGCAGATTCTGTCCACCGCAAAGGAGGCACACTTTGCCTCTGGAGCCATGCCCTCTCCTCTTTATCCCAGCTGCGACTCAGAAGGATAGGATCGACTGCATAGCACCCTGATGTTAATCACTTATAAGGACCAATGTGTGGAGCTCAGGGGTGTTGATACTGCAGCAAATTTCCACCAAATAGACATACTTCTATTCATGCAGGGTTGTACTTGCTTCAACCTACAAACAGAATATGGCAAGAATGGGATTTTCAAGGGCAATAACAAGCTCCTGGAGGAACAGATTTGGGCAGGAGGTCAACTTGCATCTCTAAGTGAAAACATATAAGCAAGCCTTTATATTCTACAGAAGTAGAAAGTCAGGGATGATTCGTCCTCACCCATCTGTTCTGAATAGTACACTGGTCTGTTTCCCCAGGACAATGGCAATCATTACCTATGTTACCTACGGGCCCAGGAGAAACTGCATGCATTACTGTCTGCTGTTCCTTTGTGGTGTTGTGGGAATAAAAGATCAATAAGAACAGTAACTGGGATGCTGGAGTTTGATGAGAATTTTTTTAGCCATTACTTTCCACTCTAGGTCACTTTATCTTGGAAAAGAAAGTAGGCAATGAAGACGGGATATTTGGAGGTGGCTGCAGTCATAACTCCTAGCTCTGGAAGAAGAAGATTATTCCTCCTTTCTCTTCTCTCTCCCAGCCAGCAGGGAGGGTAGAACAGGAGGGCATCCAAGCTGCAGGAAGGCAGGATACCAAATATTTTGGGGGTGAAGAATTGCTACCCCAGGATATGGGAGGAAGGCCTGGGAGGAAGGAAAGAACTGAGGTGTATTTTTCTTTCTCATCCAAGAGGCCCCTGGGGATCCCTTTCTGAATCCAGCATCCTCCGGTTTGTGTCTTTGCAGGGATGTTCAGGGGCCCTGTGAAGTTCCTGAGGAATCTTGCAGCTGTTGGGGCCTCGGAGGAGATGGCCAGCGTGTCTCCCAGTCCTTGTTAGTCCCACAAATAGCCCATTGAGGGGAGCAGGAGAAGGGAGAGCTTCCAGAGCTGCCCCTGGGGGCTCTCAATGGGGGCACTGTTCAGGCTTGGGCGGAGGCCAGCCCTGACACCATGCTCGTTGTCAAGGCCTCATTCTTCCCAAGGAGGCGGCTGGAAAGGCAGCAGAGCAGCTGAGGCTCCAGAAAAGGTACTTCTCTTGTTCCTTACAAGGCCCAACTGACAAATGAGAGGAAGCCACTTCCTTTTTAATTATCTTCTGTTGTTCATTACATTTACATCCCAAGCGTTTTCCCCCTTCCCAATCACTCTCGTTTTACAACTCAAGACCCGAAACTGATGGGTTTTTCCTTTCTCTCCCCAATCTCCACTGAAACTTAGAAATGATGTCAAATTTTTCTGCTTTGTACCCATGTCATTGGGCAGCCCATCAAAGAAGCACCCTGAGAATGGCTGCAGTTTTGCTGTTGCTCTTGAGTAGTTCAAAGACTCTTTCAAAAGGAAGAATGAGGCTTTCCAGATAGCAAAATACTAGATAACCACAGCAGGAACAACCTGCTGTTTTTCCTACCCACCATCCGTACTCCTCTTTCTTGTAACACCACCTTGATTTTTGTCTGAGGGCCACCTCCTTCCACACACAGCCCAAGGGCTTTGGTGGGGTTGGTCTGCCCCGTGGAGGCCCCCTGGTTTCAGGGCTGGACACAGCCCCTGTCAGTAGATGCCTGTATCTCCTATTCTTCTGGCCTCGGGTGAGGAGTAGACTGGGCCAAGTCAGAGTCAATCCTGAAAGATTTTGCTGGAAGTATTGAGAAAGAGACTCTATTTCTACTGAAATTGATGAATGAATCCAGTATATGTTGGGAAAAGTAAAAGCAAAAATAATCACTGTTGCTACCACATGGGGGAAGTCAGCAGGAATATTGGCTCTGGAGGAAAACTAAGCCAAAGTGAAACCCCTGCTGATGTAGGCTGTAACTGGACCCAGGCGTGCCTGAAACCAGCACGCCAACTGTTCGGTTATGCTGTTGGTGTATTCCTTTTTCTTTCTTTATCTTATGTGAGCTGCATTTCTGTTAGTTGCCACTGAAACTACCTTGTATCTTTGAGTCATACAAAGATACTGAACTTTTTTCTGTTTCCTACCCCCTACCCAGGCTACCTGTATTCAATTATTTGCCACAGTGTCTTGTTCCAAACAGTGCCAGAGCTAAGATGCACTAACAGCATCCAACATTTCAGCCTTGATGAAACAGGACTCATCCACTTGGCTCCTCTCTGACTGGACAGGGCAACAAGCTCTGCTAGAATCCCTACCTGCATCTTGCGTCTGCAGTAAGAGGCTCAGCCTTGCTCACTGAGACAGGGAGCATCTATTCTCTGTCGGCCATATGCTGTGTAATGGCCCTAAACATCTCACAGTCAAGCAGAGAGACACTGGTGTGAGAGCAAAGAAGTAGGCAGGCTCTGTGATGACAGTCTACCTCTGCTCCCATGGGGTGGGCGGTGTGTGTGTGTTTGTGTGTGTGTGTCCAAGGAAGGAGAGGCCAGTTCTTGGCAGGAAGAAGAAAGGCTTCACAGAGTAGGCGATGCTTGAGCTGTATCTTCAAAGATGAGTAGAGGTTTTTCAGCTGAGAAAAGTATGGGAAGGATGGACCAGTCCAGTCTAGCACAGAAATGTCAGCTGTGGACAACTATCTAGCATAAAAATCTGTCAATTTTAGGACAGTGAGGCAGTTTAGCCTCATGAGTTTAGCATATGTCTGACTAGTGTGTTATACTATACAGAACACAGAAATCTGTGGCCACCCTGGCCCTTCCTCCTTCCTCCCTTTCCAAAACTCAGAAAATGTGTAAAAAGTTGCCTTGCTGGTAAGCAAGGCTATACAGATGTTAGAGTCAATTGTAGTAGGTAGACCAGCATTCTATGTCCAGCCACCAGCCTTGTGGGTACCAGTCTGCTTGGGAGGTCATAGCAGTGTCAGTGGCAGCAGCATCTTCCCTACTTCTGGATCAAAGTTAGAACTGTCTGCCCTTGAAATAAATTATCTATTGGTGGCCCCCTGACTTCCTCTTCAGCTCTTCCAGTAATTTTGTAAACACTCTGTCCCCACACTAAATCCTTTTCAGTTTGAAATGCCTAGAGTGGGTTCTGTTGTCCCTATAAACCTTGATGGATATAATGTATTAATTGTATATTTTTAAAAATTTTTTGTATTTTATGTTTTGACATCTTAAAATTTTTGCTGTTCAGGGAGGATTGACCTTCCCAGGGCTGGCCCATTCTTAGAGGTAGCAAAGGGCTCACCTTTCATATGCAGACCAATGCATATGATCTTTGCATATGCAAAGGGCCAATGGTGTTGTCTACACCCCCAAGAGTCCCCTTGAACTCACACACCAAGCCAGTGTTCTCCCACCCTAAATCATCCCAGGGCCAGGTATCAGGCAAGCAGAGGCTGCCCCTAGAGCCCAAAGCCTGCCGGAATTATCCAAACCAGCCAGTCCTAAGCTGTTCACTCTGCCCTGCTCTGCTTTTCCTGCAGAAACCCCAAGAAAGGCTCTGGCTGAGGCGCTCCCCACCTCGCTCCTGCTCCTGCCTCCCCACCCACCTCGTGCTCCCAGGTGGCCCCACATGGTGTGGGGTGCCTCCTTCTCTCAGGAAATGTAAGTAGTAAAAGTCTTCTTTCAATGGCATTAGCCTCTCCATGTCGTCACTTGGTCACCTCCATAAATTAAAACCCCATGGGCACAGTCAGTGAGACATGCAGTCCCCACTGTGAGGTCTGCGAGGGTCGAGACCTTGCTTATCCTGTCCTCCGTCGTGTCCCCAGTAGCAAGCTCAGTGTTTGGCAGCAGTAGGTTCTCAGCAAACAGTTTTTGAGTAAGTGCATGAAAAGTTGTAATATGGATATGTATGCACGTAAGTATATATATAAACAGTTTAAAAACTTCAAAAGATGCCATAAGGCTGAGCATGTCAAGAGCCACTTTACTGGCAAGAAGTGTTGTGTTGTCATAGACTAGTGGTTACTGTGGGCTAGACTTGAAGGAGAAGTCTTGGAAATGAACTGGACTCTGATAACGAGACATTGGATAGGGAAAAAAGGGAGTGGGACAGTGTAGGTGTCAGTCCCCAGTGCTGCTGTCACTGCACACTGATGACTAATGCGTACTCACTTCTGAAATGAGGACTAAGTTCCGTTTGAAATGATGTGGGCTTAAGAGTGCAGGGAAAAGGTCTTGGCATGATGTTCTTGGGTTTTGCCAAACCCTAATGTTGTATTTGGAGCCCTCCTGTGCCCCCAGGCCACGAGAATTCCCCTGTCCCCATCCCATACCCACATCAAGCATATTTCCAAGTCTTCTGGGAAGCCACACAGTCAGCAGTCAGAGCTCTGATCCTGCTTCAGAACAAGCAAGGCAAGATCTGAGTTCAATTAGCAGAAATTTCCGTGGGGAGCATTTGTTCAGAAAGTTGGCCGACAGCCTCTGGTCCTCCTGAGCTCCAGGAGTGGGTGAAAGGTTTGGTGGACAAAGCTCTCTTCATTGTACAGGGATTGCAGGAGATGTGCTGTGACCGAGGACGTCTTTACCTGCCAGTCCCGAGTGGGTCAGTGTGACCAGGAGGCCACGAGGCTGATGAGCTCCCCTTCACATGGGAACCAACCCAGCTAAAGCCAGTTTCCCATTTCATGGTTTAGCTCCACAAAGAAAGTATCGTTGGCTTTTGAAAATGGAATATAAGGAACTCTTGGAATTGTGTTAGGTAAATGAATAAGATTTTACCACAATTTATAGTTCTGACATCACAGTGACTAGAGATCATCAAATTAATCAACCAGAGATGCAGCCTTATTATGGAAACATAAGAGAGACAGCAAATGTCTGTAGAACCTTTGCAAGGCTGCAAAATCTGTTCTCATAACACATTCAGGGTTAACAAGACGGGGTGGATGGCTGAGGCAAAAGCTCTGTGACTTCTGAATATCTTGTAAGAAGGGACCCGTCCATGCCTAAGACAGCAGTGTTCCCCCAAGAGCTGGGCTGTTAATCTGCACCCTCAGACTTCACTGGATTGATGTGGGTCCTTTTCCTCTGTGTTTAAACAAAGTCAAGTCTGGTCACTGAGTGGTTTGAAATGAGGAGATTCCTAATTCTAGGAAAGGAATATGGGATGCACAGCTGTTGTATTTGATATGCTCGGAGACCTTACTGTTTTGATGTCTAACCTAACCCTCCACTCTGTTGAGCTATTGCCTTAAATTTCTTAATCTCTCTAAGCTTCAGTTTTCTCATCTGTAAAATTCTGAAGGACTTGTGGTGAGGGTTAAATGAGAAAATGCGGGTATATTGCTTAGCCCAGAGCCTGCCACAGAGTAGACCTTCAATAAGCATTAACCACACTTGCTATTATTACATATGCAAGGTCATCATTTCAAAGAGTTGTGGACAGTGGATTGCCGAGCCACGCTGGACTAGACGCCATAAATCTTGAGACATTTCCTAGTCTCTGCCTTTGGCTTGTTTTGTAACTTTAGGCACTTGCTTAAGTCTGGGAGTGGAGAGAGATAGGACTTGGCACTACAGCAGGTCAAATGATAAGGGCTTGGAGGGGATGTGGTGACCAGAGCTCACAGGGTCTAGGTGGGTGGCTTACCTGGATGAAAAGCCACTCAGTCTGAGGCTGCATAGGTCTTTAGGGTCCATAATGAGGCAGGTGGTGGTGGAACTTACCTAAGAGTGCTAGACTTTGAGAAGAATAGCGACAAACTAGAGGATGTTACAGGATAATGAGTGTTCTCTGGACCAGAGCTTCTAAGGCCGGAATAGAAAGATAGATTTGGAGTAGTGGGGCAGAGGGTGACTGATTCAAACTTCCAGTAATTTGAGAGAGTTATTCTAGGGCAAAATCTAAGACCACTGGTTAGAAGTTATGGAGAGGCATTTTCAGTTCCATTGCTGGGTGGGATGAGGGTAGTGGAATCTTCTGGAAATTAGCTATGGAATGGCCTACCTTGCAACGCTGAGTATCTAGAGCTTGTTCAAGCTGTCTGGGCTGGTTCCCAGGGATACTGAGGAGGGTTCCTGAGCAGCAGCATCTGAAAGGGACTCAGTATAGCCTTGTGGGTAGAAGTGATGGCCAAGGAAGATTTTCCAGAAGAAAAGTCCCCAAGAAAGAGTGGATGTTAGGTAGACAAGGTTGGGGGTGTGGGCGAGGAGAAGAGGCATAGGGAAGGAGAGAGCACACGGGGTGCTGGGACGGTGAGTAGTTTGCCATGGTGGGGGCCCAGGTGACGTGGGGAGTGAATGGAGAGGAAAGTAGAGAATTCTTTAAGAGCTTTTTGTTATCTTGAGGAGATAGGACTTTATTTTGAGTGATATAAGGAACCATTGAAGGGTTGTAAGCAATGGAGTGACATGCAGATGGTGTTGTAGAAAGATCACTCTCACTGCATCAAGGGTCTCTGTAAAGGAAGAAGGGAATAGCCTTCCCTGAGACCCACTGTGAACTGGATGCTGCAGGTAGTGACAGCACAGCCACCCTCTGGATGAATAGTCATCTCCATTTCACAGATGGGGAAATTAAGGATCAGGGCAGTTGAGCAACTTCCTCAACACTGCCCTGTTATTAAGTGATCAAGGAAGATTCAAAACCAAATGGGTCTGATTCCAAAGTCTGTGCTTTGTTTTACTTGAATGAAAACAAAACCAAACCAATACCCCTTTTGAAAATATACCCAAATCTGAAATCTTCAGAGGAATTTTACCTATTCTGAAAAAGACTGAGCTCACACTCAAGTGTGCCTAGCCATGAACCGTCCCCCTTTCATGTCACCTACCGCTGCTGTAAGTCCCTCTTCCTCCTGGTTGAGATTGTTAAACAAGGGCCAATCGGACACGTCTTACCAGGAATTGGGGGTTGGGGTTCTGAGGCAGTTTGTCTTTCTGTGTAGCTGGACACTTGGGTGCTAAGGGGCAGCTACATCCACTGCATGGGATGGAGAAGCAGAGAAGGCAGGCTGCAGAGAGAGAATGCAGCAGGGAGATGAGCAGAGAGGAGAGACACAGAGGTAGTCCCACTTTCCAGATCTTCTTATGGTCCATCTAGATTTCCTGAGACCCTCTCATCATGACAATGTATTTCCCCCTTTGGTTTAAGTTAGCTACAGTTAGCTTCTGTTCCTTTGGAAGAAGATGGAAAGATATGGCTTCATGAGCATTTCTGGGGGTACCAAGGAAAGCAGGCAGTGGGAGGATGTGGGCTATCCTCCCCAAGGGGCTGGGATGCCTTCTCCTAACTCCCATGGAGTTGCCACTTATGAGCAGCTGAGTGAGCCTGGGTTGCTTGTTGAAACCAAGAGATGGGGATGGAGCCTGTGAACGCACTGGCATGAGGAGTCACGGAGACATCACACGGGGAGCCCGAGGTGCAGAGGCAGCAGATGGACAGGAGTGATGGCAGGGAAATCGTGGGGCGGGGACTGCTCCATCTCAAGCCTCAGAAGTGGGGTACAGGCCAAGTTTAGCAAATCCAAGGGAGTGGAAAGGCTCAAGCAGACATCTGGTTTATAATTGAAATCAGAGGCTTAACTAAGTCAGGTTGCAAAGTTCTATTTATTTTATTTTTATAGAAGAAATGCATGGGGGTATTCTTATAAAATTCTAAGCTATAAATATATGTGGAGTAAAAAGTGAAAATCCCCCATCATCCCCAAATGTTTAAGAGTGAAATGCCCTGGGAAACCTGGCCAAGCCCTGAAGAGCCCAGTTCAGGGTGAGAAGGGTCCCAGGCTGCAGGTAGCAGGGAAGAGATGAGAGCACAGCACTGCCCTCCCTCCCAGGGGGTGCCACACCAATGCCTGGGTCAGAATTTGTTTTTGTTTTTTTTTTTAACTTAGCATAGAATAAGATTTCATTAAGCGTCATTTGTTATCACGTAAGACTTTTTTATTGACTTGAGAGGAAGGTACAAAGAGCTCCCATATACCTCCTGTCCCACATGTGCATAGCTTCTCCCCTTGCCAACATTCCCCACCAGAGCGGTATAGTTGTTACAACTGAAGAGCCTACATTGACACATTAATACCCCAAAACTGTAGTTTACATTAGGGTTCACACTCTTGGTGTTGTACATTTTATGGGTTTGGACAAACATACAGATGCTTCTCAACTAGATGGGGCTATGACTGGATAAACCCATTGTCAGTTGAAAATATTGTAAGTCAAAAATGCATTTAACACAGCTAACCTACTGAACATCCCAGTTTAGCCTAGCCTACCTTAAACACGCTCAGAACATTTACATTAGCCTACAATTGGGCAATATCATCTGCCACAATCCTATTTTATAATAAATGTTAAATATCTCACATACCCCATATCGCTAGCTTGATAAAAGATTAAAATTCAAAGTACATCAAAATTACAACGGCTTCACATGATTATAAAGTAAAAAAATCGTAAGTTGAATTATCATAAGTCGAGGACCATCTGTGTAACGAAACGTGTATCTGCCATTGTAGTTATCAGTCAGGGTAGTTTCAAGATCCTAAAAATCCTCTGTCCTCTGCCCATTCATCCTTCATCCCTTCCCTGTCAACAACAGACATTTTACTGTCTTCTTAGTTTTGACTTTCCCAGAGTGTCACATCGTTGGAATCATATTCTGGGGCAGGATTTTTTAAGCTTCTTCGACTCTTTCCCAAAGTAGGTACAGTAGAGAGAGCTGGGCCAGTTCCTGTCAAAGTAGTGGGTGTCCCCTGAGTCCACCAACCTTCTCTGCTGATGTAGTCTCAGTGCCCATCCTGGCCAGTACCCCTCACTAGGGAGTGGGGTGAAGTTAGTGGCCACTTATTCCCAATCCCTTACGCCTTGCAATCTAGCCTCTTTCAACTCTTTTTGAATGCATTATTGAGAATGGGGCCTTCAATAGGTAAAATTTTGCCTTTGTCAACTATTTTGACGTTTACCTTTTTCATTTATTGACGATTTCTCTAATTTGGAGGATTGGTTTGTCAGGACTGGTTAGGTGAACCTTATGTTTGTCTTGGCAAAAAATTAGGACAAACAAAAAAAGTTTAGATTAAGAAATAAAAGCTTGTATCTTTTCTCACCTCCAATTCTACCTTCACAAATTTCTTTAGTAGCCTCCCAGAATTTTAAAAATCACGTTGATTTTTAAATAGCTTGGATATGTATAATTCTTTTCTTGTTTTTTTAATTGCAAATAAAGTTGCATTGACTATCTTTATACATGTATCTCTGTGTACTTTGATATCTATGGAATATATTTCTCATGGTAGAATTTCTGGATCAAAATGTATGTACATTTTTAAACTTTTCTATATGCTGCCAAATATACTTCTATAAAATTATACCCAATGAGACTCCACAAAAAGTATGTGATTGTGTCTTTCTCCCCATACTCACCAACATTAAGAGATTACCAAGCCTTTAGTGTTTTCTAATTTGATAGGGAAAAGCAGTGACTTATTTTTTCATCCTTTATATTTTGAGTTAGGTTGTGTACCTATGATATATATGTATTTTTAATGAACAGATAGTTAATTTCCTTTACCTTTTTTTCCTATTGATTTATAAGGCCTCTTTGGTTACTAAGAAACTGGACCTTTGTTTAGTTTCTAGATAAAAGCCTAGTTTCTTAGTTTCTTAGTTTCTACATATGTTGCAAGGACTTTTCTCCACTTTTTAATTGGTCTTCTGACTTTGTTTATGATGCATACCATATTTGCCATACAGAAGTTTATTTATGTAATTTAATTTAAATTTTTTATAGATACATTATTTGATCTTTTCTTTTATGATGGCCAGAGTGTGATGTCCCATGCTGTTAGGAAGAACACAAAGGTCTTCAAAGAGAGATAGACAGCTCAGCTGCCAGCTGATTGCAGTGGCAACGTTGGTCTCCTGTGATTTCTCTGTGCTCCTAGGAGAGCAGTACAAAGAACCTTTTATTTTCTATATTGGGATGAGGTGAGGGATGTTAAAGAAGGGGGTGGTGAAGAGTGAGAGGAGGAACAACCCAAATGCCGCCTAGCAAGGGGATAGGAGAATAGAGGCAAAGTTGGAAGTAAAGGAGGCAGCCTGCTTTCATGCCCCCTAGCTTGAATTTGGAGCACGGGGATGGGCATGGGTGGGTGCCGTAGGCGGGTAACTGCAGGTCTGGGGTGACCACCTTCTCGGGTTCCCCTGTCTCTGGTAAGTTGACCCTCCCTCCCCTCTCCCTCCATCCTCATCCCCTTTTCTCTGCAGCTCAACCCCAGCCTGCACAATGGAAAACATCACATCTCATAGAAGACACTCCACACTTGACTGGAGTGAGTCTCCCACTGAAAACCAGTGATCATGGGGTACATGTAGATGGAGATTGATGGTTCTTGGGTATGGTGGTTGAACTGCAATGCTCCTTCCATGCCACATAGTGTGGCTGGATGAGTTTTCTCACCGAAATGCCCAGAAGAGGAAAGAGACATTTGCAAGGTGTAGATGCTATGAGAATGAACCATTTGGAGCCCTTGCAAAATCCTGCATTTGACCTTTGTCTTTTCCTACTCAGAGGTTGGCTTCCTAGTTTAGGCATCACTCAGGCCCTTTGCTTCTTGTTTTTTCCTAGATATCTGATCCTTGGGTGTCTTGAAGCTCAGGCTCACTTCTACTAAAGCAGTGGTCCCCAAGCTTTTTGGCACCAGGGACGAGTTTCATGGAAGACAATTTTTCCACAGATCGTGGGCGGAGGTGCGGAGCTTAGGCTGTGATGTGGGTGATAGGGAGCGGCGAAGCTTCACTCGCTGCCCGCCCCCACCTCCTGCTTTGTGCCCCCTCCATTCCTAAGTTTCATCCAAGACAATTTTTCCAGGAGGCGGGGCGAGGGGGTGTGTGAGCAGGGAGGCGGAGCTCTGCAGTTAGGTCCCTAACAGGTCTTGGACCTGTGTCAGGGGTTGGGGACTGCAGCATTAGAGGAAAAAGAGAAGGTACATTACAAACCAAGCAAGCTTGCCACTTGTTAACCACTATTATTTGGGATGACAGTAAATTAAAGCTAATGTCTCAATCCAAGGTTTGAGATTGTATTAGGGATTTCTGGAGAAACAAAACTAATAGGCTGTATAGAAAGAGATTTATTACAGGAATTGGCTCCCATGATTATGGAGGCTGAGAAGTCCCACAGTCTGCTGCATGCAAGCTGGAGAATCAGGAAAGTTGGCAGTGTAGTTCCAGTCCATGCCCCAAAGCCTGAGAAACCAGGATGGAGGTGCTAGTGTAATTCCCATTCTGAGTCTAAAGGCTGGAGACCAGGAGGGCTGGTCTCTGAAGACAGAAAAGGATGTCTCAGCTTAAACAGAGAGCCTGACTTCCCCCTTCCTCTGCCTTTTTGTTCTATTCACCCCTCAGTGGATTCGATGATGACTGCCCACATTGGTAAGGGTGGATCTCCTTTACTCAGCCTACCAATTCAAATGCTAATATCTTCCAGAAACACCCTCACAGACATGCCCAGAAATAATGTTTTACCAGCTATCTGGGCATCCTTTAGCCAGGTCAAGTTGACACATGAAATTAACCATCACAGGAATTGTGCATGAATTTGGGGTCGAGCTAACAAAGGAGAACAGATGTTCTCAAAAGTGCGAGGGGGGTGGGGAAGGGTGTAGCAGAGGCAGTGGGTGATAGTGGGTGGCAAAATGGAGGGAGGAGCCTGGGAGGTGGAAGTGTCCCCTCCCCAAGCTGCCGCAGTCACGCCTGCTATGGAAACAGTGGTGTCCTCGGGAAAGAAGAGGCAAATGAGCTCCTCACTTGTGGGGCAGCACATTATGCATGCTGGACCAGAGGGGTTAAAAAGTAATAGGGGAAGAGTGAATGAGAAAAATCCCACCCGGCTGAAAAGGGTGGGAGGGCTCAGCAAGTCCCTGGGTTTATTGTGAAGGCAGAAGTTCTTCAGGCTGATTAAGTGGAATTAACTTCCCCGTCTGGGATCTTACAACCTCCTGTTGCTCTCATCTCCCCAAACCCTTGTTTTACCTCTTCAGAGACTACTGGAACCCTGAGGAATTTATTAATGAGGTCCAATTACAGAAAATTTCAGAGTTTTAATCGATTTTGGATGCAGGGCTGAAGGGTCCATCTCAGGCCCTGCTCTGAGAAATTGTACATTAAACAAGAGCTAAGATGAACCGCCTACTTGATTTCCCTACTGTTCTCACCCTTTCCAACCATCCGTGGCACCCACCCCCTCCCCTTCACCTCAGCCCCGTGCCCAGCCTTCACACAGAGCTGCGGACTTCAGTTGGCCCTTATTCTAAACACTGCAGAACAAGCAAGGGGCACAGGCCGGTCAGTAGCCCTGGCTGGCTTCTGTCCAACCTCTGTCCACCTTCATGTGTGGCTATCATCTAGGTGTTCTGGAGAGACCTTTCCTGGCCATTTCCACCCCTGTCTACTGCAGCAAACAATCTTTATTTCCTCCTCCCGGTTATTTTGGAAGACAGATTAGAGGCCTGAAAAAACACTTAGAATAACTCTTTAAACAGGTTTTCCAAACACTGGTGGAAGGAAACAAAGGCGGTGGGTGAGAGAGTCATATTTGAATAATGTGCTGTTTATCAGCCGAGTGGCCTCAGGCCCCACACAGCTTGGGCTCTCCCAGCCTGTGGAAACTGCAAACTTCCGGGGCTTGGTCTCTGGTCTCTGAGGCAGCTCCTCACCCTGGGACACACGGCCCCTCCACCAACTGCTGTGGGAATGCCACATCTGGCATTCCTGCAGCCACTTCCTCTCTGGGGAGAAGCCTGTGCCCCACCCTGTGCAGTTTCCCAAAATGATGCCGGGGCCCCTGGGAGCTTGGCTGGGAGCTGCTAACATCCTCCTTGGAGGCTCTGCTCAGCTGATTAAACATTCCTCATCTGGGAAGACATTTAAAGGGACCATGACATAGCATGGCCAGGTTTTCCATAGCTGAAAATTCCATTTGCCAAGGTGGGAGGCACAGTTATTTTTTGGTTTTGTTTTTTTAAGTGAAGCTAAGTAGGCTGGAAGATTGGCCTTCAGAGGTGGGAGCTTTAACCCTGCCTCTTAGAGGAAGCCTTCCCGTCCACTCTAGCTGACAGGGACTTCTTAAATTAGCCAAGATTCTTTTGGTTGCAAGTGACTGAAAAGCCAATTTATCTATAGATTGAACAAATGTGGGCGTTTGTGGGTTCCTTAAATCAGGGTGGGAATGCAGCTGGGTCTCAAGCATAATTGGAGACTGTGATGTGTGAAGTCTGGCTCGTGCTGGTTCTTGAGAGTTGATTGTTCGATTTTCAGGAACTTTGTGAGCCAGTTATTAAACACAGCCATTATTAAAAATTAAATTATATAAATTCATGAGTAAAAATTATATTAAACATAAAGGTAATAAATTCTAAAACCTCATTGCTTCCTAATTATTTTACTGCATTTTGCTATTACCTACATTCTTGAGATTCTGTCTGTCTTGGTATTCACATGGTGGAAACGCCATACGACAGTGTGCTGTTGTGCGTCTCATCTCAACTCCACATTCATTGGTGTCACATTAGAAACTTGACATTGGCCAGGGTGGAAGCATTTATACTATAGAAATGAACAGATGTTACAAATCAGGGCTTGCTTGATCTATTTTGTTGATTGTCTAGACTTCAGAAAGTGGTGGAGAAAATGTTGACAATACAAATTGAACTTAAAAGTGTGTTATGTCTGCAGTGGTTACATTGTGAATAGCATCAAAAATTGAGAAAATCTTTCAGTTTTTGAAAACTATTATCAGATTTGGCAAAGAAGTCAGTCCTGTTATTGAAAAATGAGTCAAGTTTCAACATATGTCTTTGATGACTTTGATTTTTACATAAAGAAAGTTACCAACCAACGTTCATGCCAGAACTACATTGGGAGAACTGGTTGTTAAACATTTAGCAGCACACCACTGAGTGGAACCACACTCTTTGATGTCACAGGGCTTTCTTATCTCATGTTTCTGGTTATTTCTCTGTGTTGGTTTTATTTCCTCAGACCAGCATCTTCCAAGAGGATAGCACTATGTGTTCTGGCAGCTCCAAAATTCATGTCCCCAAGCTTCATTTCACAAAAGGGTCAGAAAGAAGGAACCCTCTCCCCTTATTTTCAACTTGAAGACTTCAGGAAAGGACTCTGACGGGTTTGATTTACATCCGTGACCAGGAATGCAGTTCTATGATTGGCCCAACAGAAGCACTTAGTGGGGAGTGTGTGTGTGTGTGTGTGTGTGTGTGTACTGGGGGTATATTGATGACCAGGTCCTCAAAAGACAGGGATTGGGATTGGTGTTGCCAAAAAAAAAAAAAAAAAAAAAAAAAAAGAGAGGAATTGTAGATAGATGAAATAATAGATGTTTTTCTTTTCACCATAAAAATTCAGGCAAGTTACTTTATCCTTCTGAACTTCAGTAAAATGGAGACAACTTAATCTACTTCATAGGGTTATTGTGAGGATTAAATAAAATAATGTGCATGAAACATTTTACACATAGCAAATACTCAAATTATCGTTGCTACAGCATTATTTGAGGTCATGTCACTTTTCCTAGACTGTAAGCTCTGAAAGAGTAGGTGTTTTGCCAGTATTTTATACCACTTTTAGCATTCTACAAAAGCATTTTTTTTACACAGCAGGCACATGAATGAATATTTTTAGAAAATTTTCATAAATATTTATAGCAATAGCATCTCCACTTAGGCTCTAATGTAAATCAACTATAGTTATTCTCTACTTAACTATTTTACTTACTATTTACTAGATAATGGAAATCACTTTCTGGGCCTCACATGCCATCAAAAAGTTCTAATGGATTGTGTGTTTCTTTGAGCAAAAAATAAATATGCATGGCTGGGAAATTCTGAATTTGCCTTCCTGTCTACAGACAAAAAAAAAAAAAAAAAAAGAAGGAAAAGAATTCTCTGTGATCTTTGATCTGCGACAGATTTGCAAATAACCACTTACCTGGAACGTATCATTAGTTTATGTCTGGCTGGTGGAAATTTTATTATTTTTATTGCCTGTGTTTTACTTGGGGGAGACGATCATTGGTGGTTGGCTATTGCTTTATATTTATGTGCAAAAAGGGGGCTAGAGACAGCCTCTGCACCAAGACTCAAGGTCCTGAGGACTAGAGTAAGCTGTTACCTCTAGTTACTTTTACCCAAGTCCCTGAAGCTCTGGGTGAGGTAGCCTAGGCCCTGAGCCCTAGGGCTTGCTTTGCCTGTCTGTTTTCATTCTCTGGAAGCAAAAATACCATTCTCTGCTTCTAGACTACTCCCCTATCTTCTGTCTTAAGTCAGGGTAGTTCCCATACCCAATTTGCAGAACTCACTTTGTGTAATTTTTCCTCTGAATTACCCCAGACAGCTCCAATCAGTTTCACTGACTCCCACCCCAATTCTAGCCTCCATCACTTCTATTTCTGGGCAGTGGCATTCAGTCAAGTTGTTTGGTTTTGTTTTCGGTTTGTGACCATCTTTTCCACTGAACCGAGAGCAACTCACGGCAGGGCCAGAGCAGTCCTGGTGGGACTGCAGGGCCTTGCCCACCCCGGGAGGCATTCATTGTCAAGGGCTCTGTCTGGATTCAGGGGTCAGATCCTTCTACCAAGCACAGCTTGCTGGGCAGCAGATAATGGCAAGGACAACTGAAGAATATCACCGACACCAGGCTTTCTCAGAGTGAGACTCCCATGATCCTGCTGTGTTGTTTGTGATGTCCCTTTCTTGTGCCTTCCATGCTAGGATTGATTCAAAACACCTTTGGTTTTGTCCAAAAGTGTCCATGTGAACAATTGCTATTCTGAAAATACTCTTTGGTATATGTGCAGAACCTCTGAGTTCTGTTATACTGAGCACTTGAAACACTCGTTTTTTTTGTTTGTTTGTTTGTTTTCCTATGCTTAATTTTAAACCTCAAATTCTGCTGAAGTGATTTAATTTTCTTTGAACCGCCCTCTCTCATATTTCTCTGGGCAACTTCCTTTCCTAGGTTGACAAAGCAAGCTGGGGATTTGCCTATTAAGATTTTTAGTTGCAGGTGACAGAAGTTAACTTATCTGTGCATTTATGTATAGGTGTTCAGAGCAACTACTGCTGTACTGTCACTTATAACATGACAATGCTTTTGGCATTGTTAGGCCAAACGCAGGTCCCTGCATTTGTAGACGTAATAGCAGCTACCATACATTGAGCGTGTGCATTGTGGCTCCTGTTGCACTAGGTACTTCATACGTGTTCCCATTTAGTCCTGAGAATAACATGGTGCATTATCATGACCATTTTATTGATGAGGAAACAGAGTCCCAGCTAAGTAACTAGCTCAAGATAACACAGATAATAAATAGCAGAACCGGGATTGGGACCCCAGCCCCCTGAGGCCTAGCCCAGTCCCCTCCTCACTATACTGCATTGTTTTTCTCATTGGTGGCAGAGAGATGTGGGGGATTATCTTGGCACCCATCAAATCCCACTACGCCAGCATCTGTCTGTCTTCAAGGAGTAGGGCAGCAATTTGGTGTGTGCACATTTGTCCTCCTTCAAAAGCTTTGGCCCATGGCTTTATCGACACTGCTTTCCCCTGATTCTAGCTGACAGACTTGGGCTTCTTTCTCAACCTACGTCATGAGCAGATCCATTCATGAAGTTCTTGTTCAGAATCCTGGTTACAGACAATAATCTCTGTGAAGTTGAAGGAGTTGAAGGAGACCACGTTTCCCTGGAAGGTGTCTGCCTGTGACCCAGGGGATTGTCAGGGCTGGTGGGGTGGGGTGAGGGAATTGGGCCCTACGCAGGTCGTTCAACCCAGGGCAACTGAAGGGGTCACTGAACCCATTTCTCTGCCTCCATGCTATTTCCCCCAAACCATTTAAAGAGCAGGATATAAAAGGAAAACAGTAAAAAACATAATTTTATTATTTAAGAATACAGTCCAAATGCCTTGTTATCCAAATCTCTCCTTCTGCACCTTAAGTTGATTTCCCCTTATTCAGTTTTCCAGGCATATGAAAAAAAATCATCATGATTGGGATATTTGAAGTTCCTAAAACTTCCTGTTCATCTTCTCTTCTATTCTCTTCTGAGCAAACCCCTCTCCCCCTCAACCTTTTAGGTATTTCCTAGTCCACTTGAGCTCTTAACCAGTTTTGTGTTTTCCTCTGTATCTCATCTAAATTTATTACTTGTTTAGGTTTTAATGTGATAATTAACAGAGTGTATTAATATGGTCTGACAAACATATATTGAGTGTTCACTCTGTGCCCAGCAGAGCTATGTGCTCCAGGGGACAAAAGAATGGGTGCTGGCAGGTCCCCACTCTTGACTACCTTACCATCTGATAAAATAAAAATGTAATTGTTTCAAAAGGGGTTTTTGGGCCAAATAGAAATGTCTCCCACAGTGATTTCAAGACATCATTTTCCATATTTTTTTGTCTTTATGACACAGAGCTTGCTCTAATTTATGATTTTCAAAAGATTTTGTCTCAGTGAAATCTTTTGTACTCTCTCCTATGTTGATCTCTCCCTTCTCTGAATTCTTTTAGTGCTATGGCCAGTACTACACAATCTATTGGGTCTCTAATTGTTTCCTGTGTGTAGCTCTTTTCTTTTCTACTCCCAACCAAAATGTAAGCTGTGGAAGGCAAGGACAATAGTTATTACTTTTCTGCCACTTAATATCTGCTAAAGTGCCAGACACATAGTTAACATTAGAAAAGCACTTTGTGTCTTGGTTTATGAGCTGACACCTACAAGAACCCTTCTTCCCTGTAATGTCTACACACTTCTGATTTGCTGTTTTTCATCTACTGACAATGGGAGAAATCAAATGAAAAACTTGTCAGAACTGTGGACACAGTAAGAGTAACTCAGGTCTGAGTGATGTTCTGAAAGATCTCTTATCAATGAAATGCAAACTGCATTAGACATAAATTTGTAACATTTTAATATCATTTTGCCTACTCAGAAGTTTCCCTTCCCCAATCTCATTCTTACTTTTTGGTTATTTCCATATTTTGAACTGGCCGAGGTAGTTAAACAAGTTCTGAGTAAATGTGATGTCACTATCATGGCCTTCCAAGTAAATTTATAAATTGTTTTCTAATTTTCAAATTCAGAAAATAGGGACTTCTTATGACTTTATGGTTTTGACTGATAAATAGGTTGGCTGGATTTTTAGTTGAGTTATGAAAAAATCTAATGAAAATGTGATATTTATAATCCAAGGTATATTATTTTGTCTTCAAATATCCGAAAGAGCTAAACCATTTGCCTCCCAAAAATAATCCAAACAAATCTATAAAGTATAATTAATACATTCAAATTTATATGACGATTCTATATAAGAAATCCTTTCAACAAATCCCTGTGTAACTAATAATTTATTATTTGATATTTAACAAAGTGATACTATCCATAATAGTATTCTCCTTTGGTAATAAATGCAGAACATGAGGGGATTTGGAAAATCAACCCAGGTATACCAAAGAGGGAGGAGTACAATTATGCTTAAATAAATCTTTCAAACCCAGGGGTTAGCATTGATTTGAGATAATACTGGACTTGTTCTTTTGGAAAACCCAAGTTGGCTTGGGTAGCATGGGCATTGGATATCGACTTTTCTCAAAGCAAAACAATTCCACAAATATTTGCTGAGTGCCTACTATGGGCAGTATTCCCATGCAGACCCTCAACCAAGTATTAACCAGATAGAACACTGCTTAGTTTCAAAGATATAATGAAATTGAGGATATGAAGGATGATATGGTCTTATACTCCAAGCAAGTATTTACTGAGTACCTAATGTGTGTCAGTAACCATAGTATTATCTTACATTCTCGATTATAGATGAGAAAATTGAAGTTCAGAGAGGCTAGATAATTTGCCTAAATATAGCAGCCCAGGTTTGCAATCAAGTCTAACCCCAGTGGCGGAGTCTAACTCTCATGTGGCTGCAACCAGAATTCCTGCCCCAGTAGAACCCCTTCTCCTTTTTTATTGGGCTCACAATTACATGGGATGGAGACAGGAGGGCACAGATGTCAGCAGTGGTCAAGATGTCTCACAGATGGTAATTCTAGTTTCCGGACTTACAGGAATTTTGTGAGAATTAGCACTGGTATTAGTAAGAAGTGCTTTGAGCATTTCAGATGAAAGGCTCTAGGTAAGTGTAAAGGATGGCTATTAGAGACTGGCATGGGATTTTATATGAAGGAGAGTGCTTACTAATTATAAGATAGCTGCTCATTTGTAGATTTCTTTTCTAGCTTAATCTCTCATTGGTGCTATTACAAGGACTAGAAAAATGCTCAAAGGTTTATGACCAAGACTCAAAAGCTAAGTTTGCATGTCCCGGATAGACCTATCTGATTAAAATAATAAAAATAATAATAGTAATTAGAATAAATCCTGTTTACATTTTGTCTTTGCTTCAATGGCTTCAGAGTCTCTGCAAAAACAGCCTGTAGTACCTATACTGGTTCATTGGTCTATGACTTACCTGAGCATCTGAGAACATTTTAGCAATACTAGGAACCGACAGGCCCACAGAATTAATGAGGCATTATCTGCACACCTGCTGGGGAGGAGAAGACGGGAAAGCTGAATATTTTTTTCCTGTAGCCTGAATGGCCACAAACCTTCCAACTCCTTTTATATTCTTAGCCAATCCTGGGTCAGCCCTGAAGGTTGTTATTATAAAGTCCCCCCGCCCCAAGTTAATGTTTCTCTTTGTCTATTGTTTATTTTGCATGACCCAGGCAGTGGCTCAGAAAGGAATGCAATTCTCATAAAACATTTTCCCACATTAAACAATTAAAAATTATTTGGGGGGAAAGAGAGAGAGAAAGAGAGAGAAAGCAAGAGAAGGAACTTGAAGTTTTGGAAAGACTTTTAGAGAAATTTCATGGGTATTTTTCTTTTGTGGCTATCAATAGAAGGCTAAGGAAAGGTGAAGTGCTATGGCTAAGGTCACCCCGCTAAGCAGGGGTGGCTGTGAACTGACCAGGTCATGAGGTGCCCGTGCTCTGTGTAAAAGGCACATTTCTGTGTTCTTTACTGTGGAATACTGTCTCCAAAAACCATCCTGAGATACCATCTGCCATCCTCTTCTTTTTTCGCCTGTTTCCACTTCTTCTCTTATAATTCGCACTTTGACTGATTATTAAAAAATGCAGCCAGTGGGCTCCACAGTCACCTCCCCAGCCTCATCATGCTATGCTAATTAAGGTAATGAGAGCTGCCATAATCAACTCACCCCTAATCGTGTATTGGCTTGAACACAACAGAATTGTTTTTTCTTGCTGAGAGAAAGTCTGAAAGGGTTGTCCTGATTGATAGGGTTGTGTCCTCCAAGCTGTGATCTAGGAACCTGAACTCCTTTTGTCTTGTGGCTCCACCATCTTCAACATTTGGCTTCCGAAGTCACCCTGGGCATGAGCACCCAGCCTCTGGATGGAAAATAGCAAATCTGTGCCCGGTTTGGTAGTGACGCATGCCATTCTGTTCCTATTCCCTTGGCTAGAACTCGGTCTGTGGCTGCACCTAACTTTCAAGGGAGTCTAAGAAATGCAGCCGGCTGTGTGTCCAGGAAGAGGAAATGGGATTGTTACCTGACTGCCTGGCTTGTGCACTTTCCCCAGTGTTGACTTCTGTGGTTTATTTTCCTTTCTTCAGTTCTTCAGGGATGGCTTTACTAATCCTCTGTGTCCTCTCAGTAGCAAGTATGATGGGCTCTCCTTGGAGGGACTTCGCCCTATTTCCTCATCTCTTCCCCTCCAGGCCCACTTTGTGTGGGAGCCTCTTGGCACCCAGGCTTCTCCTGGCCCTGAGTGCCGTCTCTATGGCATCCTGCTTCCCTCTTTTCAAGCTGCTCTATTGCATGTCCCTCATACCTCATGGGAGAGCAGCAAGCTCATGTCCTCTCCCTTCTACCAGCTCTCCTCTTTCCTTGCCCTATCCTAAACCAGAAGCTCTGGACCACTATTTCAGGTAAATCCATTTGCATAACCCTTTTCAGCTGATAAGGCCATTTCTTGTATATTGTCATGTTAATCCTTATAAACAACCTGAAAGATGGGCATCATCAGTGCCATTCCACCCATCAGAAAACAGATCTGGGGAGAAACGAGACTTTCCCAAGGCCACATAGTGTGCACAGGGTGAAGACTTAAGCTCAAGTTTATACAGAGTAAAGACTCAAGCTCAAAACCTATCATTCTTTTGAGTTTTTTAGAGCACTCAATTTTTTCCACCTAAACCACCTGTTGTAAGTACTTGTTCCTGCTGTCTCTGTTTTCCCACTCCTCCAGCCTCTCACCTCTTCTGCTGTCTCCCCAAAAAACTCCTTCATGCCCTGCCTTCAGATCTGTAAACTCCAGACGGCAGACTAAAGTGAATTGGCTCTAGAAGGAGCATATGCTGTACGCCTGAGACTCTGGAATGGTGAAAAGATTTGTGGACTGGTGAAAATTCTTTAAAATTTTTACTCTAATATAGAAAAACTAATGCCATGTGCAGAATGTGGGACTTCAGATAATCAATCAATCAGTCAATGATTGATCCATTACTTGCCCAGCAGTTTTTTGAGTTCTTGCTAATTAAAATGTTGTGTTTAGAGTTGTGAACCACACAAAAAAATGAATGACAGTCCCTGTTCTCAAGGAGGCTTGGAGTAGCAGGACAGAGAAGAATAAGCTCCAGACAATGATGATAAAATGTGGAGAATGATCGTGTCAGCAGGAAGTGCAAAGGTCACCTGCTATTCTACATGATAACTAACAAGAGTATGGCCAGCTGGAGAGGCTGAAGGTGGAGCTCATGAAGAAAATAGAAATTTGAACTGGTCTTTTCCTTTATTCCTATAGTTATTAATCTGACAGTTAATCTAAGCACATGCTGCTTAGATCTAACCTGCCACTAGATGTATGTTGAAGTGCAGTCCCTGTCTTCAGGGAACTCGGCATCTAGCAAGGAAGAAAGCCAGCCCACTGATGACCACACAAATAATTATTTCATGACAGTAGAAATAAGTGTTATGAAGGAAAAGTACAAAGTGTGCAAGAGCATCTAATTGGGAGACACAACGGAGTTTGCCCCTGTGGGAGAGGATTTGAATGCACTGAGACAGAGTGGGTCGAGGGGACACTCTAGGTGGCGGGAAGAAAGCATGGCGCTACCCTGTATAACAGTCTAAGCTGGGCCGGAAGGGAAGGTAGAAAAGATAAACTAGTACCGACCCCAGGAGGGCCTCCTCAGATGGCAGGAATCTGAACTTGATTTCTTAGGAAATGGAAACCCACAAAGGTTGAGGTAATCACAAAGAACATTTATGACCCAGATCAGAACAAGGTCACATGAGAAAGAATTACTTAGCTCTTGTTTTTGTACGTAAAACCATGCTGGGCTGTGTGAGAGGCAAGATGAGACAAGACCAGCGGGAGCGCAGCAGCTGGACTCATGGTACCTGTCGGTGGAAATCCTTTCTGCAGTTCACAACAGAAAGTCCTGGCCTGTTTGCTCGACTCAGGCGCACAGAGGCAAGGGCTTAGGAAGCAGACCAGGGAGGAGTGCGGAGGAGATATTTTCCCATCCCTGCCAGCTGCAGGTGAAGGTGGGTGCTCCCAGCACAGCCCAGAGCCATGCATGGAACAGCTGAGAGGTGTATTCTGCTTTCTGTTTTAGTGTAGACAGGACAGAAATGGGACCTTTCTCTGGATCTTGAGGGTTTTCCTTTCTTTGTCCTCCTCAGGTGGGGTGGTTGGTTGGCCTGACCCTGGCTGTGTTCTGACACAGCTCATCCAGCATTCCGCAGTGAGAGTATTTGCCACAACTCAAAGGCACGCCTCGCCGCAGCGAGCCTCCCCGCGTGCCCCTGTACGGCCCTCCTTGAATGTCTTCTTTAGAGAGGTTACACCTGGCACACAGACCCTGTCACCCTGTCAGCCGCTGACTGCATTCCTTACAAACCCAAACCCACTGGTGGGCAGAGCGGGAAGGTGACTGGCCACCATCCAGACAGTAAACAATAGAGGCAATTATTATGCAGCCATTAATCTTGTCAATCACACATTAACCCAGGCGGTGTGTAAACACTGTCCTCTGCCATTTTTTTCCCTTTTCTGTCTCTGCCTTTTTTCCCCTAGAAAATAAAAAGGGACTACATTTTACCACTTACCCAACATCATCCCTAATTCCACTTTTCCATTTATGGAGACAATCATACCAATATGGAAATTCCTTTAACATGAGTATTGATTTAATCTTTCATTTTTGTGTGATTTCTATTACGTATGACACTCTGCTGGGTGCTTGGGAAGCTGATTTTGCTGTTTTCTATAAATCTATGGTTGCTTTTTCACTGTGAGCTCCCCAGTTGAAAGGGCTGTGTTAACATAAAATACTCTCCTGATCAGGTAACGTAATGATCAATAGCACAAATGTATTACATGTTTTGAAGTCTCTTCCTACTACACCAGCATTAAGGACCAATTTCCCATTCATCTTTATCTGGGTAGATGTCGTCCAAAGACATCCTTATCTGTTTGAAAACCTATCGCAGTTGGCTTTGTGGTCAGAGAGATTTTTTAAAAAAACCAACAACAACCCAGGAGCAGTTTCAGAAGCAGCTAAATCTAGCTTTGCTCAGGGCAGAGGGTGACGCGGGCAGAGTTCCTCCTCAAGGCCCCCAGCCTTTCTTTCTCCTTTTGTTCGCTCTCCCTTCAGTACCCTTGACCTCTCCTTTCCCTGCTCCGTCTCCAAAACCAGCTCTAAGAAATGACTCATGTCGTTTATCTCTTCATGGGCATTAATAAGTCTGGAGAATGCTTAGTCCTGCTATGTTTTCAGGGAAAGCCTTATCTTTAATTTTGGAATGAAAGGAATTTCAGGTATTAGATCACAACTCAAAGGTCAGGTTTTTAAGTTCTGTTCACATAGTGATCAGAAAACTAATTTTTCTAGTGGAAGGGGAGCAGTTTTGATCAAGCCCTCTTCCCAGACTCAGGGCTGACCCATCTCTGCTCTCTCCTCGTTGTGGAGCCATCCCTGGAGGAGAGGGTATGAAGTTGGGATGGGCAGGACAAAGAGCACAGAGAGATTCTAAAACATTGCTCAATTAAGTGTTTGAGACTGATTCCAGTAGAACCCTAATAAATGTCACCTAAGAAGATTTCGGAGATATGAGAGAAAGATCCTTTGAAACTGGGCATTGCCTTCCTTCTTCCTTCAGGTATAGCAGGGAGTTCCCCAGAAGGCTCTGATGTTGAGGGCAGCCCTGCTACCCCACTTTTTGCAGGGCAGGGACCTGGAGTGAGGTCTTGCTTACTTAAATGAAGTCAGCATATTGTTTCCAGGGAGTTGGAAACATTTTCATGCTGCTGGGCATGAACTTGCAAGCTCATTTTCTCAGATTGGGTTCATGCATATAGGGTGGTACCATGTATTCACTAGAAAGGGTCCAGACTTGATGTGGCATTTTGGTTCTGTCTCTAGATCTAGGCTAAAACATTCATTATGGAGCTTAATTCTGGGAAGATGAAAGAACAGACTGGTCCATGGCTGAAGTTCCTTCCATCTCCAAAATTCCAACGATCCTAAGACCTATGAAGTAAAGTTAATTGGTGCAACTGGATAGGGTGTTATTTAAGCCAAAATGTGTAGAGTCAGGACACTGATAAAAGGTAAGAGCCAGGAATGCAAGAGATATTGGCCGCTTTCCACAGCTTGTTTTTTCCCAAACTGGATCAATTCTAGGATCATGGGAAGAAGTAGAAGCTACAGGTGGCAAATCAATACTGTGTCACCAATGAAATCGTTCAGGGAAACATTTTCATAAAGGGTGGGAAGGAAGAGATTGGGTCTGGGAGACTTAAGGAAGAGGCCCATTTGTCCTAATGACAGTGGTTTTTTTTCCTGACAAAAAGCATGTTCCTTATTTGATGAAATTATTAAATTCAGCCATAGGAGAGTTCCTGAAAAAACAAGTTGCAAGTCAACAGCCATGGGACAATAAGGGAGTGTTTATTTCACAAATGATCAACTGTTTCAAAAGTACTCTTAGCCACCTGATCTTAATAAAGGTTAAGCACTGGACCTCATAGATCAAAACAGGAACAATAGAGAGAAATTTAGAGAAAGCTGATGATTTCAGAGTTTTTAAGGATTTCTGTGTTGGCAGAGTGTTTCTGCATTCAATGCCATTGTGGGTACTTTCTTCAGTAACAAGTTTGGTTAAAGAGTGATATTAGTTGAGTCAGGGTCCAGGGTTGATGCCCGTGGGCCAGTTGTCTCCAATTCAGTAATAATTGACCAAATCCCTTGTGTCCTTAGTACTTTGCCAGGAAAGACAGGACAAAAGAAAGGCAAGATGCATTCGCAGCCTTGGAAGAATTCAGCATTTTGCAGAGAATGCAAAACCACACTTAACATGGATAACAGACTTGGAATCTAGACACTGTCATTCTACCCTTACCTATGGGCAGGCCTGTTCCTTTTGTAGGCAGAGAATAACCCATTAAATATGAACTGTGCCAGTGTCCTTATGGTTAGTAGTTTTAGAAGCTTTCAATGTATTTGGGATTTCTCCTGCTGCTCCCTGCTTAGTCTTGAAAAGTATTAAATTAACAGATTAGCAAATTTTTAAAAAATTTTGACCAAGTTGCATTTATTCCAAGAATTCTAAGTTGATTTTACATAAGGTGCCACATTAAACAAATAAAACAGAGAAATCATATGATCATATGAGAAAATGTGAGAAAAATTTTCACCAAAAAAATATCCATTTTTGATAGAAAGTCTCTAGGAAACTAGGAATAGAAAGGAAGTTATGGATTTGATAAATAACATACAAAAACCTCTGGCAAGCATCATGCTTTGTGGTGAAATGTTTAGTGCCTTGGGTCAGGTTCCTCAGGAGCAGAGATTGAGAAAGGGAATGTTGAGGAAAAGGTCTGGGTAAAACCTGTACCACAGGGAAAGGAGCAGGGTAGGGCAGGGAGAAGGCGGGCACAGTGGTGGATTCAGATGAAGTTGGTCTCAGCTGGTCTCACAGGGAACTCTGGAACATGACCCATACCACAGTTATCCCGCCTTAAGGCAAGGAGGCTGGTTTCTTTGGTATTCCATATCTGTTAGACATTGGCTACTAACTACCCTGGGGAACCATGCAGAACTTACTATTCTGTTTCCAAGTGGCTGCCATTGGCCAAGAGCAATTCTCAGGAGGAGAGTACAGCTGTGAGCTGATAGCAGCCATTTCCCCCCTCGGCAAGTAGGAGAAGGACGCTTTGGCCCAGTAAAGGGATCTGGTGGGCACCAAATCCAGACTGCTAGATTGACATTTTATTTTAAAAATAACTCAATTCATCTAGAACTAGAAAAACCTTCATTTTACCCATTTCTAGGGATCTATCTGGCTTCATATTTCAAGTTTTTATCTAGTATCTTCTTCCTTCTACCAGTAGAACTTCCTGTAACAATTGTTGTGGTATAGGGCTGCTGGTAATGAATTCTCTCAGTTTTTGTTTGTCTGAAAAAGTCTTTATTTCTTTTTCATTTTAGAAATACTTTTTCACTGGGCATAAATTCTGGGTTATTAGGGTTTTTTCCCCCTCTTTCAACATTTTGAAAATGTCATTCTACTGTCTTCTGTCTTGCATAGTTTCAGATGGGAAGTCTACTGTTACTCTTAGCTTTATTCCTATGTATGTAATGTTCCCTTTGTCTCTGACTGTCCTCAAGATTGTCTCTTTACCTTTGGTTTTAAGCCACTTGACTGTGATGGGTCTAGTGGGAGTGTGTGGGTTTCATTTTTCTCCCTCCCTCCTCCTTCTTCTTCACTTTGTTATTTAATCTGTTTGGGATTCTCTGAGCTTCTTGGCTTAATGTATTTCATTAATTTTGAAAAAATTTCAGCCAATATCTCTTCAAATATTTCTTCTGCCCTATGCATATGTTAGACCCACAACTCATAAGCTTTGTTTTTTCTTTTCATTCTTTCTTTTTTTCCTTTGTGTTTCTGTTTGGGTAATTTCTATTGATCTATTTGCAAGCTCACTAATTTTTTCCTTGGCTTGTTGAGTCTCTTGATCAAGGCATTCTTTATCTCTGATATGACATATGTCATTTTGAACATTTTTGTTTTCTTACTATAGCATTCATTGCTCTGCTGGATTTTCCCATCTGTTTTTGCCTACTATTCACCTTTTCCACTAGAACTTTTAAGAGGTTAATCAGTTATTTAAAATTTCCTCTCTGATATTTTCAATATCTAGTTCATCTCTGAATCTTATTCTGTTGCCTGCTTTGTCTTTTGACAGTGAGTTATTTTCTTTAACTTTTTTTTTTGTGTGTGTGTACCTTCTAATTTTTTATTGATTGCATAATCTAATGTAGGACGGTAGAGACTGAGGTGAATAATTTTTTATGACTAGAAATGGACATGTCCCTTCTTCTCCCAAGCTATTAGTCAGAGAGGAGGGTGGTGGTTTTGAGTCAATCTAATCAGGAGTTGAATTGTGTTTGGCTTTTATTGTTGCCAGGGTTACACTCAGTGTAACCTTCAATTCCTCCAATATTACCTTGTGCTTAGGGTGAAGATTGTATTACTGGAAGGTTTTCTTCAATGCTCCTACTCCATATTCAGCTTTAAGACTTTCTCATGCTCTATGTCGCAGAGAAGGTTTCTCTCTATGTTCCCAACCCTCATCCAGCAGTAAACTCCTGTCTCAAGTGGCTAAGTTGCTGGTGAGGGCAGGGGGTTTCTCTGTTGTCCTGGTTCAGAGTTTTTCTTAGAGAATCTCCATGTCCCTGTATCTTGGGGGTCTTTTAAAAAGCCTCTCTGAGTGGAAAATATGTTCAAACAAATTTTGACAAGTTAATCAACAAGGGGAGCGTTGGGAACTAAAGCCAAAGGAGACTCCAGCATTAGCACTGAGGTGAGATCCACACAAGGAGTGTCTATGTAGTCAGAGAGTGCATCTCTTTTTCTGTTCTTCATTTTGCTCTTGTATAAATGTCTGGGGCAATGCTGCATTACTCCTGGGGAGAACTTCACATGGAATAAACTGCAAACAGTACCCCTGGAGTTTTGCAACCCAGTGGTCCTGGGTGAAGACATATTCTAGACTAATGTTGGGACTTTTGGGAAGTTGATTAGGTATTGCAGTGTACAGGGACATTTCTGGATATTCAATATACTTCTGGCCAATTGGCTTCCAATTTTCTTGGAGGGGTGGAAAATGGTAGCTGACAGTGAGATGGATCAAAAAAAAAAAATACTAGACAGATTTCATGTCTCTGCTGAGGTCTGTCTTCTACACTTTTAATCAATATGCTATACCTAGGGAGGACCCTCTGGTCTGTCTTTCAATCAATTCCTTTATGACCCAGATTGAAGGAGGAAAATGTTGGGGAAAAAATACTACCTCTATTTGTCTATACATGGAATAGAAATTATTTTACCCTTTTTAAAGCTGTACTGGGATGTTATTAATACTCCATGTTTGCATGATGATTTTGTAATAGAAAAACATTAGAAGAAGCCTAAATGCTAAAAAATAGAAGCTTAGAAATACTTTGCACCTACCAAAGTAATATTTATGAAGAATTTTCAATGACATGGGAAAGTGCTTATAGTATTAAAAACAAGTTAAAAGAAAGTGTACATATAGTTGTTTCTTAACTGCATAAAAATATAAAGCTTGTATAAGAAAAAGGCTGAATGAAAGCTACCAAACATGTTAAAGTCATTAATTCTGGGTAGTGGGATTATGAGTGATTTCCCTTTTTATCTTTATCATCTTCTCAATTTTACAGGTTTTCTTTAATGAGAAACTACTACTTGTAAAGTCAGAAAAAGTGAATAGGTAATAATGTGAATGTGATATTTAAGCAGTTACTAAGGACTAGAACAAGTACGGCATTATTTCTTTAGTGATTATCTTTATGTGAAACCTCTTAATTTTTGTACAGATATTGAGAGAAACCATATTATTTTTGTTTCAAATGTTTTATGGATATCTTACATAATAACATTGGCCATAATTTGTTGATCCTGAATGCTTTTTGTTACAGTTAACGTACAGTATTTACATGTATGTGGAAGGAATGAAATGCATTCTGTGTTAATATATCCCCCTCTTTTTTTGATGAGAGGCCAAATCTGTGTGATTTAAATAATGTGTGTGGTTTGTTCTCAATATTTTCAGCATTAGGAGACTCTTCTAGACTAAATCCCTTCGACTGTCTTTTGGGTAGAGAAGCAGAACAACCAATCACCATTTTTGCTTCACAAGTTTCCCTAATGGGAAAATGCTTCTAGTGAGTCCCAAAGAATATTGCAAAACTTTCTCTCAATTTTGGAGACACATATCACCAGTAGATCTCGAAACATTTTCCACCCTTAGGAAAAAGGTCCAGTTAGCACTCGACACAGTACCTGACCTGTTGAAGGCTCTTAATAAATATTAATTGTTATTATTGATATCATTTTTTAATTATTACTAAATCATTGTGTCTGTGGACTATAATGATGTCCTGTAGTGAATGTGATATGAATAGTTTACTTGCTATAAGAAACAGATCAAGGGTTTCTACATTACTTTTTTTAATCTTTGACGTTCAAAGTTTTACTTAGTTTTGCTTTCCCAATCTGTTTCACATATTGGACACAGACATTGGTCATCATGTATTTGACTTGAGAATACTACAGAAGGAGGATGAGAGAGGCATGTAGATGATTTCATGATGGACACATCATATTCATGATTCCTCTGGTCTTTTCTCCTTCATCAAGGGACTGAGTCTTGAATGCCACATTATTAATTCCCCCTTAGGCAACAAAATTCAAAGGATATCCACCCCAAAACCGTTTTTCCCTTTCAGTAACATTGGCAGGCTGAATCTTCCCACTGTCATGAGAAGTTCCTCAAGAATTTCTGGATGTTGATTCTTCTGGGAGACACTGTTAGAAAGACAGGGAAAAAAATTTCTGGGTAGAGTCAGCGTTGTATTACAGATAACAGTTGACCCAAGTCAGACACATTCCATTCTAAGGCATTTCCACATGACTAATGACAGTGTAAAAATGAATTTTTTCACTACAAAAAAAAAATATATATATATATATTTGTGTGTGTGTATGTAGAAATTGGGACATGTTGGCAGGTGATTTATCTGTTGCCATGACTTAGAGTTTAAAAAAATAAAAGGAAGACAATATTTACCACCTGGGCAATTTATAGCAGATTGGTGCTCTAATTAGCACTGGCCATTCACTGTAGAGCAAGAAAATTTAATATGCTCTGGCTATGACTCAATTATAGAAGAGGTAAGTGGCCAGGTCCCCTGGGTTCATTTTCCTGGGGGAAGCCTCGCCCTGCTTCCAGGGAAAGGTTTGATGACCTCCCTGAAGACCATCTCTGCGCTTGCATTCTTGCCTTGCTGCAATCCATTCTCTGCACTGAGGCCAGAATGATGTTTAAGAAATATAATGAATTGATTGATTGAGGAGCAAATTTTTATAAGGAATTATTCTAGTAATTATAGTAAAGATATCTAAAAGAAGAAATATGTAGAAAAAAATAAATATATAAGAAATATGAATCGGATTATTTAAAGTTTAAAACTCTCCCAGCTCTCCAACGCTTAGAGTAACCTCCAAAGTCTTTAACCCTCATAATGCCCCATGACCTGTTCCATGACCTCTCCTTGGTCTTCATCCTGTACCATCTCCCCTTCCCTACTGTGCGCTGGTGCAATGGCCTTTGAGCTTCCAGAAGTGGTCAACTTGGTGCTGCCTCAGCGCCTGCCTCCACCTGCTCTCTCTGACAGCCACGTTCTTGCCACTGCCCCATTCATAGCTGGCTCCTTCTTCTCAGTCAGAACTCACCTCCTCAGAGACACCTTGTCTGATTGCCTAGTACACTGGTGACTATCATAACCCTCTATTTTCAATTCTCTGCAAAATAATTTTCACTCTACTTTTCTTGTTTATGTATTTATAGTCAAACCCCCTCCCATACCGAAATAAAAGCTTCATAAGTACAGGGGCTTTGTCCAGTCCTATGCATATTTAATCCTACTGTGAACAGAACTGCCATTCTATAACTTCAGAATAAAATTATGGGTATCTTAAAGTTGAAGATCTTAGTTTGTGTGCACTAAAAGCAGACTGACAGATGGACCCTTACAAACACTAGGCTTACTGGTAAGTCAGCCCGGCACATAGTAGGCCCTCAAAAATAATTGTTAAATGAATAAATAAATGCAAAATTGAGGCAATAATACTAATTATAAAACATTATTGTGAAGATTAAATGACATACTGTCTATAAAGTGCTTAAAATAGAAATGGCACATAATACACTCAACAAATCATACCCATCATTATTATTGTCATTATTATTTTATAATTTCTTTGGTGATTTTCTGCCTGATCTTTATAACTGAAAAGTTCTTCCTTTGATGTAAACCAACTCCTGTTGCAATTATCTAATTTTCATTTTTGTGGACTGCACAAAGTTATAATTCTTCTGAGCTGTTTGAAAATAGCAAGTTTAGCCCTAGGCATTCCTTCTTCTAAGTTAAATAATTCTAATTCTGTTCATCTTTTCTTATAGGTATTATACTTAGAGAAGTAGATTTTAAAAATACTTGAGTTCTCCCCATGTGAGCCCTGAGGCAGGGCTACTGAACTGAACCATCACCACATACTAATTAGCAAATTCCTGCACAGCTCTAATTTGTCCAGACATAAAGGAAGCTGCCCACACAAATTTCCCTTGAAAATGACAACTTTGCAATAGAAGTTCCACCTACTCATACGGGGCAGGAGAATCCTTGCACAGACATTCTCATATACACTTTTAAAAGTTCTGGTCTGTTCAACTCTCAGTTCTTGTCTATGCAACTCTTGGTTCCTTTGATATTTTTAGATAACGCCCTCCACTACACTTTAGATTTCCCATTCATAAAAAGGACATAATAATTAAAATTAGGATCCGTGAATCATTAAGTATTTGAAATAAGTACTATTACATTTCAACGTGATGAAAGAAATGATTTGCTCTTTTTCAACAGACACAGAGGGTATTTAGGACCTAAGGTTTCCTTATGTTGCATTTAGATCATAAGAATGGAAAACACTATGATTGCTATATCTTTCTTTTGATACTTTGGACAGGATTTTATTTAAGGACTCTTGACTTTGATAGAGAACAATGGTTATTTCATTAAAAAAGAAAAAGTAATTACAAATATTTTTAATATGTCAGAGAAGTTGATGGAACTTTTTAACTCTCCTGGGAAACAAGCATAGTTTATATATTATAGAATTGTAGAACGGGAAGGGCATTTGCCAACTGACTCTTTGGGTGTGGCCACATTTATTCATGTCTGGCTATTTTCCTAAGTTCCTTCTCAAAATGGAATGTATATTTGGAGAAAAGAGACAAGATAAGAGAACGTGAAGAAATTAAAAATGCCAATTTGTATATTATATTTACATATATTATACATTATATTAATAATTTCCCCTCATAATGAAGTTAATTGTATTTTTATTTTTACTCTTCATACAAGTTTTGAAAAATTGTGAGGTTAAGACTATTTTAAATCTGAAATACTCTAGAGTATTCATGACTGCAACTTTACTGGCCATTTTGTTAAAGAAATCTAAATTATATTTAGAAGCAATGAAAACAATATTGATACCATGAAGAACCAAAATCAGTGAGATAAAGAATAGAATTGAAGAAAAATCCAAAAATGGTCGAGGAAAAGAACTGAGTAGCAAGAGATTAGAAATGAAATTATAGATATGAAGACTAGTCGATGGAGATCCAATACACAGAAAATAACAATTCATAGACAATAAAAGAGAAAAAAATAAAACATTCAAAGACATAAGAAAACTTTTCTAAAATAAAGGAAGATCTGAATGTGCAGACTGAAAGGGCTTATTGTGGCCTAGGAAATTTTCATAATTAACAACTCCCATCAAGATACATTCTGCTAAAGTTAAGTAATATCAAAGATGAAAAGGAAGGAAAGAAAGAGAGAGAAATTTCTATAACCATCCAACAATAGAAACAGAAACAGATCACTATTACTTTATTTCTCCCTCTACCTCCATAAAAATCAACCCACAAAAACAAGCCGCCAGTTCAGACTGATCTCAGGCTTTTCAGAAACATGTTCTAACGGACAATAGGACATAACATCTACAGGATGCAAAGGGGGAAAGGGTGCCAGTCAGCCAAGTGGTCTTCTCCTTTTGTGAGGCTAATATTAAAATATTCTCAGGATAGCATTCTTCATGTACCCTTCCTGGAAAATCTCTTGAAAACATAACTCATCTAACCAGAATAAAAATAATAACAATAATATAAAAAGAAGGAAAGAAACCCAACTTTATAGGTGAAATCACAAGAACTAGAAAAATCACAGAACAGATGCAGATTTAAAATTAAGGGCACTATTTTTAATTGAAAGTGTAGAAAAATCTCTTCTTACACTGATGCCTGAAATAAATATTTATAAAGGTAGGACTGAGCTGGTGGTAAAGTGAGGAAAACAGTCAGAGGCCAGAAACAGAAGAGAGTGCGATTCCACAGGTGGATGTGAGCTCTGGTCAGGGTTTACCTTGTGCAATATCCCCTTGTGCTGATCCCTAGAGGATTTCGGATTCTAATGGGCCAGGTGTTCTCACAAGACAGGAGCAAAAACTGGGGCTTAGTCCAGGCGAGGGTATATTGAATACCTCTGCATACATTTGGGGCTCCTAAAACATGTCATCTTCAGTAAGCACAAGATCAGTGAAGCAAAAAAGGACCATTCAATTAAAAGCAATGGGGAACAATCGATTATCTTTCTAAGGATAAAAAATTGAAAATCCTTTTCTATGCACACCTACACAAAAATCAATTCCAGATGGATTCATGACTTAAAAATGGAAAGGCCAAATTGAAGCCTTTAAAAAATATAGAGAATATTTTTATGATTTCAGAATATAAAAAGGTTTCCTATAATCCACTCATGAATTGATGGGAAAGAAAAAGAAAAAAGAAAAAGGTTTCCTATATGAGACACCAAAAGAAACTAACCATAAAGGAAAAGATTAATATATTTGACTACATTAAAGTCAGGAACTTCTGCTCATCAGAAGATACCATATTTTCTTTCAGGGAAAAATGCATAAGTGTCACTTTGATGTTCTTCATTAAGTTGTACAAATATACTGTATACACTTTTAGAATGTATTTTTAAATAATAAATGTGCAAATATACTATATATATTTTAGAATGCATTTTTAAGTAATAAGCATTTTTAAAAGTTAAACTAAAAACTATAATAAATATGGTTACAAGGTGATTTTGTTATAATGATTGATAAAAGTACAAGTGCATACCAAGAAAAATAATTTAGGGTAAAAAGCACTAATAGGAACAAAGTGAATGATTTGACATCTTGGCTCAAATGCAAAATTAAAACAACCACCATAAGGGGAACACCTATGAAACAAAAAAGGGCAGATTTTTAAAACAAGATATAGAGCCCAGAAACAGACTCAAGTACACAGAGAAATCCAGCATGTAAAAACAATGACAGCTCACATCACTACTTGACCTTAAATTAACTACTGATGTATCAAAGATTTAAATGTAAAATGAAGCAGTAAATATTAATATAACACTCATAATGTAGGCATTAGCTTAAAGGTCACATCCTACAAGAAGCTTTCCATGACCCCCCTGGAAGCCCATAAATGCCCCTGCTATGGGCTTTCATAGCAGCCTATACTTTCCCCATCACTACAGGTAACATTCTTTATAGCAGTTCTGTGTTCAAATCCTGCCGCCTCCCAAGACTGTGAACTCAGTGAAGGCATGGTCCTAGTCTTTCTTATTCACTACTGTACGTCTAGCAAAGCAGAGTGCCTGGCACAGACTAGGTACTCAATGAACATTTGTTAAATTCATACATAAATGATGAAATAAATGAATATAGATTTGGTGTGGGGTAGGCCTATGAACTAGTATAAGAAAGTAGGAGCCATAGAATTGAAATAACTGTATCAACACAAAAACAAAAAGACCTCTGTATGGCAGAAAAAAAAGGCAAATGGCAAAATGGGAAAACTATATGGTATTAAAATGTTAGGGAAAGAGTTACTGTGCCTTATTTACAAAAAGTTTTTATAAATTGATAAGGAAAAGATGAATAAAGGAATTTCACACCTAATTCACACACACACACAACACACACACACACAATTTATTTCTCATGGTTCTGCGGGTTGACTGGGCTCAGCTGGGAAATTCTTGCTTGGACTCTTTCATGCCTTGCAGGCAGGTGTTGGCTGGGGCTGCACACCCAAGGGGACTTACTGGCATGGCTGGCAGCTGCTGCTGGCTGTTCCTTGGGAGCCCCACGGGGCTGTTGACCAGAGTGCCTGCATGTGGCTTCTCGTGAGGCTTGAACTTATCACAGCGTGGAGGCTGGGTGCAAGAGGAAGCATCGTACCAGCAAGTGTTGCAAAAGATCCAGGGGAGGCTGCACGGCTCTAGTGAACTGGCCTCAAAAGTTGTGCAGCCTCATTTGTGCCATATTGCTTGTCCAGGTAGGCACTAAGCCCAGCTCAGATTCACAGAAGAAATTAGACCCCCATCTTTTGTTTTTTTGTTTTTTGGTCACATATTTGTTTTGTTTTTTGTTTCAATAGATTTAGTGGTTTTTGTTACGTGGATGAATTGTATCATGCTGAAGTCAGGGCTTTTAATGTACCCATCACCAGAGTAGTGGACACTGTACCCGACAGGTAACTTTTTTATCCCTCATCCCCCTCCCTTTCTCCAGATCCCCATCTTGATGGGAGAAGCAGCAGGTGTGTCTAGGAAGGGAAGGCATGGATGGCAGTCATCTTTGGGGACTATCCACCACACCGGCCTATCTGTTGCCTGGTTATTGAGCTACTCAGGGGACAGAACAGCTCAGATTTCCTGTCCCAGGAAAGGTGCACATCTGTTCTATTGGATCTTGGTTTTAAACCATTTGGTGTTCAGTGGCCACGTAATTTGTATTCTGCCCATGGTTTTTTATAAAAATCATTTCTTTTTCTAAACCAGCTTACTTCTGGAAATTTATAGGGACTTAGTTTTTGCAAATATTTAATAGCTAGCTTTGACATTGATCCTTAAACTTATCTGGACGTTGGAGGTGGCTTTTGAGAAATGATGACCAGTGCCTGCTTCCCCCCACCTTTTTGAATTGTACCTTGCAGTTCTCAAGTTACAGGAAATTGCATCATGTTCACTTGCTCCGTGTGTGTGTGTGTGTGTGTGTGTGTGTGTGTCTGTGTGTGTGTTGGTGGGGTGTCACTGCATTGGGAAAGCTCTTTGAATTTGAAAGACAGTTTTGCATTTATTTGAAAGCTTTTATTTGGGAGCTTGAGCAGTCCAAAGTGTCCTTGTGTACAAGCCCTGCCTTTGCTAACTCCTATTATTATCTCGCTACAGAAGGTCATGCCAACTGCTTAATTACATGGAAAGTTATGAAACAGCTAGGGCACCAGAACATTGTTCAACTGTGGGTTCCTAAAGGAAAATAAACTCCTCTTCTTGCACTGAGGATGGCTGCCAAGAACCAGGCATGTTTGTCTGTTTGCGGCCACATGTATAGCTCCCTTGTATAAAGAGATTCTATGGCTGGGCAGAAATCCTGGATTCACCTTTCCTAACAGCACCAGTAGTCATAGTACAATAGAACCATTTTAATTCAGAGAGAGATTAAATCTGACTGCTTCAAGTCAGACTGTTCCTTTCATTGAATGTAAACAATAAAACCTCTCTATGAAGGCTTTCCTGCTTTGCTCAGAAAGAGGCTAGTACATTTCATGGGATACCCCTAATCAACCATCTGTGCAATAAAAATATGCATTTATTGGAGATGATTATGTAGTTTAAGTTTCCTGTAATCCACCTGCCCCTCAATGATCTGCCCTTGGGAGGAAACAACTTGTACTAAGAACATTTATGTCCAGGGAGGTGAGGGCTTTTCATTTGGTTCAACCTGTCAGATTCTTGTTTTAGTCTAATTCTCACCTTAAAAACACATAGATTTTGGCATTTCATGTGTTGTCTTTGCTTCCTCTGCCTTTATGCAGAAGATGGTGCTAATTCTAAATGAACTCTTCGGAAAGTTAGAAGCTGAAAGAGAAACAGAAACAGATCCCCTGAGAAAGAGTTTTACTCCTGAAGAAGTGTTTTTCCCAGGGAATGACTGGGATAGTCACTAACTCTTGCTTCTACAGGAAACAGCTTGCCCCGTTGCAGAGGGGTGGGGCTCTCTCTGATTTCTCTAAAAACTTTTGGAGAAAAAAAAAATCAGGCTCCAATGCCAAAAGACTACTTTAACCCTCAAATCCCAGAACCCAGGGTCAACCAAAGGTCACACATGAAGCGCTTAAACCAGAAGGTTGGCAAGCTCTCTCCAGACAGTGTCTGTCCCTGCTGAAATCTATAGCTAAAATCGGGGCCGTGGAAACAGGGCTTGCGCGTTCTAAGTCTGAGGTACCTGTGATTTATGAAGTGGTGTGAGGCACTGGTCAGGGCAGGAAGTTAAATATTGAAAAAGACTCTGGCTCCCACAGATGCCCCTCCTTCCTGAAACCTAATTTAGACCATATCAAAGATTTTATAAAGACATTCCTGATACTATTGTGCTGTAAATCCTGTCTGATCCAACCTTCAAATATTTGTGTAAACTGAAATATGTCTGGAAAGAAGTCAAAACAAAACAAATATGCCACCCCGTCTCATTCCAGCAGGTCCTTCCTCCCTCATTTACATTCTCCAACTGGCTCCCAACTGTTAGGGCTGGTTAATTAGTGATAATTGCAGAGACTATTTCTTTGAGTGCACTGATGGCTTTATGTCTTGCAACCAATTTAGCCTGGAGTTTTCAGCACGTGTGAAATGCGTTGGTAGCATTTAAAAAAAAAATCATTACAGATAAGTGCAGTTGGTTTAGTCTCCCTGTGACTTGCAGTAGCAATAATTAGTGCTTTTAAAACAGCTACAGGTTGGTCTCAATGTGTTCCTTAAGCTGTAAACTCAGCCTCTGCCTTCACTCTGTCATTAGAGTGGGCTGTTTCTCCTGGGGATCGTTTTGGGTGAAGAGCTCTAACTCAGTTTCAGATGCAATTTGCTAATGATAATTTGCGTCACTTGCAAGTTATAGCAACATCAAGAGCTCATGGTCTATCTTTTGGCCTATGATACCATGTAATTAGAGAGAATGTAAAATGGGAAAGAATTTTAAAGTGACTGTGTACTCATATTACAGCTGTGAAACCCAAGGGAAGGAACGAGGAAGCAGCCGTTTGTGCCTATACTCTTTGGAAGGTCTTTGTAGTCTTTTGATACTGGAATTAAAAATGGGAGTAAATGGTTTTTGTTCTAAGTTTACATGTTTAGATTATAGTGGGTTTTGTTTTATATTCATTTATTCAACCTTTATTGAGCACTAACACTGTGCTAGGTTTACAGAGATGAGAATGAATAAGAGCGAATGGGGCAGAGATCCCGCAGTGATGGTTCACCTTCACATCCCATAACCTACTGAGGATTTATCCTGGGAGGTAGGCTGGGCAGGTGTTAATAACTCCAATTTACAGGAGAGGAAATTGAAGCTCAGAGAGGTTAAGTGACTTGCCTTTGCTCACACAACTAGTGAGAGCCAAGATTAGGAACCAAGGCTCTGACTCCAAGCCTAGTTTTTCTTCCTGACATCTGGAGGTCTCAAGGGTGGGGAAATGGGAAAAATACAAATGCATTTGTAAAAACAAAATGGCAGCCACAGTCACATTCCACTGACCTATTCAGAGCTATAGACAGCAGAGCTAGATCTGTAAGCTTCACACAGGCGCCCACTCCATGTCCTTGCTATGTCCTTATCTCACCTAACACCTCTAGTATCCTGAAATTGGGAAGGGAGCAGCCCATTCTGTTCTCAGCACACTCTACCTAAATTGCAGTCACTCAGGGCTGGTGTGGGAAGATTTCATGGAAGCTGTAAACTTTGAGCAGAGTTTGAAGAGACCAGGGTTTGGTGAGCAGGACACTGTGCATGAAGTGACAGAGATGATGACAAAATGATTTTCTTGGCTTTAGCAGACAGCTGGATTAAAGCAAGAGATGTGGACAGCTTTAAGAGTGAGTGTTGGGCCAGAACGTGGATGAGCTTGGAGGACATTATGTTAAGTGAAATAAGGCAGGCACAGAAAGATAAATATTGCATGTTCTCACTCATATATGGGAGTTAAAAGAGTTGATTTCACAGAAGCAGAGAGTAGAATGGTGGCCACCAGAGGCTGGGAAGCGTAAGGAGGTAGGGAGGGTAGCCAGAAGGTGGTTTTAATGAATCCAAAGTACAGCTAGATAGGAGAAATAAGTTCTAGTGTTCTGTAGCACTATAGGGTGCCTATAGTTAACAACTTATTGTATATTTTCAAATAGCTAGAAGAGTAGATTTTAAATGTTCCCAACACAAAGAAATGATAAATTGATGATGAATGTTTGAGGTGACAGATATGCTCATTACCCTGATTTGATCATTATATGCTGTATATATATTTAATATATATGTATCAAGATATCACACTATACCCCATAAATGTATATCATTATTGTGCATCAATTAAAAAATAACAAAAGCCAAAAAAGAAAAAGGTGTTGGGCCAGAGTGGGTTGGGGCGGTGGTGGTGGCTCTGTGCCCAGAAGCAGGGCTGGCTGCACAGCCTGAGGCCTGTGCCGTCACACTGAGCTCCGTACTTAGAAGGGCCCTGGACGGGGCTTAGTGCTCTGCTGTCACTGTCTTGAAATTCTGAACAAGGGGCCTTGCAACCTCATTGTCACTGAGCCCTGCAAATTAATACGTAGCTGATCCCAACCAGGTTTTTTACTCTATTGTTTATGCTGCTTCAGTGTTTGAGTATTAGTATTATTGAATTAGTATTATCAATTAGTATCATTGAACAGTATTAGTATTATTGAATATTAGACCAGTATTGAAAATTAGTATTAGACCAATGATACTCTTGCTGCTGCATGTAGGCTTGACTGGAGGAGGCAAGAGATGAAAGAGACAAGAGAAGCATGTCTTTGGTATACATCAGTTGACTTAAAAATACCTTAGCTTGGAACAGCAGAGAGAAAGTAAAGCAAAAGTACTCAATTCCTGACTGTGACTAGGGCAAAAAAGCTGTCGCAGTGAGCCTCCTCACAGGAAGAAGAGAAAAGCATTGAATTGATTTATTTGACCTGTGCTTTTCTCGTGTGTTCAATATCCAAATATAAATAGAGTCTTCCTATCCCGAGCTTCTGAGGCATTAAGGAGTTGCGTAGGATGGCAGGCCAGGTGTTTGGCTTAAGAGTTCTATAGAATTGACCTTTAGATCAAGATACGTGAAGAGAGAAACTCAGGGATTTATTCAGATGTTGGGAACTTAAGAGGTAGGACAGATGTTGTTTCTTTATCTTGACTTAAATAAACAATGCTTCAAGTTTGTAAATTTTCTTAGGAAAGGGTTGACTGACGCCAAGGGTAATGATGATGGTGATGAAGATGATGATATAAACACAACAGCAATTTCAACAATAGTCACAGGTTGTATTTAGTGAGTGTTTGCTATGTGTTAGGTACTTGTCTAAGCACTTTTGAAGTATTAATTCGTTTAATCCTCACAGTAACACTTTGAGGCAGGTAACTAGTATTATCATCCTATTTTGACACACAAGGAAAGGAGGCACACGGCGTTGAAGAGCTTTGCTCCAGGACACATGAGTTAGTAAGCCCTGTGTTGAATTTGAACTTGCAGTCTGGCTCCAGCACCTAATCTCTTCACTGAGTAGCTTTGCCTCTCAATGTTCTTTCATTGATGCTTTTCCCAGTAGATGAAAATATACTTAAAAAAGTGTTCCCATGGTTTAACTCTTGGAACTGAAGTCTTCACCAACACTTGCCTGACCACTACTTCTAACCCAGACGGTGCAGGGAAGGGGTCCCTGACAGTAAATGTGAGTATTTACTGATGTGGACTCTGGTAGTAGTGAGTGGCTTGGTGGAAGGAGGCCCGGGCTAAATGGAGAAGTGTGAAATGCTGTCACTGTGTTTCTCCCTATAAAGTGGCCATTTGTCACACTGCCCCTTGTGCAAAGCAAGAGGATAGTAACAGCTGACTTGTGCCGAGTGGTCAAGGAGAGGGAGCTATTGGGTTCTTCATGACTCATCAGTGTTCTCCACATGGGCAATCAGAATCTATATCCTAGATTTCTAAGGAGCTGGCCTCTTCCCATCTGGGTTAGAATATAAGCTCTGTGGCATAGGGCTTTTTATAGGCTAATGTCTTTTAAATGGGTGCACAAAGTATCTCTATTGATTTTTCTGTTGACTATTGCTTTATCAGACACTTCAATCAACCTAGCTTTGCATCATTCCATGTAAAGAAACAGGTATTGAATTTCACTAAGACTTTCATCTTGGGCTTGTCTTGCCCCTTATCTGTGTGGTCTCTTAGCTCTCAATAGGTATCCAGCCTTTAAAATGCAGGCTTTTAAGTGGAATGTTTATTCAGTCTCCTCAGGTACTAAGGAAGATTGGCAGTCAAAACAGATATAAAAACAAAGAGGGAGAGTACAAACAAATTTGAATAAATGTTTGTGAGCAGTGCCTTTGAGCTTAGGCTCTGTGAAGAGTGCTTGAGAAGTCACTCCTCCTCCTCAAGAGGTCTGCTGTTTTGAGATTGGGGTGCTTTATGGTGAGACCGTGTTCCAGCTCACCAAGCCACTCACGCCGGGGACCGGCATTCCTGTCCTCTCTGAGTGCTGCCTAGAGACCAGTTAGCTTTACACATAAAGTCACAGGGTGAGCCAGTTTGGTCAAACTGAGCGGGACCAACAATTTGTTTTAGGTCAGGTTCCTAGAATCACACCCCATACGCAAGTGATTTAGTAACAAAGTCCTCTAAGGAGACAGCAGGGAAGGAGTGAGGAAGCCAGAAAAGTAAGGGGAGGAAACCAAACTGGGGTGTGGTTTCAGGTGAAGTAACATCCTTCACAGGAAGACGCAGAGCTGAGGGGCAGCACACAGGTCTGGGGGGAACATGGCAGAATTTTCAGCATTGCTTATTCCTCCAGGTGCAAACCCTGGAGGAAGAGTCTCGGGGAGTCACAATGATGAGAAATATCATAAATCAAACATTAGAATTAATTCAATTCTGTATCCCCAACTTTATAAAACAGCTCTCTTAGAGAGTTCTGATTCTATACACTAAAAGCAATAATCACCAACATTTATCAAGTATGACTACGTGCCGGCACTATATTAAGTGTTTTACAAACAATATCTCATTTAGTCCTTTTAACAACCTATCAGGTGGGTAGTAATATTTTCTTTGCCATTTTAGAAATGAGGAAACTGAGTCTCAGAGGGGCTAAATAACTTGCCCAAATTTCCATGGCAGAGTACGGAACCAGATTCAGGTCTGCCTGAAAACCAACTTTACCACTGCTTGCCAGACACGAGAGTCCAGATACTTAACAGGGTGTGCTCCAAGACAGGAAGAGAGCGTGTGTTGGAGGGGAAAGAGGACAGGCTTGCAGTCAGTCAGGGCTCAATTCAGAGCTGGCTTTGCCACTATTAGCTGAATGACTTGGGGCAAGTTCTCCCAAATCAAACTTGACCCTTGACCCTATCTGTAAGACAGAGGATGACAATACTTACCTTGCAGGGTTGTGATAGACAATAGTGACTTGGCAGTAGGCACATTTAAAGCCCGCAATAAATCACACACATCATTCTTTCATGCCTACTCTTATCCACAAAATGTCTTGAGAGCACAGCGAAGGAGACAAGCTAGGCTTCGATCTCAAACTCCAGAATTTGTCTCTACCGGGGATTATCCGGTGTGGTTGTTAAGCAATGCTGGGCAGCTGAGTCACAGAGCACCCTGGAGTGAGGCGCTCTAGACCCCATATTTCTCTCTGCGTTGGACTTCCAAAAACTGTGTTCTTTTCCCCCTCAGAAAACATCCACTCCTTCCCAGCGCTTGGTGTCTCGGGCGAGCATGTGATTGGTATCTGCCAAAATCTCCCTCTTGGCAGCAGAGCGGCCAGGCTGTGGCAGGAGAGGGCACCTGATGCTGCGGAGTCACCGGCAGGGGATGGAAGGAGACAAGCCCCACACTCCGCCCTGCCGGGTTCTCAGCTGACGGCTGAGGGAGTAATAGCGAGAAGGAGCAGGTCACGTCTGTCGTGACTCCACAATGTCCTCCCCATCGCTGCCCATAACGTCCCTTCCTGAGATGCGGTGGGGCCTGCCCACACAGGAACTTGAGGGGTCACTTAGGGGTGCAGTTGCTGCTTCTTGCTCTGTTCCCAAACTTCCAGCTGCATGTCCAAGTCTCTGGTTTGGAGCCAGGCAGCCGGAAGAATCGGGAGAGCAGGACCTGAGCGAAAGGAAGGCCACAGCCCGCCCCGACTCCCGCTCTACTCCACCTCCCGCCCTCCAGCGCTGGCGCTCAGGTGTGGGGGCCCCAGCACCCCGCAGCCCCCGCTTCCTCTCCGCACCTCTCCTTCCTCCCCCCACTTCAAACTGGTTCTTAGAACCCCTTCCACTTCCAAGGAACTAATTGTGAAAGACCTTCATGATTACAGTTTATACATTTAATTAGAAGCTGGGAATTAAGCTTCCAAATACCACAAAATGAAAGCTTGAGATTCTCCCACCAAACCCCAGCTTTCCATGAATGTGGGCTGACTCGTCTGTCTGTCCTCTGCTCTCCCCCTCTCCCCGGTCCTGGCTTTCATGCTGAAGTCATCCACTTTCTTCACCTGGGTTTGGAAAACTGCTGAGGTCTCACTAAGCCTCATTCCAAAGTTGTCCTTCCAAGCAGGGACGTGTGGAGTGGCTGCTGTGGCCGAGGCCGCAGGAGAAGGGCACACCAGTTGAGTCCCAGGACCTCACAACAACTGTTTATTACTCATTTGAACAAATTAGAACAGACTATAAATGCATAATTAAACACGGAGCAGGGGGAATATCTTGCTTTTGTGACTTGATTTTAAACACTGCATCTAGAAGACTGGATGACCTTGAAGGATGGGACTGACTTCCTTTTATGAAGTGAGATAAAACAGTTCTAATTCTCTTTCTGTTTTCTGGCTTTAGGGCCCTGTGAAAGAATGTTTATGCTCTTGCTTTTGGTGGGAATTGGATGTCTGTCGATTGAGCATATGTTTAAAATATTTTGGCTTTGCAAAACTGCACTGTTGGCCTTTTCCCTCTAGTCAAAATTAATCTCCTTTCCCTCCAGCTCTCGCAGCCTGTGGTTCACGGCTCCAATGCAGCACTTCTCATATCCTCCTTTATTATACAGAGACTTTTATTTCTGTTTTTCTCCTACATCAGGTTGAAAGTTCTGTATGGAGAAGAACTCTGTCTTACACATCTTTGTATTTACCTGAATCTGGTCTGGTACATTGTATTAATATATGGTAGGTATTCGATACATGTTACATTGAAACTGGAAGATCACACAGAGGGGGAGACTCTGAGTGACAGCAACAACCATCTTTGTAGCAGGTGCTGTTGCTGTCCCCTCCATGTCCCCTTGGCTGCCCCAGGGTCCAGCTGTAGTCACCTGCTGCATAAACTGATGGTCTCCTGCTGCTCTCTGTCTGAGGGCATTCTTTGGCCATGGGAATGAACATGGAAGCACATAGGTTAGGCTGCAAGTGCCAGGGGGTTATTGCACAAGGAACAACCCTTGGCCAAGGAGGGACAGGCCTTGCCCTCCCTCTGAGGAATGTTCTACAGTGTCTTAGAGGGTTTCTTGTAGGAGGAAGCCTAGTTGCCTGCAGCTCCTTCCCACGCTCAGTATTGGCTGTCTTGCATGCCCTGTGCTTCCCTGGGGTCAACAGCCAAACAAATGACTTCACCCGCATCCTTACCTCCAAAGAAGTGCCACAGGGTGACCCAGACAAAGACACTTAAAAATTAAAAAGCATTAAAGATGACAGCTGGGCTGCCAATGAGAGCTTCGATCAATACCCAGAACCTCCACCTTGTCACCTCTGCTCTTCAAGCAAATGGAGCTGGAGGGGCCGGAAGCCACGTGACAAGCAGTCCTGTGTGGGTGGGGTTCCTGCGCAGGGGAGAGTGAAACTCTGCTCTGGCCAAGAAATGGAGCTGGCGTCCTGCAGAGAGGCTCAAGGGAAGGTAGTCAAAGGGCAAGCCTGGAGCAGTAGGTGAAGGATAAGAACCAGCCAATGCAACAGACGAACTAAATGAGACCGGAGGAGAAGATGTCCTGGAAGAAAGGGCTTCCAGACTCACTGTCACAGGAGTCTTTAGGAGAGGGGTGAGGAAGAAGGCGTTGATGGCACAGGAGAGTCCACCGCCGGGATTGGTGGGGCAGAGTTTGGCCACATCTGGGCAGATCCAAGAGAGTGGGACAGAGGAGCTGGGCCTCTGCTGTCATCGCAGCCAACTAGGAACACAGGCTCAGGCTTGGGTCTCAAGCCCCAGTGATCTAGAACTTGCCTGGTTTTAGCTACTCTTTGTTCATTTCTTAGTAAAAGTGTGTGTGTCTGTGTGTGTGTGTTATTTGTTTCAACTGAAACACAGGGCAGAACACTAGGTGAAACCAGTACTGTACTCTCCACCTGTCAACACAAAGGCTTGGTTCTCCCTTGGTCTTAGCGTCTGGGCGTGGCAGTCTCCCAGAGCTGGGGGCTGTGGTACAGAGAGGGGAGGAGACCTGCAGGTGGGTAGAAGGTGTCTGCTATGCACGACGTGTCTCTTTCTGAACGGGCTTTTTTTGGTTACAAGATCCATTCCTGGGATTCATTTTAAGATATTCTGTGTTAGGTGATGTCACAGAAGCACTGTTGGTGCACAGATTTGAAAAACCATGGCAAATCCCTCCCCTGTGTTTGACAGCTTGGTAACTTGCAAAGAGGTTTCTTTTAAAAATGAAGCCAGGTCCTTCACAAGACAAAAATAAAACAAAACCAAACATTATCCATTAATTCTTGCATGCAGGAGTAGGTGGACAGTATTGGGAGATCTCAGCTCTAAGTATGACAGCTCTGGGACCTTGGGTAAGTCATTTTACCACTCACCTGTTTCCTCATGTATAAAACAAAGACAGCGCTGAGCCATCCCTAGTGTCTCCTGGAATCCTGTGATCCAGAGTGAGATTGCTGGATCTGGAGTGGCTGGGAGGGCCTGCTTGTGTGGGCACGTTCTCCAGGGCACAGCTTGGATTCAGCACATTGGTTGACTGGGCTTCTATAGAGATGAGGATGTGAGAGTCAGTCTTTCTTCTGAAAATCCTTTTAATTGAAACTATTTGGAGTCTGACTTGAGTTCTACTTATATGCCTCATCTCCCTTCTCTTAAGTTGTTTTTCCCCCTTTGTCTCTTCCAAACAACCACCTTTGTTCAAGTCTAAATGAATGTCTCTGGTTTCAAGAGAGTTTTCCCTTTTTCAAGAGATTTCTGAACACCCTGTCCTGCAGAGAGTGGCTGAGGGGAACTTAAAAGCTCAGCTTCAGGAAGGAGAGTGAGAGACCCACGTGGGCCAAGTGTTGGGCCTGACTCGCCTGCACTCTGGGAGTTCTGCGTAGTGATGTCATAAATTTTAGTACTAAAATGGCAGGGCAGAGACCAAGTGGCTCATGGCTGATCCTCTCACACATATAACTGGGCTTCTCTGTTGGCCACAGGGAGTGGGCAGACTGATTATGCTACGGGCAGAGAGAATTTCATTCCTGGACCAGCTTCCTACTGCCTCCAACCAGGCTCTTGTACCGTTTTTCCACCTCAGCTCCCCAATCTTCCTCCTGTTCAACTTTAGTATTGGCCCAAATGAACAAATATGATCTTTTTTTTTTTTTTTTTTAACCCTCATGACCTCTAGAGATGGTTGTTGTGGTGGTGGTGTGTGTGTATTGAGAAAGGTGGTATGTATATATTTTATAGATTTGGAAGATGTAGATGAAAGAATTTAATTATTTGCCCAAAGGTGAAGAAGTAGAACCATGTTAACTAGATCTCCACTCATCATTATCTTCTTCAAACAACATTGCCCCACGGGTTGCTGATGTGCATCTGAGGCTTTTGTGCTTGGCCCCACATAGTCTAGAATCTGACACCAAATCCTTTTCCTACTCAAACTTTATACCTTTGAAATTGGCTTCCAATTATCCCAAAATCCAAGATTCTATAGTCTCCTCGAACACTTTCTACAGGCTACCTACTGTGATTGTCACAGTCTAGGTGACACTTAGGCAACAATAAAAGCTCCTAACAAGAAATCCAGTGGTGGTAGAGGGAGAGGAGGGGTAGAGAAACCCCTTATAATTGTGATCCATGGTAAATCACTGCAAAATTGACCATTACTACTGACATTGACATTGTTATATCAGAAGACAAATTGATTAATTTGCGACCATTAAGATGTGTGGTTCTGAGCCGAGTTCCCAGAGCAGCCCCTTTGGTGCCTTTTCTCTGACCTGAGTGTGGAGCCCCATGGGAACTCCACTCCTTCAGCATTTAGAGCACCTCCTATGCTGTCGGCACTAGGGCCATACAAATGTTTAAAATACATCCTTAGGTTTGAGGGAAAGGAGACGTGCCTTTCTCATGTGCTGATTTTTAGGGGATTTAGAAGATGGAAATTTGTTGGGGTAAGGTTGTTTACGGTAGAAGGTGGCATTGTTGTTGAGAATCTAATAGCTCTTTTGCTGTGACCCATAATTAAAATAATGATCACATTTGCATAATGCTTTGCAATTTATAAAGAGATTGTGCATGTTTAATTTCATTTGGTCTTCACAACTATCCTGTGAGGTGGGTTGCCAGAGTATCCTTATCCTCAATTTATAGCAGGAGAAACTGAGGCAGGGAGAGGATAGTGACCTGCCCAAGGTCAATAGCTAGCAAGTGGTAAAGCCAAAATCTCAAACTCTGATCTTATGACTCTTCTTCTGAAGAATTGTTACCGTTCTGCCTCCTTTAGAAGAGAGGATGGGGGTTGTTAGCTCTGTCTTTTCACATCCACCACTACAGGGAAAAGTCAGGTACTTGTCTCGAATTTCAGGACTCTGAAAAATGCTCCTCTTGCTCCCATCTTCTGGAATCATCCTCAGCAGAGGACAGTTTATTTTAGGCTAAAATAAGCACTTATTCCAGTCTGAAGCCACAGTTGCTCAATTTCAAGAAATCTACATAATGACAGGCAGGTGACATTTGATGGTTTTCCTTTTGTGTCAAATGAATTTTAATTTTTCTCCAAGGTCAACAGGCATGATGCTGAAATACTTCAGTGGATGCTCATTGACCTGAGCTATCCAACGTGCATTCAGCAAGTACAAAATCTGTTTCAGATGAGTCCCCGTTCCCATTCTGCCCCGTCAGCAGGGAAGAAAGGGGACAATTATTTGGTGATAATTACTCCGACAGCAGTAATCTCTGGCAGCTGCTGGAGAAGAGACATAATTGCCTCCTACACCCCCTAACCTTTAGAATAGAGCTCTGAAAGCTTGATAAGAGGGGCTAAAGATGTGTGAACAGCCTCGAAATAACTTTCTGTCTGCTTCCATCACTCAGGCTTTAATTAAACACAATTCATACCTCCTCGGAAACTTGAGATGATGCATGTGAAGGAGCTGTATGAAGGCAGGGCCGTACGAGTGTTGCACATTGCCGTACGTGGTTCAGCTCCCTGTCTGAGTCAGGGGTCTTTCGAGGGTGCTGTCCTTGAGCCTGCTTTTTCTTCCTGGAGAGAATCAGATTTTCTACTGAAAATTTGAGAGAGGATTTTGAAGTGGAAGATATGTGAGTGAATATGGAAAGTAAAATTCTGTAAGTACCACGCATGGGCAATCTTATGCCGTAAAGTCCTCTTTCCCATGTAAATGGACTCCTTGAAAAGTAAGAAACCACCTCAGACCTTCTCAAAAGGGATTTTTTCAGTCTTCTTCTGCGAAATTAACTCTCCTCCTCACTGTAGGATTTGGAAGTGGAAGGATGCTAATTCAGTTGACTGTTGGGATTTTTCTGGCTGTTCTCTGAGAAGCAGAGGGAGATGGGGCAGAGAAGTGTGGTGGGAGGCAGGCTCTTGCTGGCACGGACTGAGCTGGGTCACTAACACATGACATATAAATGCACATATTTCTGTATGTTGCCCACAAACTTTGGGTGCATTAAAAAACCCTGATAAAAATCTCCTGGTATGGAAGTTCTGCTCAGTTTCGACTATTTCATCAGACGCTCTAATCATAAATTGTCAGAAATGTTCAGAAATTCAAAGGGCCTCAGGAATACATTTGAATTTATTTAATGAAAGCCAGAGACCACTTTTTGTTGTTAATTTCTCTCTACTTTTTCCCATCCCTACCTTAAGCCTGAAACTTCATGCATCACACCAGTCGTGATTCCTGACTAAGTTGTAAAACACCCCTTCCTCTTCTCTCCTCTTCCTTTGCATACGTCTCCACTTCACTGACGTGGCACAGTCTGCTGTCAGTGCAGCTTCCAGCACATCCTGTTACAATACGGCTGCTGGTTGAAGGTTAATGAGTGTGGCCATAAGGAACAAGACCCAGACCAAGACCAAGACATGTGCCACCTCCCAGACTTATGAGCCCGAAAACACATTTGTAGGCTTCCTGTAGGGGTCATGTGGCTCCATGGGTGCACTGGCGTGTGAATTTTTTGTTCCTACTGCAAGAGTTCACCCCTGAGTGGGGACGATAAATTTACCTGAGTAAAATTGTATCATAGAGCCTCTGGACAAAGGTGCTGTTCTCCTGCCCTGGAGAGTAATGTCACAAACGAGGACTGCCCCTTTAGAGTTGTTCCATGGATGTGATAGAGGAATCTGCCTTTCCTGTCCACCCAAAATAGCCCTTCTCAAACCATAATGAGCAGATGGGTCCCCTGAAGGTCTTGTTAAATTGCAGATCCTGATTCCACAGATCTGGGGTGGGGCCTGGGACTCTGAATTTCTGACAAGCTCCCAGTGGTCTCAACCTTTCTGGCTCCTGGGCCACACACTGAGTAGCTCTATTAGATGCAGGTATGGGCAGGTGTCCTGTCCAGGCAAAGGTGGGCATCTGGGACCTTCATTAAATCCTTTGGTGGCCCATCCTCAGCCCTGGATGTAGAAATTGGTCCTTCTTCAAATACTTCAGGAAACTGAGGACTGTTATTGAATCTTAAAAATCATTTTGTTGACTATTAAAATACAGTTACTTTGTAGAGCATATTTTAGAAAAAGGTCTTATTGTACACTTTTGCTGGTCAATGCATTTAAATGCAAGCATACTTTTTTTTATTGCACTTGGCAGATATTGCACTTTTTACAAATTTAAGGTTTGTGGCAACCTTGCATCGAGTAAGTCTGTTGGCACCATTTTTTCCAACAGCATGTGCTCACTCTGTGTCTTGGTGCCACATTTTGGTAATTCTTGCAATATTTCAAACTTTTCCATTATTATATCTGTTACAGTGATCTGTGATTAGTGATCTTTTTAAAACAGTTTCAATAGATTTGGGGTACACGTGGTTTTTAGTTACATGGACGAATTGTATAGTGGTGATGTCTGGGTTTTTAGTGTACCCATCACTGAATAGTGTACATTGCACCCAACAGGTAGCAATGTTTGGTGAAAGGTTTTTCTCCTTTTACCTTCCTCCTCTACCCTCCTTCTGAGTTTCCAATGTCCACTATACCACTCTTCATGCCCAGGAATACCCAAAGCTTATCTCCCACTTGTAAGAGAGAACATGCTGTATGTGGTTTTCCGTTCTTGTATTGCTTCACTTAGGATAATGCTCTCCAGTTCTACCCAAATTGCTACAAAAGACATTACTTTTCATGACTGAGTAGTATTCCATGGTGTATAGATACTACATTTTCTTTATCCACTCCTCATTTGATGGGCACTTAAGTTGGTTCTATGTCTTTGGAATTGTGAATTTTGCTGCTATAAACATACAATTGCATGTGCCTTTTTGAGATAATGACTGCTTTTCCTTGGATAGATACCCAATAGTTGTATTGCTGGATCAAATAGTCAATCTACTTTTTAGTTCTTTGGTAAATCTCCATACTGTTTTCCACAGAGGTTGTACTAATTTACATTCCCATCAAATGTTCCATTTTCACTGTATCCGTGCCAACATCTATTAATTTTTTACTTTTTAATCATGGCCATTCTGACAGGGGTAAGGTGATAACTCACTGTGGTTTTCATTTGCGTTTCCCTGATGATTAGTGATATTGAGCATTTTTATATGCTTATTGACCATTTGTATTTCTTTTTTGAAAAATGTCTGTTCATGTATTTTGCCCACTATTTAATGGGTTTTTTTCCTTGCTGATTTGTTTGGGTTCCTTGGATATTCTGGATATTACTCCTTTGTCAGATGTTCAGTTTGTGAATATTTTACCCGTGCTATAGGTTGTCTATTTACTCTGTTGATTGTTTCTTTTGCTATTTATTTTTGTTTTTGCTGCATTTGCTTTTGGTGTCTTAGTCATGAATTCTTTGCCTATGCCAATGTCCAAAAGAGTTTTTCCCGGGGTTTTTTCCTAGAATTTTTATGATTTCAGGTCTTACATTTAAGTCTTTAATCCATCTTAAGTTAATTTTTATATATGATGAGAGAGAGGGATCCCATTTCATTCTTCTGTCTGTAGCTACTCAATTTTCCCAGCACTATTTATTGGATAGGGTGTCCTTTCCCCAGTGCTTGCTTTTTGTCTGCTTTGTCAAAGATCAGTTGCTTGTAGGTATTTGGCTTTATTTCTGGGTTCTCTATTCTGTTTCACTGATGTATGCGTCAACTTTTATACCAGTGACATGCTGTTTTGGTTACTATCGCCTTGTAGTATACTGTGAAGTCAGATAATGGAATGTCTCTAGATTTGTTGTTTTTGCTTAGTATTATTTTGGCTATTCTGGCCCTTTTTGATTCCATATGAATTTTAGAATTATTTTTTCTAAATCTGTAAAAAATGACATTGATTTTTTAATAAGAATTGCAGTGAATTTGTAGATTGCTTTGAGCAGTATGGTCATTTTTCATAATATTTATTCTTCTAATCCATGAGCATGAGATGTTTTTCCATTTGTTTCTGTCATCTATGATTTCTTTTGTCAGTGTTTCATAGTTCTCCTTGTAGAGATCTTTCACTTCCTTGGTTAAGTATATTCCTAGGGGTTTTTTTTTTTTTGGTTTTGCTTTTGCATTTTTTTTTTTTTACATGATCAGTGATCTTTGATGTTGCTATTGTAATTGTTTTGAGATGCCACAAACCATGCCCATATAAGATGGCAAACTTAATAGATAAATATTGTGTATGTTCTGACTCACTTTAAATCAAAAACTTGAAATGACTAAATTTAGTGAGGAAGGCATGTCAAAAGCTGAGATAAGTTGAAAACTAGGCCTCTTGCACCAGTCAGTCAAGTTAAGAATGCAAAGAAAAATTTCTTAAAGGAAATTAAAAGTACTATTCCAGTGAACACCCAAATGGTAAGAAAGTGAAACAGCCTTATTGCTGATATGGAGAAAGTTTTAGTGGTCTGGATAGAATATCATACCAGGCACAACATTCCCTTAAGCCAAAGCCTAATCCAGAGCAAGGCCCTAAATTTCTTTAATTCTATGAAGGTTGAGAGAGGTAAGGAAGCTGCAGAAGAAAAGTATGAAGCAGGGCATGATGGGAACTAGTAAGACTTTTTGTAACTTAATGCAGGTGAACAGGTGGTAGGCAGGCTGAGGTCCAGATACCAAAATTAGTTTTGGTTACAGCTTACATTGTTTTAAAATCTACCACATTTGGTGAACAAACATGCTGGCAGTTGAGAGACTCTAGTTTTTGCATAAAACTAATTAAGTGCCATTTTAGGATTCCTTTTGTAGTCTGTGCAGAATTGGATTTGTAAATACTGCCCAGGCTGTGGCTGGTTACAACAGGTGTGCGAGGAGCTGGTTACAACAGGTGTAACCAGCACACCTGGTTACAACAGGTGTGCACCAATGACAGTGCTGGTGGCACCTCTCTCAATGCTGGAGGCCAGAGGCTCCCACAGGATGTCTTAGAAAAGATCATGGAAGTCAGCCCAGCTTCTCTGTGGCCAAACCACAAAATGCTAAGGTTTCCTTAAAGTCCCGGAATCCCAAAGGGTGTAGGCCCACCCTGTAAATGAATGCTGAGCTCTGCAAAATCCTAAAGGGAGGAACGGAAGCTACTTACGGGAATTCGGGTGTGAGATTAAACTCCTTAGATGTTCATTATGAGAAATCGAAGTCTGTAGGTAGAAGAGTTATATCTATGCCAGTATGGGTCCAACTTCACTGTGCATAGAAATTGCCTTGCTAAAATGCAGATTCTGGTTTCCTGGGTCTAGGGTAGGGCCTTAAATTCTGTATTTCCCAAGCTCCCAGGTGACGCTGACGCTGCTGGCCCGTGCACCACACCTTGGGTGGCAAGGACCTGCAGTGTTAACGCCTCTCCCCTTCTTCCCTGCTCTCCTCCTCCAAGCACAGCCAAGAGTCCCTTACTCTGGAATAATTTTATTTAGGGAGATAGGACAGTCGGGAAGAAGGGAGCAGGAGGAATCTTCTCAGTGGAATATCTCAAGGAAGCTCTATTGCAGCATATTTTGGAAGTGAAAAGGTGTTATGAGGACAGCATCAAAAATGTGGGGATGGTTTGTAGTCAAATAAGCTTTGGAATGTTGGGTTGAGAGTTTAATAGGTTTCTTTATTTCACGATTTTCAGTCTTTAATTGGCTCATGTGCACTGTGGCTCTCCCAGGGGAAGGAACTCTTCTTGAATTAATTTGACCAAAGAATACTTTTCTTTGAGGACCATCTTAAGAGTGTAATGTTCACGGGGGCTGGCTGTTTCTGACATCGACACAGGTGACATGGACACATGAGAAGATGGACTCTTCCTAAGGCACTGGGCAAGTGTGAGATTTCTCCCATTCTACGTAGGTGAGGAGAAATTCCAAAACCAACTGGACTCTAGACATGGAGAGGAGTTGAGCTGTGGGATGGTCGGCTGCGGGGCTGCACGTGCTCAGAACTCTGGGCTCTCCAAAGATGACTCTGGAGAGAGAGAGATATGCGGCAGGGAGGTGTCACCTAGAAAATGTTGGTGCGTGGGGAGCAGTTAGTTGGGGGACTCACTCCATGAAGCTAGCACAGGTGGGGCGAGGAGAGACTCAGGAATTAGGAGCTGTGCGAATTCCAGGGGAGCGTGGCAATCGTCATTGCGTTGGATACGCAGTGCCTGAACGCCTTTCCTCTCGGGGAGAATGCCCGACCTGATAAAGCAGACCCATGTTTCCTCAGCCTACTTTGCAGCTAGTTTGCTCCACCAATCAGAAGTGCCTTTGTCAGACTTTGAAACAGACCTAAAACAGGCCCTGGATGGACTCCATTCTGGTGAAGGTGGTGAAGGCAGGACAGCAGTGACGGTATGTTTAGTTTCCAGAGGCAACAGGGACTGTTCCACAGCCAGCATCTAGTGTTCAGTGTCAACCATGCACATGGTACATTGATTGAATCTCGGGGCTGGGCCTGTGCCCAGTACGACGGCAGCAGCGTCTTCCCTTGCCCAGCCCTGTGGCCTGATTTGGGGCATTGCTCTTGGTGGAGAGCCTCTGCACCTGGTTCTGCACCATTGGAGAAACTCTGAGCAACGCATTTACTTTCCATAACCTCCTTTTGTTCTTAAGTGAATGAGTTGGTTTCTGTTCCTTGCAGCCTAGAACGCTGACAGACAGAGGATGAATGGAGCCTCTCGACTCAGCCGCAGAGAGCCATCGAGAGCATTTTCTATCTTGAATTAACATTCTAGGGTGGACTTTGGGGTTTACGAAGGAAGATCTGTGTGGCCTGAAGGTCGAGGTCAAAGGCACCCTGAGAGCCATGGTGAGCCAGCTCAGTGATGAGGGAAGTGAAGAAATTAATATCACTGTGTGAGCACTCACAAGTGCCAGCTAGGTGCTCTTATGTGTTTCGCATAATAATCTTGTGAATAAATACGGCTGTCCTGACTTTGCTGTAGGGAAGGCTGAGACACAGGGAGTACAGTCGACTGTCCAAATAGCAAGCGTGGGAGCCGGCATTCTAGTCCAGGTCTGTCTGCCTCCCAGTGGTCTGGTGCACAGCTGTGTGGGGAGCACCTTCCACGCGTCAGACGTGATGATTACTATGTGCAATAGCCTGCCTTTGTGGAGGTTAAGATCTGGTGTAGGAGAAAAAACTAACACGTTGCTACAAACTATGAAGGAGAGGTATACGAGATTGATCATGTGCCAGGGAATCCTGCCTTCGATGCGAGTGTGTGGAGGGGAAACGGTTTCTCTGAAGGGGTGCCCTTTGAGCGGAGGCTCAAGGGCTGGGGAGGAGGTGACGAGTTTGGATGGGAGAAAGGCAGAAGGGCTTTCCTTGCAGGGAGAACTAAGTACAAAAACAGACATACCCCATGCTTGGTTTGTATCCTAAGAGTTCCGCCCAGTATAGCAAGCTGGTTTTGTAATTTAAATGATTATCTGCTCTATTGAAGACAGATACAGATGAGTAATGAAAGGAAAAGAGTCAGAGTTCCAAAGTTTTAGTAGAAGGTGGAAGAGAAACGTTGTTCTTGGGGGAAATGGTTCTGGAGCCATCTATCTGCCCAAAGCGTGTCTAATCCTATCTTGTGAAATGAGCTCCCTGCTGATTTCCAAATGGAGAATGAAAACCAGGGCTGACCACAGCCCCCCCACAGTGGTGCTAAGCGTTTGCTGGCTGCGGCAGACATGCGGGCGACCAGTGAGGGAAGGGTGGGTGGCACAGCACACATGGATGCCTCTCACCTATTTGTGCACAGGCTTAAGTTGGAGTCAGATGAACCAGTCTGCTGGGTTCTATTATATTTCCCTAGACACCGCCCTTTTTCTCCCATGGTCTCCTTGGAAATGCTCCTCATCAAGGGACATGCGACAGAATGATAATTGGAAATATTTTTCCTATTTTTATATCCAAAATTTGGGGGGAGGGGTAAAAATCCAAATATAATGTCCAAATGGATGTTTTTATAAGACCACATCCTTGATCTTTGTCTATTAAAATCCCATGTGAAGGGCACACTTATAACTTTGACTCAAACTGTGCAAAAGCAAATTATGCAACCAAAATGTATGTACCCCTGTAAAATTCTGAAATTAAAAAAAATCCCATGTGACTGTTAGGCCTAGCTTTAAAGTCACTTCTTCCAGGAAGTTTTCCTTGATTATGCCAAACAGAAGTGATGTCTCACCGCTTGGACTTCCCAGTACCCTACAGGGCACCATTCCTGGGGCACAGAGCATGCTTGCTTTGTGTGGTAGTTATTTGGCTCCATGGCTTATCTTCCTAGCCCTAGTGCAAGTTTGATGACCACAGAAACTATGTACCACCTGGCATTGTAATGATCAAAGTGTTTTGTACACAGGAGATGCTTTCTGAAAAAATCTGCTAATAGAATGGCAACTGAAAATTAATTTTTAGTAAAAGCCCTCTTTTTTCATCACCCATCTGAATGCATATTATATTTGTTTATATTTAGAATATTGTTATTATATTTGAGAGCACATTATAGAGGAGCTAAAACCAGAATTGAAAAGACAGGGCTTAATATCTGTCATGGACCGAATTGTGTCCTCTTCCAAATTCGTATGTCAAAGTCCTAACCTCTGTACCTCAGAATGTGACTGTATTTGGCCACAGGGCCTTTAAAGAGGTAATTAAAGTTAAATGAGGTCACTAGGGTGGGCCCTAATCCAATGTGACTGGTGTCCCTCCAAGAGGAGACTGGGACACATACAGAAGGAAGACCACGTGAAGACGCAGGGAGAGGACGGCCATCTAAAGGCCTCGGAAGAAACCAGCTCTGCCCACTTCTTGATCTCAGACTTCCAGCCTCGAGAGTCATGAGAAAATAAACTTCTGTTGTGAGCCACGGGTCTGTGATACTGTGTTAGGGCAGCCCTAGCAAACTGCAAGAGCACCTGTGATTTTGTTTACTCTGCGGAATAATCAAGGAACTGAGCCCCTTATCCAAACCTTTAAATAAGCCACTGCAGTGTAATGTGGGATAGGAAATCTGGACTCATCCTGGTCCCGCTATGTGCTCACTGTGTGAACAGGCATGTCACTTAACCTCTCTGAACTTCGATTTTCTCAGTTGTAACATGTAAAAAATGCTCTATCTGACTTGTGGGATTGTAGAGAGAACTAAATAAACAGCACAGAGGTGCCCTCAAGGATTATCCCCACGGCAGATCCTACCAGAATGGAGGGAAGGACCCTGGCATTCTGTTTCCCAGCTCAGTGCATGACATACTCCTGTCGCAACTTGGACAGCAGCGTGCTTTGCTTCAGAGCAAGTGCACCTCTGGCCCTGCATGTCCATTTGTGAGTTAACGGGTAGGACAAGTTGTCCGTTTCCCAGTCATTTGCATAGCAGTTGGTGTCATAAATCACCATAAGCACATGTATTCTCAAAGTGGGATGTTCCCCACATGGAATGAGGACGTGAATCCTCTGGAAACAGCTGGACCTATAGCCCCAGTGCCTCTCATGGGTGGGGTTTGTTAACAAGGGCGGTAGCCAGACCCACGGGTGTCTGGGTACAGACTCCGGGTTCTGCAGCTGGGGCCCACCTTGGGAAACTGCCCACTGTACGTAGGTTGTTTGGAGTAAAGTAGATTCCACAGCGGTTCCCAGGAGGAGTGTCCAGCGTTCTCCCCCAGACGACATTCTGCTCCAGGCCTGGATCTGGGCGACCCACCCTCTCCCTGGGGTGCTGGGAGCCAGAAACCAGAGCTGCTCAAGCTCTGAGAACCACTCCAGCTCAGTGAGAGGGGCGGGTAAGTTCTTGGTTTCAGAGAGAGACTTTCAGGGGGTGAGAGAAAAGGGAAGAGACCGAGATGCAGGCTCTGGCTGCCGTTGGTCAGGGTCAGCCTGGGCTGTGGCGTTAAGGGGGTTTCGGCAGCCACTGTTGTTTCCGTTGCTGTGGCAACCAGAGGGGAAATACACCCCGCCCAGTGCAGGTGCACAAGTGTTGAGCACTGGCCCATTTCCTCCAATCAGCCCTGCCAGCCCCGAGACCATGACCTCGGGCTCCTCCCAGGAAGGCTGGCTGAAAGTTGTGCTGTGTGGGGGCTGGAATGTGGAAACTCTGAATGTGGGGGGTTTTGACTGCAGGGGCTGCAGGAGCATCCAGGTGGCACCCTCCCCATTGGCACAGGAAAGCTGGGCCCAGGGCTGGGAAGGGTACCCAGGCTCTCCCACCCCTGGCAGCTGCAGCCCCAGCAGATACATCCTGGGTGCTGTTGAGGAAGCTCAGCGCTGGGTCAGGCCCGGGGCATGCAGCTCCACCCTGGAGCTCTGACGAGAAGCTGCAGCTGCCAGGGATGGTGTCAGGGCTTCCTCACTCTGGTGCCCACCCTTGCTAAGCTCCTGGAGCCCCCCAGAGCCAGTCTGCTATACCCACTCTTGGGGCTGTCCCTCTGTAAGGGGCTTGCATCAGCAGCTCTGGGGGCCGGCAGACTCAGGTTCAGATCTCTGTCCTCCACTGCTGGAACTTTTCTAGGATTCAAGTTTCGCCACCCGTGAAGTGGAAATGGTCAAACCTTCCACAAAGTCTTGTGAGGAAGAAGTTTCTGTGAAAATATCTAAGGCAGCACCTGGCACGTGGTAAGGGCTCAGTAAATGGAGTATTTGCCTCTGACCTAAAGCTGGAACCCAAGAGGTCTCTGTTCCAGATGCATTTGTACTCTCTGAACTGAGTGCTGGCCCGCTCCTTTACTAGGAGTTTTGGGATCAAAGGCACCCAGCAAACCCAATCCATCAGCAAATCCTGCAGCTCTCTGCTCAATATATCCAAAAATGCTCCTCTCCTGCCACTTTCAACATTACCACCGTGTCCCAGAACCATCGCCTCTTACCTGGTTTACTGCAGCTGCCTCCAAACTGGGCTCCCTGCATCTGTCTCCAACCGCTCAACCTCTTCCTGCCCGGCAGCCAAAGTGATGCTTCTATGCCCTCAGTCAGATGGTGCCGCTCCTCTGCTCAGAGCTTGCCAGGGTCTGCCTGTCTCATTCTGAGCCTACCCCACCAGGGCCCCTTCTCTGCACTCTTGTTCCCTCCCTTTCCTCCCTCGCTCCTTCTCTTCCTGGCCTCCTTTCTGCTTCTTGAAAGTCCCAAGCGTGCTCCCACCCCAGGTCATTTGCACTTTCCTTTTCCTTTTCCCTCAGCTGTCTTTCCAGCTCATGCCTCACTTCCTGTAGCTTTCCACTGAGCTGTCCCCTTCTCAGCGAGGGCTTCCCTGACCTCCCATCTAAAATATCATCCTCAATCCCCGTCACTTGCTATCCTCCTGCTTACTTTCCCTTCATGTTCACTATCATAGCCTGAAATATACATTTATGAGTGTGTGGGTGTTTTGTTTGTTCGTTTGTTTGTTTTGTCTTAGCCTACCGATATATAGGCTCCAGAGGGCAGGAAATTTGGTTTCTTCCTTCTGAATCTTCAGTGCCTAGAACACTAAATGAATACAAGTTGAATGAATGAATGAATAGGATAGGGGAAAGAATATATACAATCTTAATATAATCTGCATTAGGTGGCGATTTTCATATATTTGGCCACTATATATATATATATGAATATCTTCTTAGAAGAGGATTTCTTTTTGCCATGAGCACCTTCTTGCCATATAGCACAGCTCCTGCTGTCTTTGGGGCAACCATCCTGCCCTTCGCTTGGACAGGCTGAGAACACTCTCAGGCATTGGCCTGGACGCAGGCTCAGTGTGGGTCTGTGTAGACTCTTCTGGAGGGCCTGTCTCAGATGTAGGACCCCTCCTGTGAGCTCCATTTGTGCTTGTTGATGATGAGTGACTGGAGCAGGCTTGTGGGAGGATGGGACAGGGGCAGAGAGGTTACTGGAGCAGGCAGGAAGATGGAAGGGAAGTAACTGAAATGATTTTTATGTCCATGGGCTTGAAATTAGCATCTGCCCACAGAGGGGTAAATCAGGGGCAGCCCCCACTGGGGGGAGGGAAATGTCCCCAATCAGGACATGCTCATGTGGTTTGGCAGCTTCCGGTCAGAGGCCAGGTACCCTGGTGACACTCTGGGTCCTTTTTCCTCTTTCCCATAATTTTCTTTAAAACATGGCGTTAAAGATAAGGGTAACAGTCACTTCAAGTAATGTGAGAAAATGTGAGGAAAGGGGAAAAGTGAGAACGCTGCCAAAGGCGAGAAAGCTGGGCGTTCTAATCTTTTCAGAGTAAGTCGACTCAGCCTCGCATCTGGAATCGTGTGTGCCTGACAAGCCTAGCGTGGAGCCCCTTGCAAAACATCTGACAGGAACCGGCCTCTCCACGAAATGTGAAAAGAAGCTCCCACCCAATTATTAAGAGGCTGCATAAGAGGAAAGAAAATGTTTGTGCAGCTAACACAACACAGGGCTTGCCAAAATCATCCTGCCCCAATTCTCTTGTCAGCAGAGCCACTTTTTTGAAGAGCGAGTGACTGTGACTTGGTTGCTTGATTCTGCCTGCCACCCCTGCTGCACACCCCTCACCCTCTGCAGGGCCCCTCCCCAGAGTGCACCCTTTCTCTGTATTCTCACTCGTGGGGTTTTCTGCAGGGCTTGAAGCCTCAGAAATTCCGTTGAAAGCACAATGATCTACACTCAGGATGTGAATGGCCACAAATGTCATATTGCTTATCTCGCTCCGTGCAACACCCAGCAGCTGCTGGCCTTTAACGAGGAGGCGGCACAGGGCTCAGAGAATCGTCCTGTGTGTGCTTTGTTCATGCATTTTGCAGCTGATTTAAGAGCAAGAAAGGAACAAACCCAATCTGATGTCTTTACTCCAGAGATCATCTCACATCCTTCCTAGGGCAGGAAGAGCAGGTGACTGGGACGCCGGACGTTTGGCAAGCTGGTGGCTTTCCTGCATTGGCATGCTTTGCCGGGGTTTTCATGAAAAGACAATGACCTTTGCAAAAAACAATGACCTTTGCAGAGATCTCCAAACCCTGGCAACTCAGCAGTGAGCTCAGTTCCAAGAGCGTTCCTATTGCCTCTCCCAACAGAGTCGAACAATTGGAAAGTAAAGAAGGACTTTTTTGTAAAAAATCACCAAAGTTTTTGGCAAACCTTAGGAGCTCTTTCCCCCACCCTGTAATTAAAGCAGAAGTAAACAGTAAAAGAATATCAAATTGCAGCTCACTTCAGTAATAGATGCCCAGGTGGAACTGCGGCTTGTATAGACCTGTGCTTTGAGACAGAAGGGCAGCCTCTCCGGGGAGCACTGCAGTGGGTCCCCAGATCTGACACATCTAGACCACGACCTGAGGATTTGGAGCTTAGAGAAAAGAAACGGTGAGTCATCCGAGGCATTATCTGAAAAAAGAAAAAAGTCTTCCTCTTTCCAAGGTGCCCTCTCTGCACCGTCCCTGAACCCTTTCTCATTTTTGGAGGTTGTTTCCTGCATTGTACTGCCTCATCTTGAAGAGGCTCATGGGTCCAGGGAGCTCAAAGCAGCCCCGCTCCCTGCTGCACACAGTGCATGTGAGGACTCGCATCGGACTGACTTGGTCTGTGTCACGCCTCTGCCACTTACCAGCTGGGTGACCCCAGATGAAATGCTTACCTTCTCCCAGCTTTGGTTTTCTCAACTCTCAAAAGAGGAAACCAACAGTACTTATGTTATGAGGTGCCCAGGAAATTTAAATGAACCAATGTAAAGTGCTTGGCACACAAGAACCACTCAACCCCCATTGCTACATGTATCAATAGTAATTTCTTTTTAGTGGTAATTAGTATCCCACTGTGTGGCTATATGACGGTTTGTTTATTCATTCAACCTTAGATGGGTATTTGGGTTGCTTCCAGTTTTTGGCTATTATAAGTAAAGCTGGTATTTGTGTACAAGTCTCGTATGGACATAATTTTCCTTCTCTCTTGAGTAGATATTTAGGAGTAGAATGGCTAGATCATATGCTAGGTGTATGTGTAACTTTTAAGAAAGCTGTCAAACTACTTTCCAAAGTAGTTATACCAATTTTGCATTTCCACCAGTGGTTTATGAGAGTTCCAGTTGCTCCACATCCTTGCCAACACTTGGTATGTTCAGTCTTTCTAATTTTATCCATTCAAATAGGTGAGTAGTGGTAGGTGGTTCACATTTACTTTGGCTTGCAGTGAAAAAATTTAAGTGAATGTTCTGTCCAGCTATATTATTCATTCATTGCATAGGCCTCAAAGCTCTGAAGACAAACAGTTGTGAAATTTAATTCTTGATGCACAGTTGGTTTCATCTGACTCGGAAGATTAACTGAATTTCAAACAGCAGCAGTCTAATGATTTAGAGCTGTAGACCACTTAACCCATCTCTCTTCCTAAAGCCGAATAACTGTTGTGATGTAATTACTTCACCCATGAAGCCAATGATGATCCCCGGTCCATATCACCTTTAGCTTTTGTTACTAATAACAAACATCATAAAATTGGCCACTCTATTAATTTTCCCCTGTTTTTATAAGAAGGAGGTTAGGGAAGGATTCTTCACTACTTTTTTGGATCCAAAAGAAAGGACCCACAGGGGAAATTCTCCATAGCAAGTTTATCAGATTTTATGCTATATATTTTGCAAACTAACTGATACCTGGCTCCAGCTTTCTTTCCTATTTGACTTTCTCTTTGCTTTACTTTCCATACCAGTTAAAAGATTTTAAATTCAAATGATTTTTTAAAATATTATGTTTATAATCAGACTCCAAAAGGCATAAATTAAGTCTTCTCTCACTGTTGCTCCAAAACCAGCTGGTCCTGTTCCCCAGGGGCATTTGTTGTTGTCAATTTGTTGTATGTCTTCGCAGAGAATCTGGGTGAGCATAAATGTCTATGGGAATATAAATATATATAACATATGTATGGGGGTATGCAGTACATATTTGTAAGCACTTTACTGGATAAGTTGGAGTTGGTAGGGTACAAACAGAAAGTAACTGTATTCTTGCTCACTGCTGACTCTTGAAACTCACTGCTATTTCCTTATGTGCCCATGGATACCTTAGCTTTTTTAGTCACTTTCAGATGTTAACAGGTCATCTCACTTTCTCTTAGAAAGTCTGGACTAATGTAGAATCAAAGCATCAATCTCTCTTGCCCTTCTCCGAGTGGGGCCCGACTTGGCTCAGATGTGCGCAGCCAGCTCCCTCACTGTCTCCCAGCCTCGGGCTCCTCCACACTCGCTGTGTTACCTCTGGCTCTTCTAGGGTGGGAGGGCTGGCGTGGCTTGCAGGTGCACATTTCTGTCAAGGAGCACTTAGGCTACTGGAGCCTCTTCACCTTTAGGAATAGTGATCCTGACGTGTCTGGGAGTCTGGGAGTTTCTGCCTCCACCCTCTCCCCCAACCCCAGCCAATGACCAATTGGAACAGGAGGAAGAAAGCTGGGCGCCAGCCACAAAGTGGGATACACTTTGAGATGTAATTGACGCTCCAGAGCTCCCTGCGGGATCAGGCTGAGGCTGCGACTTTGCCTGAAATCTCACCCTTGCTTGGCTTCTTTTCCTTCTCTGTCCTTTTCCTGCTACTCTCATTCCAGATTCTCTGAGCGCACTTCTTTAATAAATCACTTGTACATGAAACTTTGTATCAGGAAGCCAACCTAAGACAGCAGATATTCAAATCCTGACTCTCTCGGGACACTGTTTCAAGTCCCTCAGTGTCCCTTACTAAGGCGTTCCAGGGAAAGGGCTACCTGCAATTCCCACCACAGGTTGGGCTTCCAGAATCCACTTCCCTGGACTCATGGTCGGGGTCTTTAGCTTTATAACAAAGCAAAACTCAGTGTACTTAAATTATCACACATCTTCCTTCCTCCTTCACCTTAAAAATTGTATTAATTGTATCATGTATACATACTCAGGATTTGTAACAGTTACATTCTGTTGTGTAAGTAGAACTCCCATATTTGTTCTAGTTGTTTTCCATCAGTCAGTCGGATGAAATGCACAAAATAACTAGCAGTTCTTTTCATGAAGACTTTCTATTCTTCTTTTGGTTTGATAATATTTGTTCCTAGTAGCTTCCTCAAATGAAAAACTGTTGTCACTGAGCTCTTGCATTTTCAGAAATGTTTACTTGTTTTTACCCTTCTATTGGCAAATAATAACATTCTCAGTCACACTTTTTGTAAGGACATTGTTGGCATTGCTTTATTGTTTTATAGGGCTGATTTTTCCACCCTCTGTGACTTTATATTTTTTTGAGGATACCAAAAAGATTTTTTTTTGATCTTTGAAGTGTAACGCTTGTTCTATGATTCTCCCCCTCCCCACTCCTCAGAACAAGATATGTCTTTCAATTTATGGAGTTAAATCTTTCCTTTTTTAAAAAAAAATGAAAAAAATATATAACTTTTATGCCCAAAGAGTCAGTTTTGTTATTCAAAATGTTACACTCCTGGGAGTGGCTGATGAAGCTGGATCAGGAAAGCTCAATGTGGTCTAACTCCCTAGAGCAGCGGTCCCCAACCTTTTTGGCACCAGGGACTGGTTTCATGGAAGATAAGTTTTCCATGGATGGGGGAGGGGGAGGCAGAGCTCAGGAGGTGATGCGAGCGATGGAGAAGGGCTGTAGATACAGATGAAGCTTTGCCAATTTGCCCTGAGCTCACCTCCTGCTGTGTGGCCCTGGTTCCTAAGTTTCATGGAAGATAATTTTTCCATTGTGAGGGGAGGAGGCAGAGCTCAGGCCACCCAATTCCTAACAGGCCATGGACCAGTACCAGTCCACAGCCCAGGGGTTGGGGACCACGGCTCTAGAGAATGGCAGACCTCTCCTGCAAGGACTGCCTTGTCCTGAGGGTTATACCAAATGAGATAACAAGCAGAAAACCTTTGAATTATATCTTGGAATACTTTACTGTTCAGTTATGCGGTTCTCTTCATCAGGGATGTCAATTTTGCTCGTATTTTCTTCTATATTTATCATCTTTTTCTCTAAACCTTTTATTTGCTTGTGGCTTACTATTTGTTTACTTCCATTTTGTTTCTCTCACTTTTCTTACCATGTTCCCTGTGTTCTTTACTGTGTTTGCATCAGGGTCTAGTCTCCTTAGTGCTGTGAACTTCATTTGTGTGATGCTACAATTGTATTCATCTACTTCTTTTCTAAATTCTGCCAGTTCTTGTTTCATCTACTTCTGTCTTTTTATGTTTTCCCCTGGCACTTGTTTCTCTACTCTACGTTCTTGGTTTATAGTGGCAACCCTGGATGTTTTCTCTTTGCTAAGGAGCACGTTATTATATCATCTCTGCTCTCAACCAGTTCCCAGGAATCTTCATAATAGCTGAACTTCCCAAGGAGGTTGGATTCAAGTTCTACTTGAGAGGCAACAGAGACCAGTGGGCTTGGGAGTTGGACAGATTTTTGTTCAAATCCTGACTCTGCTATGTAAAAGTTGGTTATCTTTAGAGGTTGTTCTCTCTGAGCCTCAGTTGCCTCATTTGTAAAACATATATGATATTACTTCCCAGTGTTATTGTGAGAATTGGAAAAACAAATAATGCAAAGGACCTAGCTCAGAGTCTGGCTTAAAAAGGTGCTTAATAGATATTTATTCCTGTTCCACCTTTTCTTCTAATTAAACTGATGAAGAGGTGTAAGCAATTTTACCACAATAAGAAGAAACTTTATCTTAAATGCTGTTTTATTTAACCATCTGTCTAAAGCACCCATATTTATAGAGGGCTTACTATATTCTAGGAATTTTACAAAGTTTGCCACATATATTATCTCATTTAATTCAGCAACTCTATAAGTTATGTCATGTCATCATACCTATTTTGCAGTTGGGGAAACTAAGCTTTGAGTACCTTCTTGCTCCAGGTGGTAAGTGGCAGACACACCACTTGGTCCAAACTCTAACTCCAGTGGCCATGTCTTAATCACTGTACAACATTATTTATGCTACATGATCCTTCCCTGGGCTAGGAGATATAGAAGACGCAAAAAAGTATAGAATATCACACCTGGCCTTGAGAAGCTCACAGGATATATTTATAAACACACACACACATATATACATATACACACATATTGCACAAATAGTTCCATAAAACACAAAGTTGTGTATCATTTTGTGTTCACATGTCTTCAAAGTAAGGACTCTCATTCTCAGTTGGATGAATTGTAGATTTGAGATACTACTCAGAAGATGTTTTCTTCCCTAGGGATTAGAGCTTTGAACTAGAATTTCTTATTCTTATCCCTCTGTTTTTAGATGGCATAGTAAAAGTGACTGAATTCTAAATCACTTAGATTATTGAGTTTTCTCAGAATGTGGGTATCTATGCTTGTGTGTGTGTGCGTGAATTCTATAAATAAATGATTGGTGTTTAATGCCCTTCTGGGAGCAGCGGGACGTGGGGGGAGGGTAGAAGGTGAGTGGAGGGAAAAATGGGGCAGGGAATGAGAGTTCTATTGAAAAGACTAGGCCATGCTATGTCATTTATCAAAGCATTTTTTTACTGGGAAAAGAGGATGATTATTGTCTGACTGAATTGTTAAGGAAATTCCTGTAAATACCCAGAGATTTAATGTGCTCAAAAGGAACTGCAGAAAAGCAGCACTATATTTTTATTATTATTTCAGCATATTACAGGGGAACAAATGTTTAGGTTATATAAATTGCCTTTGCCCCACCCATGTCAGAGCTTCAAGTGTGTCCATCCCCCAAATGGACTATATACTATTTTAATTCATTGTTTAGCATGAGCAGACTTTAAATTGCTCTAGAAATGAGTTTTGTACTTTGGCAGTTTTTGATGCACATAGCATACACAAACAAAGCCAAAATGAAAAAGTACAAAACCTTAAGGACTGTATAGTTTGTGTTTCTCCAGACTAAACAAAAATTTCCAAGTATAGCCAGATAAAATGATTTTTCTAACCCTCCCAGGCCCTCCCTCACCTTCCTATGGGAGGACTAAATTTTCAGTACTGTGCAAATATGTTGGATCAAGGGCCTTGAACAGTTTCTATTCATGGTACACCTCATGGCTTTGGGCAGAGTGCAAGAACTCAACCATGCCATCAGATGGGTTTCTTGGAATTCATACAGTGAGTGTTTCCTCTAGATTACAATTGATTCTTTCCACAAAAAATATTTTTATAGGCAAGTAGTTCCATAATTTATTAGCTTCAAGGACCTACAAAGTCAAATGCAGATAAACTTTGGTCAGGAGAAAATAAATAGGAGTTTTTAGAAGATGCAGACCACTGCCATTTGGGGACACAGAATTTGCCATTGTTGTGGGGAACCCACTATCAGTTCAGTATTAATGCTCCTTAAGGCGGTATTACCACTCTTCCCTTCCCTTGATACCTCACAGTCTTAGCTTCCACAAGCCAGCACACCCGTATGACATATCATTGTGAACATGTGATTATCTGCTGCTACTAAATCTTCTGTGGCTTCTTTTCAGTATTGGGTCAACTGAGTTTCCAAGATCTATTTTACTGCCTTCTCTTTAAGCAGCCCAAAGAACAAATGAAGATACCTTCATTTCAGAAGCCTTGACTTTACTTAAGTCATCATTGTTTTCTCGTGTGGGTCTAGAAATGCCAAGCCCTCTGAGTGGGAGCAGGACTCCTTATCTCCACCCTGTAGGATGGTTTCCTGGAGCTGGTCTTGAGTTCCCCCAGCAGTAGATTATGCTGGTCATGCATTCGGATACTCTGTATCCACCCTTCTCATCAATGCCTCTTCTGGTTCAGAGCTTGACTTGGCCACCCAAGTTCTAGGTTTTACAGCAAGCAGGCTAGACAGGGAATGCTTGTGCAAATATTGCCTCTCTAAGTGGTTTCCTCCTGCCTGTCTTCCTTGTTCCCACTTCATCTTTTCCATTTTCTTTCTTCTCTGCTTCTACCCTGTCCTTCTTCTCCTATTCTCTTTCTCCTCTAGATATCAATTAAGCACCTGTGGGTGCTAAGGGAAGACCCAAAGATAAACAAGACAAGGTTCCTGCCATGGAGATGCTCAGTATAAAGGAGACAAAATTATAACAGATATGATAATATAGTAGTGTGCACTCAACGTGCAGGTACCATCGTGCATGCCCCATTGCTTGTGCCTAAATCCTGTCAGCCACTGTGTCCTGCCAGACTTCCAGGGTTCCTCACATCTCCATCTTGGTCTATTCCTCTTCTTGCTCTACATGGTTTGTCTTAGAGGCTTGATTTCATTATTGCTTCAGCCTTCACTATATCCAGTGTCTCCTGAGTCTCCCTCTCCAACCCAGATTCCACCCTACCCTGTCTCAGGTCCAGAGAGTCAGTCCTTAGCTCAGCAGTTGAGACCCAGGGAGAGACAGCAATGTGGCCAAAGGAAAATGAGAAGGTGGTAAAGAGGAAACGCACTTTCAGGTGGTTTCACATGGATTTCTAGTAATATAGCTAGAGAAATTCAGATGCTGTGTACCTTGGTTAGTTTACAAGTACAATGATTAGTGAGTAAACTTAGGTTTAAACTTTAGGACTCTGGAAGATATTTGTCAAGAATGTTTTCTTCTTTACCTTGGCCCTCACAGGTAAACCATGGGGCTCTTGGGAGAGTGAAGCCCTTTTTTTCAGGTGTGGGCAGGATTGCCTGGGTTTGGCCATGACCATGGCTATTGGATGAAAGGTTGCTGTGGCCCCCCCCTCTACAGTCCAGAGGGGAGAGCTGAGGACCGGCCCCTCCCGCTCTGTTTTACTCATGCCACCTCTCCTGGCAGACAAGTAACCCATGGCTTGCTCTGTTCTGTGGGGCCCGGGAAGGCAACACTTCACAGATGATGGGTTAAGAATCCCCAGCGCTAAAGGCACCCATATGTTTGGAAATATTACTTGAGGTCTGACTTGTAGATAAAATATCAAAGGTAATTAAATATGAAATGTCTGATTTCAAATCAAAAGTTTAGTTTATTATTTCTCAAACAAGAAGCAGTACAATTAATCAAAACAGGCACCTAAACTATCAACACAGTTTTGTCATCTTAATAGTAGCTTGTTTATGACAGCAGTGAAGAAGCCTGGAAAGCGAGTGGCAATGAAATCACAAAAGGCATTTTCCACAGCTTGTTGAGAATTGAACATTTTTCCTCACAAGAAGTGATCCAAAGCCTGGAAGAAGTGGTAGTCTGTTGATGCAAAGTCTGGTGAATATGGTGGATAACAGAGAGTTTCCAAGTCCAGCTGCTGTAGTTTGACCAGCATTGTTTGTGCAACATGTGGTCAAGTGCTGTCTTGCAAGGAGGATTGGCCTGTCTCTATTGACCAATTTCAGCTGCTTAGTCACAGCGTCCTCATCATTTCACCCATTGGTTGCAGTAGACATCTGCTGTAATCGATTGACCAGGTTTCATGAAGCTGGAATGGCTAATACCAGTGCTGGACCACCAACTAGACAGTTAGCTTTTTTCAATGAATATTCGGTTTTGGACTGTGTTTCGGCACTTCATCTTTATCCAGTCATTGTGCCAAATGCTTGGGATTGTCAAAAAGAGTCCATTTTTCATCACACATAACAATACCATGTAGAAATGGTTTGCCTTTATGTCGTGACAGCAAAGAAAGGCAAGCTTTGAGACAATTTCTCATTTGACACTTGTTTAATTCCAGTGGTACCCATCTATCCAGTTTCTTTACATTGCCAATTTATTTCAAATGGTCCAATATTGTTGAAATAGTAATGTCAAACCTTGCTGCTAATTCACATGTAGGTTGAGATGGATTCACTTCCACTACGGCTTTCCACTCATCATTATCCACTTTGGTCTCAGGTTGCCCATGTGGCTCATTTTCAAGATGAAACTCTCCAGAATGGTACTTCTCAAACCATTGACATACTGTGTGTTCATCAGCCACATCCTTCCCAAACACTTAGTTGATATTTCAAGCTGTCTGCACTGCATTGGTTTCATGAGGAAACTTATATCTGAAAATAACACTTATCCATGGTTTCACAAAAATTGCTCTAAAAAAAGTTGAAAGATAATCACAAGCCAAAATATGCGTTTGAAAGACTGAAGATGTACCTTCACCATAAATATAAAACAAAAAATGTCAAAGTGAAATGTCAGAGATAGCAACTGTCAAACTTGATACTTAAGGAAATCAGACATTTCATACTTAATAACCTTAATAACCTGGGTCCAATTCTTAATAATAGTATCCCAAGATGAGTGACTAATCATTTTAAAGGTGAGTTTTGTATATTACCTTAAAAATGATTAGGATGAAGCTGAGATGGTTACACTGGTTGAGATATTACATTTAGGAAAATGTGAAAGGCCATTAATGAAGTTTTCACATTTGTTTTGTAGAAACTGAATACTGGAGGGCAAAATCAAGTGAAAGTATAATAGGTGAAGATACCTTCTTCTTTATATTCTTCTGTGTTTTCTGAACTCTTTAATTAATTTGTAGAATTTATTAACCAGGAAAGTTTACAAACCATTTTTTAAAAAGTAAAAAGGGCTATTCAAAGACCGATGACATGAGACACAGTATAAACATGCATGTACACTCACCTGTTAGACGAACATATAAGATTGGGTGGGTTTATTTTTGTTTGTTTTATTTCACAAAAAGTTCTTGTTATCAAAAATGACTATTGTTTTCTTCAAGGGACGGCTTGGGAGACTTGTCACCTCTTTATGTAATGCTGTCATTGCTTACCACACTTTTTATTAAATCACACTTTTAAACTGTGGATATTTTTGAATTGCCTCAATAATGGCAAATTATCCTTGTTAAGGGTGGTTTTAATTTTGATTGCAAGCTGGGCCAATAGCCTTCTTAATTAAAGAAAAGTGTAATTATCAAATAATGACTTCATTTTATCTGTCATTGTGTTACATGGAGCTGATGAACTAGCTCTAGGGGCAATTTCAAAACAGAAGTTTTTGTTGGTATAAGTACCATCCTAGGTATTATTTTATAGGAAATGATATTCATTTATAATAAAATTGATATGTGTTTAATCTTTCTCTCTCTCTCTTTTTTTTTTTTTTACAAATTCTCAAGTAAGGGGCATTAACAGGCATGGAGCTGTCATCTCTTATAACAATGCCTCTTCTGGAATAACTCCTGAAAGACCTGCTTGAGGCTGTTTTACAGTTAACTTTTTTTTAATAAGTAGGAGTACATTCTAAAATAATGATAAAAAGTATAGTTTCTTAAATATATAAAACCATAACATAGTTGTTTATTATCATTATCAAGTAGTAGGTACTATACATAGTTGTATGTGCTACACTTTTATGGGACCTGCAGTGCGGTAGGTTTGTTTACACCAGAATCCCCACAAACACATGAGTAATGTGTTGGGCTATGTCACTAGACAATAGGAATTTTTCATCTCCATTATAAATCTTATGGGACCACCATCATATATGCAGTTTGTTGTTGACCAAAACGTTGTTATGCAGTCCATGACTGTCTGTATATGCGGTTCTATTTCTGAGCTCTGTCTTCTCTTTCACTAATCTTTTAGTCTATCGTAGTGACAGCACCACACTGTCTTAATTACTATGGATCAGTTGCTGAAATCTGGTTGCTTAAGTTCCCTAACTTTGTTTCTTCTTTAAAGATTATTGTGGGTATTCTAGTTTTTGTATTTCTGTATATTTAGAACCATCTTGTTAATTTATATTTTTAAAAAGCTTGCTGGGATTTTGATCAGCACTACATCATTGAATATAATAAATCAATTAGGAGAGAAATTAACTTTTTCCACTCCATGAACTCTTTTAAAGTAGGGCATTGTAAAACAAAATAATAATATTTAATATTAAATATAATTTGTGTGATTAGAAAGAACATCACACAATTTTTAAAGCTGGCTGCCCCCTCAGAGTATAGACGAATTTCTTTCAGGGAGAAATTGCTTTTTTGTTTTTTAATTGACATGATTTGGAAAGAGAATTGAGAGACCCAGAAAGAACTAAATTGTTTTTTGAAATCAAGTAACAGAACGTTTCTCTTGCATTGAGGAGTGAAGAAAATAGGGATACTCACAACTTGAAGTAGATTGTGAAGGTAAGATTAGGAGCCAAAAGACAGAAGGGACCAGCTCTGGCTTTAAAGGGACCTTGAATATGGGATTACATTCCTTTGTGCTAAGGGGAAGGTGACTTTGAGAGCTGGGTGGCATCTAATTCCTTCAAAAGTTGGCTAAAACATATTCAAGGGCAGAGAGTTGGGTTACATTTGGGAAACAAATGAAACCCTATTGTTTTTGTAATATATCTACCAGAGAAGACTTCAATAGCACCTAGTCTTTCACTTACGGTGGAATGTCTCTGGGAACTACTCATCACCACGTTAACATGATACTAATTCAGATAGAATGACCCAATCGGATGCTTGGCAATTTGTATACAAAAGTCTACAAAACCACATAATATATAATAGTTCTCAAAGGTTAGTATTTTCCTGGAAAAGCTTGGATAACAATGTGGTAGACGAGTTCAATGGCCCCTACGTCCTTGTGTTTCCTACCTCCTTGTGTTCCCTCCCTTGTGTAAGCCCTTCCCGTTGTGTGTAGGTTGGTTCTAGTGACTTGTTTCTAAGGACTAGAACATGGCAAAAGTGATGTGCTGTCACAGCCAAGGTTAGGTTATTAAAGCTGTGGTTCCCACCATGCTTGCACCTTCCCTCCTGCTAGCACTCCCAGTTGCTCTCTCTCAAGAAGCAAGCTGCCATGTGTGCGCTGCTGGGTAAAGTGCCCACCATATTGAGGGACTGAGACCCTCAGTCCAACAGCCCACAAGGAACTGAACTTGCCCGTAACCACTTGCCTGAACTTGGAAGTTTACCCATAAGACAAGTTTAGTCCCAGCTGACACCTTGATTGCAGCCTTGTGACAGACCCAGAGCCAAAGCACCCAGCTAAACCACCCTCAGATGCCTGACCTACAGAAACTAGGATAATTGCACAACAGATAATGAAAACAAACGATAATATTAATGACTAGCATTCTTGAGTGTTAACTAAGTGTCAGGCACTGTGCTCAGTGCGTTACACATGATTTCTCTTTTGTGCTTCACAGTAATCCTACGAAGAAGATATTAATATCTATAGATGGGGACATGGAGACTTATAGTAATTTTCTAAAGTTACAGAGCTAGTAAGTAAAATCAGAATTTAAGTCTGTATAGCTTTTCTCTAGAACCTAACTACTTAAACAATATGCTCTGTTTGCTCTGCTATGTCGACTATTCTCTGTAGTCCTGAATGCATTTTTCACTGAACTGACTGATTTTTAAAAATGGAATTACATTGCTGTTTTTGAAAAAAGTAACCCCAGGCCTGGACCCTTGGTCACCTCAGAGGAAGGCAGGAAAAAGCCAGAGAAGAAACCAGCAGCCTTGGGTGAAAAGTATGTTCCATGTAGTTAGGTGATTTGATTTGGAGCCAAGATTTGTCCTAGCAGTAGAAAAGTATTTGAAAAGGAAGCAAAAATTCCTAGGGAAAGATTGGGGGGAGGATTCATTAAGTTTTTATTTCAGCTTTTATGTCAGCATAAAAGACTGTGAGGATGTAAACAAATCAAGCTGTCCCAGACAGAGTACTGTGTTGGAATAGAATAGGTCTCGATTGGGAGCTACTAAGAAAAAAGGGAATCATACTTAAAATGTTATGAAGTAAAACAATTATCGTGAGATGCTATCTTGCTTTTGTTAAAAAAAAAAAACTATTTTGGAAATACCTTTTATCTCTTTTAATGTAGAAGTAGTTATTTTATTACATGCTTTCGATAATAAAACAATTGAAAAAACCAGAGAGAGTGAATATCATCCCTAATCCCACTCACTAGCAACAACCAGACTGATATTTTTTACTGTTTTGTAATGTGTCTTGTTTCTTAACTCTGGATATCTCTTCATGTCAATAACTATGTTTACATCATTGTTTTTAATGTTCCACTGTGTATATATTCCATCATTTATGCAATTAATCCCCTGGAAACTTAAAATGCTTGCAATTTGCTGTCATAAACAACTCAATGAGAAATAACTTTGTAGAGACATCTTATGCATTTGTCTCATGATTGCTTTAGAATAAATTTCTAGATGGGAAATGGTTGGGTCAAAGGGTTTACATATTTTAGATTTTAACAGGTCTTGCCAAATTGCCCTCCAGAAAGGTTGTACCAAAATTAATTCCCACCAATAGTTTATGAGAGTGCCCACTTCCTACACCCCCGCCAACAATGGGTATTAGCATTCTTTTAAACATTTGCCCATCTGATAAGTGAAAGTAGCATCTTATTATTTTAGTTTGCTCTCCTTTAATCACTAGGGAGATTAGGCATTCTTTCTTATTGGTCATTTGTGTTTCTTCTCTTATGAATTATCTTAATTTATTTGTCATTTTTTCCATTGGATTGTTCATAATTTTTGATGAAAAAATTTATACATTAAGGAAGTTTAACACTTTCTCTTTTTTATATGGTACATTTTACCTCAGTTTGTAATATGTCTTTCAACTGTGCTTTAATTTATTTGCTTGGTTTTTGCTCTGTTGATATTCAGAATTTTTATGTCATCAAATCTATCCATCTTTATAGTTTCTGACCCTGTTATACCTAGAAAGGCCTTTCCTTGGCCAGATGGTTTTTCCAAGTCTATGTGGCCATAAGGAGCCAACATTTTGAGGCAGCATTCAAAAAGCAAAATGTGAAAGACAACAAATTATAAAAAGTACTATTTACTTTTATAGGCTTCTCCCAGGGACTTCTTCATTTTTTTTATTTGCCATAATTCTGATGAATAACATTAAGGAAAACCCCTCAACAATTTTTATACATGTAGATTAGAGTACACACACCTACATAAAGTTCAATGTTGAACTTGGCTACATTCTTTAGTAATGACATAAAATAAATAGGTTGTAAACATATTGCTGATCCCATTATAGTTCTAATAACAGAAATATATTATAAAATGACATATTCATATCATGTTCTATACTTTACAAAGTTATTTCACATACATGGTTTCATTTAATTCTCACAGCAACGTTGCAAGTTAACTATCATTTATGTTCCCTTTAGGTGAGGATACTGAGGTTCAGAGTGGTAAAGTGACTTGCCAGTGTCAACAATCAAATGATGGCAGAGCTGGGGCTCAAACTCGTGACTTTTAAATCGAAATCCAGTATTCCTCCCAGTTATCAATATAGTAATTATGATCTTTTCAGCTGCTGAATGGAGTCACTGGGAAGTACCAAATTTAGTTGCCTTTTTGGAATTTCAACAACTTTAATCTTACTCAAGACACTTCTTTGGTTTTAACTTCAATGTGGTCATGTGAAGCAATGGATTACCATTGGTTAGACTGTCGTGGCTTTCTCCTTCCTGAGTGAAGAGCGTCTGCAATACAGGCAGCTCCTCTTTTTAACATACCTCCTCAATGGAAACTCATATCCTGGAGGATGACTGTCCACCTGCAGGCAGCTGTCCACCCTGCTTTCTCTGTGACTTGCTCATTGATATAGCACCTCTCCCTGTAGGTCTCACCTCAGGACAGCAGAAATGATTCCTCTTTCACCAGTTCTCTCTAGGCAGGAGAGAACTACCCCACAAACCCAGATGCATAGCTACTTCCTGGGCCACCTCCCTGCCTAACCCCAGAGGCCAGGGGCACTAGGGCCCCATCTAGTAGAACCAGTTCAGACCATGTCTGAGTGTCTAGTCCAACTTCTCCTGGTCCTTAAGAATTCTTTTCCCATTCTGGTTTGCTTCTTCCTCCCCCATGTTATCTACTCCCTGATAATGACATGAGGAACATACATTCCCTTGGGAGTGACCTACCTCTTCCACCATAGGGGCATCATGACTCCCTGATTTCAACAAGCAAGATCTTTTGAAATTGGTATGTTTTCACTGGACTCTGGATTATTTATTCTTATTCATAGTCACCTGTCTATACTTCAATATGAAGCGATACATGTTAACAGAAATACAGTATATCCTTCACACAGGAGACACTATTTAAACTGACTCTTCAAGGATGGGTGGATATTTCCTCAGGCATACAAGGCAGAAAATGTCACTCTAGGCAAAAGAATGAGCACATTCCAGGCATAGAGAAAGAACAGAGTTGAGGAGGATGTGTAATTCGCTGTGACGGGAGCCTCGGGCGCATGTAGGAAAGCAGGCAATGGAAGCGGGGAGGCAGACACGGCTGTGCGTGCCAAGGAGGATCTATAGACAGTTTGGGTACAGGTATGCTGTACCCATCATCTCTCCATATCCTAACAGCAGAGAGGAGGCAGGGAATAGAATCTTATGTCAAAGGATCCTCCTGGTCGTGCTGGCACATCTGAGCTTTGATCCATCAGAATTGCTGTGGTCATTGTGACTTGTCCTACTCTGGCTATCTATTCTCCAGCTTGAACTTTGGTTCTCAGTCTTACTCTGTGAGTGGGGCCACTGAGGGTCACAAAATTTTGCAGTAGAGATCACATCTCCGCCATGCTCAGATGGCTTCCCATCCCCCTAGAATAAAACACAAAGCCCACACCAAAGTCCCATATGATCAGGCACTTGCTTACCTCTCTGATGTCATCTTTTATTATTTTCCCCCTTGCTTTTTGTAAGGATGCTGCTCTCCTTGCTGTTCCTCCTAATGCCAAGCATGTTCCCACCTTTTAGCCTTTGCACCTACTGTTTCCATTACTTGGACCATTCTTCTCCCAGGTGTCCACATGACTTGCTCCCATCATTAGGTCTGGGCTCTGATGCTGTCTCCTTAGAGGGACGTTCACTGATCATGCCATCTACAATAACTTTCTGTCTCCTCAGCTTGCTTTAGTTTTCTGCATGCCCCTTATCACTGCCTGATATTAAATTATGCATTTACTTATTTGTCTCTGTCTGTCTCCCTTATTAGAATATAAGCTCCACGAAGGGAGCAATTTTGTCCATCTTATGCATTGCTATATCCCCAGTACCTAGAACAGTGCCTGACACATAGCAAATATTCAATAAATATTTGCTGAATGAATGAATGAGTCTAGCCCCCAATCCCTTGAAGAAAAGACCAGGGTGCAGGGCAGAGTGATCTTGATGGTAGGAAGAGAAACCCAAGAGGACACATTTTTGCAGCACCAACCCTTGGCCAGAGGCAGAAACGATCATTTTGCTGGCCCTGAGGCCTTCCCGACCACTCTTGCAAGGGCTCCAGGGAGCAGGTCATTGCACAGACCTTTGCTTTCCACAAAGTACCTTGGGTGTTCTCCACATAGTCTAAAGGTTAAGCATCGGTTTTTGCACTGTGTTTGTCAAGGCACAAGACCTGAGTGGGAAGATCACCAGGTCCCACTGAATTCAAGCTGAGGTCATGGCGAGAAAAGATTGGGAGTGATGAATTTAGATGGATGATCAGACCTTTTCCGTTTGGAAGTAGGGCTTTTCTCTTGCTCAGACTTTTCATTGGGTCAGAACTTCCTGAGCTGTGTGAAATTCTTTGCTTAAGCCTGGCTGCTCCTCATCAGCAGTGCAAAGCTCCCAGGAGTCTGCCTGTCCTTCATTTATTTATAGGGAAGGACCTGGGGCCACTCTTGCAGTTCATTACACACTAGCTGCCCTCTCTGGACTTGGGTTTCCCTGCAAGCCCTTTGCACAGCCCCACTCAGCTTGCTGTGGTGAGAAGTCCTGTTTACTGCTCACACCCGTTCACCGTTGACAACAAGACTGGGGCACCCAGGGCTGCTCATGCTCCATTAGCTCTGTGGGTTTGATGCAAGGATGGGTGAGACTGGCTGGAGAGCATGGAGTTGGGTAATAGGAGATAATGCTCCCCTTCTCCTCCCCTGAGATGCAATTTCAGTTGTTCCCACAGTATGTTTTTATTGTACAGTAGATGCAAGAGCTCCAGCTAGTGTGAGAACCGAGCTCGGATAAGAAAAACACACTGATGGCACAGTTCCTGCAGGGCTCCCATGCTATTTTCTCAGCATTAAGAAAACCCAACAATGTCTAAACAGCTGACCTTGTAGTGTGTTGGTAGGTTTGCACAATTCCCAAGGGTCATATTAGCATGTGCATTTCAAGGGGGGAGATCAAGTCAACTTTGGAAAAAGCAAGACGTGGGTGCATGTAAGACTCAGCTTCCATCAGCACTCTCCCTGAGCCATAGGACAGCAGTCACTGAAGTCTCTCCAGGCATAAAACGTGTCTGGGTCACAGTGATGGAAGCAGCTCTAGTCTCAGTAGCATACAGAAGCCATTTTTTACTGTCATTGGTCCCTTTGCTTCTGTATATCCCAGAATATGTTTGGAAATACCCCTGGAAGCATCACTGTCTTGCATCAGCCTCCTTCTTGCTCTGGAAAACATTAGTTTGAGTGGCTCAGTTGCTGTCAGGAGAGAGCAATCCTTCCTCATCAGCTGGGGTGGAGTTCCCTGGTGGCCTTTTTTTTTTTTCCATCCATGCAATATTCCCACATCTCCCATCTCATGTTGTAATCTCTCTGGTTACATTAAGCTTGTAAACTTTTCTTGGGTTATTGCTTATGAAGACAGTATTTAGAAATTGTTTATAAAGTTATTTTTAGTGGGATACCATGCAATGAGCTCTAATTGTCACCTTTCCAAAATTTCAGGAGACTTAATAAGCATCCTGCCGAAACTCTAAGGACCAGTGCCAGGGCAGCTCTTCTCTGGAGTGCTAGCTCTGCTGTCAACACCATCACTAAGGCTGTCAGCCACCACTGAGACCACCTAGTAATCCCCCTTCACTCTCTAAGCCACCTATTGGTTAATGAGCTAGACCAAGGATTAAAAGCTGTATGAGGCATGCACTGTCTGTTTTGATCAATGATGAATACATAGTGCTTAGCACAGTTCTTATCATATAGTAGATGCTCAGTAAATATGTATTGAATGAATGTGTAGCTCTCCTGCCTATGAATTGCCCATTTTTACTAATAATGGATTTGAGATCACCAAAGAGCTTTGCTCTTTGTGTATCTGTTTGTTTGTCTTTTCTTTTGGTTATAAGAATGTGATCTAATACTGTGTTCAGGGATATACGACATAGTGGTTAAAGTATATGCTCTGCAAATCTGTAGTGTGAGAAATCAGCATAGTTAAGCTTAGTTGGGTTGGGGTGAACAGTGGCTGAATGGGGTCATGATGGGGGCTTCTGGGATGCCGGACATGTTCTGCAAATGATATGGGAATGTTTACTTTATAAAAATTAATCAAGATGCACACATTTGATTTGAACACTGTTCTGTATGTGTGCTATTATTCATTAAGATATTTGTGTTCTTTTTTACAAAGTAGAACTCTGGAGCTCATTTTCTGGGTTCATATCCTGGCTTGTCCAGGTGCTAGCTGGATAGGCCAAGACAAGTCACTGAACATTTCTGTGCCCCACTATCTTCATTTGTAAATCACAAATAATAATTTACCTACATCATATGGTTGTTGTGAATTAAATGAGTTAATCCAGAGTTAGTGCTAAAAAAATGTCAGCTATTGGTTATTGTGTTTCAGAAGGTAAGATATTTCAAACCTGATTCATTTAAAGACTTACAAAATATCACTGAGGGTCACTAGAAGTACTCTTCTCCCTCCAGGCAGGATCACTCCTAATTTCTCAAGATTTGTGTTCTTCTTAAAGTTCTCTTGTTACATATTTGCTTTCACTTGCCTTCTAAAATACACAGACCAGAGCTGGGAATGGTGGCTTGTGCCTATAATCCCAACTACTCAGGAGTCTGAGGCAAAAGGATTGCTTGAGACCAGGAATTCAAGACCAGCCTGGGCAACACAATGAGACCTTATCTCTAAAACAATAAAAATAAAAATAAAAATAAAAATTTTAGCCAGGTGCAGTGGTGTGCACCTATAGTCCCAGCTACTTGGAAGCCTGAGGCAGTAGGATTGCTTAAGCCCAGGAGTTTGAGGCTACAGTGAGCTATGATCATGCCACTGTACTTCAGCCTGGGAGACAGACTCTATCAAAAAAAAAACCAAACAAACAAAAAAACCCCAGAAAAACCAACCCAACAAACAAACAACAAAAAAATAAAGTACACAGACCCTAGAGACCAGATGAGCTCTTCACTGTAACAATACTTGTTTTCTGCATTTATACTTAGAGAAGTTCTGTCAAGCACAGATTGCATAAAAGATCTTAGAAAATACTCTATCTGTGCTTCCAATATGGTAGCCACTGGTTATATGTGGCTATGGAAATTTAAATCTAAATTGGTTAAAAATAATTAAAATTTACAATTAAAAACACAGCTCCTCACTTGTACTTACCATACTTTAAATGCTCAATAGCCACATGTAGCTAGTGGCTGCTACTACACCCAGCAATGCATACACAGAACATATCCATCATAGCAGAAAATCCTGTTGGACAGCACTGCCAGTCAGTTTTCTCACTGTATATATGAAAACTTTGAAGTCTAGAAAGGTAAAATGATTATACTAAAAATTACATAGCTAGTCAAGGAAAGAACTAGACCACAATTTAGGTTTCTTGCTTTCTATGTCAAGATATTTTCTACTCGGTCACGAAGACACCTGCAGGTCCATAGAGTCTCCCCAGTGATCATTAGTACTCCACATGGGATGAGCCAGCCATGCTCTAATACCATTTTACTAATTGGAAACTGCATTTCCATTCTAGCCTTTTCTTCTAGAAATCAGTGGGTCATGGGGTAAGTCACACACAAAGCGTAGCCAAGTTAACCAGGTTGTAGTTCATTAACAATAATTGCCAGTGTTTATTAGCATTTATTATGTACTGGCCATTTCCACTAAGTGGAAACAAGGAACGTGAGACACAGAGAAGCTATGTGGTATGCTCCAGGTGGTGGTGGGCTTGAGATTTGAACTCCGGCAGCTCAGCTCCAGAGCCCTTGCTCTTATCCACTATGCTACACCACACTTACTAAGCAGATGCCCTGTGTGGAGTGTTATAAAGGTTGGCAAAAGCTAAAGCATGAGGGCAAAGGATGATGAGGGAATGCGCTCAAGAAATACATAATCCAGTTATAGGCTAGGAATGAAGGAAGAGTATGTATAATTTATGTATACTTTTTAGTATTTATAATTGTACAAATACTTATGAATTTGGCTTTCTGCATCTTTAAATACACACTCTTTCTTCTCTTCCTTTCTTTTTGCTAAAATACAAAACCCCCAAAGCAAAATCCTTCAATGACAAACGTCCTTCAAACAGTAGGTGCTTGTTTCCAGGCAGTCCACCTTTTCTTAGGTCTCTTTCAGGGCATTGGATTCATCTGGATGTGCTCCTGAGAATCCATTTGTTGACTGGCCAGGGCTGTCAGTGAATGAAGGAAGGGGAGGGGAGAGATCACTTAATGCTTTGATTATAGGTCTGAGCTCCCCAACAGGGGTTTCTCAGTAAAGCCCTGGAGTTAAATGTGTTTGTGACAAAGAAGGATTTTTGTACAGATTCACTAAGTATGAATAGAGGATTTTTTTTTAAGAGTAGATAGATTTAGCAGTGGATTTCATGGTTTGGCAGCAATTCTTTTCAATTTTTAAAAAATATCCTTGCCCACACTTGCTGGTAAAACCACATTGGCACCCAGCTAGCAACAGTGGTGTTTAAACATGCTGTAGCTGGCACTGTTCAAACAACAGAAAAGGCTTCAGGCTCTCAAAGCCTCCTCACTGTGCCGGGTAGAGTCCCTTCCAAGATTTCAAATAGATGAACGAATAACGTACCAAGTTGCAATTATCACTATGAATTGGTCCAATCACATGATTCTATTATTGAGTTACTGGTAGACTGTGATTTCTATTATTCATGTCCTGTCTGCTTTGGGATTTGAATTTGAATTGTTTGTCCATAGCACCTTCTGCATTTGAGGAAAAGCTTCAGAGAAGGTCACTGAGAATTTTAGTCAGTGACGAAAACTCACCCCTGGGTCAGGGATGAGTGGAATACAGCTTCTGAAAAAGCCACTTCCCTGAACTTGCTGGTCCAGGGAATGTCATCAAGTTAAATTGATTGCTTAACATAAATTTTACTGTTTTTTCTTTTTCTTTTCTTTTTTAGGCTAGAAGGTAAATCTTGCTAGGTGTTATATAGAAACTGAGGATTACAGTCTTTACTAACTGACCTCCACTGAATCAATTCACCAGCTTAAGATACTATCTACACCCTGCACAGGATATTGTCACCTACCTTCTAGCAGCTGAGTGCTTATGCAAGAAGGCTGCTTTCTGGTGTGCTCTGTACTTCAGCTCCCACTGAATTTTAATTAACTGACCAATTACCTGATCCTGATTGCGCTAAATAAGAGAGCCCCAACTGTTCTTTTATAAATTCATAATCTTTTTTTTTTCTTACTCCAAGTTTCATTTGCTAGGTCAGGTCTCTTATTAAGTCATAAGGTCGTAGGCTACCAGGGGAAGCAAGATAGGGATTACCCGAGCAGCCTGGCTGCGGAAGAACCAGCCTAATTGCAGGCTGAGCCAATGTGGCACTGGGAAGATGGAGCTGTACGTCAGTTCCACAGACAGACGATGGGAGAGAGCATGGGTAGAAAAGAGGGGATCTGCAAGAATCCAGAGATTATGCAATAGAGTATCCAAAGGGCAGCAAGGCCAATGGTTTGGAACTAAGCTTAGCTCTGGAGTATCTGAGTTGGAATGCCCATTGCAGGTGATGTTTCACATAGGAAAGGCTGAATAGGGAGAACTAGCACATAGGTCTAAAGGGCCCACATCAGGCTGCCGTTCGGGGTGTGCTGGTTGGGATGCCGCCACTACGTGTGTAAGTTGGCCTGAAATAGCAGGCTGTTGGTTTGGGGTTGTGTCCACTGTTTTCGGATTTAGGCTACAGAAAGTGCCATGGTGGGGGTTACCGTTACAGTCCCACAGAAGTTCAGAGGAAAGAGAATCTTCAAGAAAATAGAGAACAGGAGTCATTTTTTCCAGTGAAGGAAATAGAGGGCAAGGAAAATGATGATACAAAGATAAGGGGAACCAAAGTTTATTTTTTCATCTCTGTTAAGGTTTGGATTTCATAATAAATCAGGAAGCCCAAGACATAGTTGAGAAATTGTCCCAGAAAGAAAATCTGCCCGAGGGTCTTGAAAGGTGTGACTTAAAAATCTCGTAGACAAGTCCTCAGAGAGATAAGAGAGCCAGAATGACCTTCGGAGAGAGCAGAAAGCAAAGGCCAGACCAGGAATGTTTCCTACCTCTTTCGCCTCTGCAGGTGAGATAAGGGGCATTTAAAAGAACTGCATGGTGATTACAGCTTCCTTATCATCAAAATTCCTCATGGCAGGGATTACTAACTGGAAGTTGGGAAGGCCATATTAGTTCCATAATTTTGTGAGTCTCCATAGTTCTAAAATAGGGGGCTATGCTAGAAAAATCACTGTTGCTTAGCACTAAATATCGAGAAAACATATGGAAAAAAGGAGGGGCCCAAATATAAGTCCATATCCTCTTGTGATCAAATACTGCGCTAGCCACTAGCAAACTGACAAACCAGTCTCATATTTCTCTAGCTAAAGTCAAGTATTAGATAATCACACTTTTTTACAATCAGTAGTTTCTCAAGTAAATATAATATTAGGGTGTGAATTTCTACCTATATCTGAATTCTACATTTCAGCTTCTAGCACAGTTCCCTGAATATGAGAAGAGTTGGGTGAAATTCTATTGATGTTAATTTCACACTAGGGACCCAGGCTCAAATAATGCTTTTTCCCTACTGACACCTGTAATAAAGTGTAATTTAAGTTGATGATTAGTTTTTCAATAGTAGTAGGGATAGAATTATTTCTTTTTTATTTTATTAACTGTTTTTCTTTGTTTTGGGTGTTAACGGGTCCTAATGGTTTTACTAGGGGCATAGAAAATGTGAAAAACTCACTTTAGACTTATCCATTAAAAATATAATTTAAAAATGGTGAAAACCCATGTCTGCAGGTGATTCTTGTTCTCTGCTAAGTTATTCTGATGGCAGCCATATTGTCTTTGCAAACTGTGTGCTTCTACTTGCTTATCACCTCATTTCGTATCTTACTAAAGGGTAACTGTGGGGATTATTAGGGACTCCTGTTTTGCCTTCCAGTCCTTGATTTGGATAATGGAATTTTCCTGGGGGAGAGAATCACAAAGGAAAGCACGCATCTTTCTCAAGAGAATAGAAAGCAGGCCTCAGGCTTGCAAGGGTGACTCATTATAGAAAACAGCAGTCTTCATTGGAGTGAGAATGGAAGAAACTGGAGAGAAAAATCCAACATCCCTGGAGGAGAAACCGATGGGCTTTCCTTGCTCAGATGGAGTGTGTGATGAGGAAAGGCCACAGGGTCATAGGGGAAGAAAGAAGGAATGGGAGTGGGACCCTGGGCCAGAAGTGAGCTGTTGCAGAGGGTGATGCTGATGCTGGTGCCTTGGCAGGATGGGAAAATCCCTGACCCTCTCTGATCTGGAGTGATGCCCCAAGGTGACTGTTTTTGTATGCACAGTGCACCCTTAGGTTTTGCTCACTGGGGTTTTCTGTTCATGAAAACTCCTCCCACAGTGCTGTTAGCTCCTGGGCTGACCAGGCAGCCGTGCTTTAGTGGATGAAGCCCCGCCTAAAGATTTGGTCTGGAGGGAGGAAAGAGTAGCTTCAGCTCCTGTGGCTTGATGGCTTTCTGAGAACTGTGGTTTCTTCGAACACTAAGTTCTACAGAGTCTTTCACATGACCTTTCAGAGGGCATGATTTTAACTAAGCATGAGACTAAACTAATTAGACTGTTCTAAAGTAATTGCTCTTCAGTATCACTAAGGTTTATCTGGCAATTATGTCGTTCATACAGCATGGCTGGTGAGCAACTGCTCAGAGTCCTGAGAAACGGGAGAGAGACTGTGCCTTTACAGAGGCCACTCCACGAGCTCAGACCACCCAGACACTCAAACGCTCATAGCATTAAAATATTTAGGGCAGATTTTGACACAGTGAACTATGTTCAAGCATCACAATCTTACTCAGTGTTTATACTGACCGAAGACCTCCTTTTTACTCTGTTTCCCCTATTTCCTGAAATGCATCATTAAAATGACAAAATTTGGCTTAGCTTGAGACCACAGCTAGACTGTTAGAATCTTTGATTTTGAATCAAACTTGAATAAAGCATTTTTAACTTCCACTTAATATAAACATGATGTCTTGCCTCTGCTCATACTCAGATCTTCCCTCCTTTTGGAAAGTCTTTATGGACTAATGCTCACTAGCCCTAGCCATAAATATTTAACACTTGAGCATCTGAGAACACCACGTCCTGTTGTACTTGTGGATACAGGTTTACAAGCCTTCATCGCACAAATGTGGATTGGTCTTATTACAAAGTGAGTTTCTTATGAGACTGGAGTCTTTCCTCTCCTTTGTGTCTACCGTAAAAATTACCTTAATGGGAAAGGAGGGGGCAGGTGAGAAAAGAATGGGCCAAATCAGTGTGATGCTCCAGGTTCCGGACAGCTGTCATTATTCTTCCCCTGCTCTCTAGAAATAAAAATCAGCTCTCTTGAAATACCTGCATGCTTTCCAAGGCTAGAGACTGTTCCGGAACAGAGGGAGTCAGGGTTTCAAGGAGACAGGGGTTGGTTAGAACAGCATTCTGGTTCCTTCCCATGGACCCAACCCAAAATTTAAAAGAAAAATATCAAGATTCAGAAGTTGCTTTATACATTCTGTAGACTGACTTCCTCAGTAGGAAAGATCCTTGAATAGAAAGTGTCCAAACAAGTCTGGGCCCCAATCCTGGCTCAGAAACTGCTGCTGTCTCCATTTCCAGATAGGAATACAGCAGCAAAAGAGGAAAAGGGGCTCAACAGAGGCCTCTGTCTCAGTCTTCTTGCTCTTGTCCCTCAAGTGGTGACACTAGGACAGGTTAAAAGGAATCTGAAGAGGATATCTGTGAATATTTGGGTAAAGTGTTCTTAGAACCTAGAAAGATGTTAAAATATAAAAGCAAAATATTCTCATGGGTGCCAAATAGTACAGTTTCCATGGATTGGACAAAAATATTTCCCTGAATAAAGTGAATTGTTTTTATCTAGCTATCTAGACATGACCAAAAAAACACCACTATCTAAGAGTATCTGAATCCATTTCTAACTTCTCTGCATTCCCACATCATTTCCCCCGTACCTCCACCAGCATTCTTAGCACACCTGTCTCACCTATATCATCTACACTCCTTGAGGGCTGGAATCTCACCTGTGTCTGCTCACTTCCATAGTCTCAGTAACAGCGAGTACAGTCTAACTTATGCACCATAGATGCTTGTCAGAGTTTCCTGAACTGAAGCAGTGACTTTCCTGCCATTGCTGTGGCTCAGTAGCTAAGGTGGGCAGCATGGTCTGCTCCTGATGCTGGACTATCAGATGGACTATTCCAGGCATACTGGCAGTTATTATTACTGTAAAGACACCCTATTCATTGACATCTTCTATAATTCTCTCAGGAGAGCTTCAAGTAAATTCTGAAAGTTAAGCACACAAATTCTTTCACTCATACATTTATTTTATATTTATCCATTCAAGAAAATAAATGTAGAATCAAAAAGAAGCAGTAGCTGTGACTCACCTTTGTATACTTCTATCATTCAAGTTTACTATTTTCTTTGATTATTTAAGCTAAAATTATATTTTTATTTATATGAGTATTACACTGTAATGGTAGGATAGTTAGAAAGAATAGCAATGTATAATAAAATAAATAATAAAAGAATCATACCAAAGATAAATATTATTTATAGTTTGTTGTATTTTCTTCAAGTCTCTTTAAATGCATATGCCACATTTGGACATTTTATTTACACACACACACACACACACACACACACAAAATTTTGCATCCTAATCTTCTTACTTAATGTTTTGTCAGAAACGTTTTTACTTGTTATTAAAAATCTTACAAACATCACACTTAATGATGACTATTGAGTATTTGTACATTTAAGTATAATTTGTTAACATTCCCCTATTAATGGGCATTGATATTGTTTTCTAATTTTTGTTACTATAAATAATGCTGTCATGAATATCTCTGTACTTAAAACTTTGTTCATATTTTGCTTAATTTCCTAAGGTAGGATTTTCAGAAGTGAAATTGTTGAATCAGGTTGTCTAAATTTTTTAGGGCTCTTGACATTAGCTTCTAAATTGTTTTCTAAAATGCGTATCAGTTTACACTGTTGTTAACCAGATGTACTCTAAAAATACCATCATACTATCATACTCAGAGGTTTAAGAAAATTACACTTGATTCCCATTATGAAACTTAGAGTTCAATTTCACATGCAGGAACTCTGTCCTAAGTCCTTCTATTGATAAGGGTCTGTCCTGAAGCCCATTCATTAGCTATTTAGTTAATTATCTACTTTTTAAATTCATTGTATTGAATTTAAAAGGGAAGTATTTCTCATGTTGGTTGATAAGTTCAGCAAATACTTGAGTTTATAAGAAAAAGGACTCTCTCAGTGAAGATGTGTTTTGTCCACTGTATGGCACTAGACACATTGTAGGAATGTTTGTTTCTTCCTCTCCAATCATTATAAAGATGCTGTTAACTTCCAAATTAAAAGGGTAGAAAAAAATTCTCCCCTAATAACATTCCATTTTGAGATCCTTGGAAGAACAATTCATCCATACAAATAATGGGTTTTACTTATTGTTGTTATGATCCAATGAAGTTTTGAAACTATCCATCAGGGCATGGAAAAAGCCTAGAATTTTTTTTGCTCCCACATTTTTGCCAAAGTAAAGTTCACCAAAGGTGAATGAATACCCATTTCCAAGCACTCTCGCTGGAACTGGAGATGTTATTCAAGTTCCTTTCAGAAAAATGAGGTTGATGGAGCAGCTGAATATTTAGAGCCCTCCTAACTATAGCAATATTCTGGGTCTTTGATCATTTTTCTAAAGGGGATGTTTCTGGAGGTTTGAGGTTTGAGATTTAGACGTAGGATTTTTGAGAGAAGACTAAGCCAATCCAAGTCTGGAAGACACTTTGTTTAACTAGCATCTTGACCATCAAAAACAATCTGGGCTCTGAGCTAGGAACCAAGTATTCAAATAGGTAGAAGAACTAGATTATCTTCTCTGGAGTTGGAAAGGTGAATTTATCTCCCCAAACTAGTTGGAGATGGAGGACAACCCTGCAAAAAATAAATGACAATACAAGGCATCACGCGGTCAGTGGTGGTTTGAATAGGCCTGCAAAGCCACAGCATTTATTTCTATGCAGTGTAAATAGGCAGCTGAGAATGCTTCCAGGGTGTACAGAAGGAGCTCAGTGTCAATAGTATCATCAGGGTTGTTGAGCAAAAATCAGCCTTTGATACCCAAAATGTCAGTCGGAGAAAAGAGCACACACTGGGATACTTGGTGAAACAACAGAGTCCGAAATTCTGACAGGTTCTGACAGTGTGTGCACAGACAGCTTCACTGAGGCACACTTCTGACGCTGAAAAGAGAATGGACTTTGGGCAATTAAAAAGGGCATGTAAAGGGGAATGAAGACACTGTGAGTTTACCACTTCTCCTTTGAGAATGATGTCTTTCAGGTCACCCTGCACTGCCTCCCTCCCCCAGTCCTACCCTCACTCCCCAGCTCATCTCTCTGTTCTTTGAGGGACAGAGAACTAGAGACAGGACACTTAGACTAAGAGTCTGATCCAAAAAGATATACTTTTTTTTTCAAAACTCTAAGCAAAAGGCCTCACACATAGTAAGTGTCTAACATTGATGTAATCTGGGGAGGAAAAACACAAGGAAGGTCATTTATCATGGCTTAGACACAAAACACAACAAAACTGCCTATCAAAAATGAACATAAGGAAAAGAAACTGCAAGAACTTAAAGTCTACCATATAAAGGGTTTGGTCTCAGATCCAAAACAATCTTCATCCTGTTAAAGTTATAAAAAATTCCCTTAGTTAAAATAACCATCTCCCTCCATTCCAGATGTGGCTCTTTCTTTTTTTTTTTTTTCATCTTATTGTTATGGGGGATACAGAATTTCAGGTTACATACGTTGCCCATGTACCGCCTGTCCCCCCAAGTCAAAGCTCCAGGCGTGACCATTCCCCAGACAGTGTGTGTTGCACCCATCATGTAGGTATATATCCTTCCCCTCCCCACCCCCCCTTCCCGAGTCAGCACCTTCCAGCATGACTATTCCCCAAACAGTGCGCAATGCACTCATAATGTAGGCATACACCCATCCCCTCCCCCAACCCCCACCTCAGTCTGATATCCGATTGGTATCGTTCCCAGATGTGTATTTAGGTGATGATCAGGGAAACCAATTTTCTGGTGAGTACATGTGATGCTTGTTTTTCCATTCTTGGGATACTTCACTTAATATAATGGGCTCCAACTCTCTCCAGGGGAACCATAGAGATGTCGTATCTTCATTATTTCTTATAGCTGAGTAATATTCCATGGTATACATATACCACAGCTTACTAATCCAATCATGTATTGGTGGGCATTTGGGTTGTTTCCACATCTTTGCTATTGTGAATTGTGCTGCTATAAACATTCGGGTACATGTGTCTTTGTTATAGAATGACCTTTTTTCCTTTGGGTATATGCCCAATAATGGGATTGCTGGATCAGATGGCAGGTCTACTTGAATCTGTTTAAGATACCTCGATAATGCTTTCCACAGGGGTTGCACTAGTTTGCAGTCCCACCAGCAGTGTATGAGTGTTCTTGTCTCTCCACATCCACGCCAACATGTGTTGTTTTGGGTTTTTTTGATAAAGGCCATTCTCACTGGGGTTAAGTGATATCTCATTGTGGTTTTGATTTGCATTTCCCTGATGATTAGGGATGTTGAGCATTTTTTTCATATGTTTGTTAGCCATTCTTTTTTTTGTTGTTGTAGTTGTTGTTGAGACAGAGTCTCACTTTGTTGCCCAGGCTAGAGTGAGTGCCGTGGCGTCAGCTTAGCTCACAGCAACCTCAGACTCCTCGGCTTAAGCGATCCTACTGCCTCAGCCTCCCAAGTAGCTGGGACTACAGGCATGTGCCACTATGCCCGGCTAATTTTTTTATATAGATTTTTAGTTGTCCATATAATGTCTTTCTATTTTTAGTAGAGATGGGGTCTCGCTCAGGCTGGTCTCGAACTCCTGACCTTGAGCGATCCACCCGCCTCGGCCTCCCAGAGTGCTAGGATTACAGGCGTGAGCCACCGCGCCCGGCCTGTTAGCCATTCTTATATCTTCTTTTGAGAAATTTCTATTCATGTCATTTGCCCACTTTTTGATAGGGTTGTTTGATTTTTTTCTTGCTGACTTTCCTGAGTTCTAAATAGATTCTTGTTATCAGTCCTTTATCTGATGTGTAGTATGCAAAAATTTTTTCCCATTCTGTAGGTGGTCTGTTTACTCTCATGACTGTTTCTTTGGCTGTGCAGAAGCTTTTTAATTTAATCATGTCCCATTCATTTATTTTTGTTGTTGCTGTGATTGCCTTAGGGGTCTTCTTCATAAATTCTTTGCCTAGGCCAATGTCTGTCTGTAAGAGTCTTTCCTACATTTTCTTCTAGAATTCTAATCGTTTCACGCCTAAGGTTTAAGTCTGTTATCCACCGTGATTTGATTTTTGTGAGGGGAGAAAGCTGTGGGTCCTGTTTCAGTCTTCTACATGTGGCTAACCAATTCTCCCAGCACCATTTATTGAATAGGGATTCTTGTCCCCAGAGTATGTTCTTTCCTGCTTTGTCAAAAATTAGGTGTCTATATAAGGATGGTTTTATATTTGGATTTTCTGTTGGGTTCCACTGGTCTGTGTCCCTGCACTTGTGCCAGTACCAGGCTGTTTTAAGAACCACAGCCTTGTAGTATAGTTTGAAGTCTGGCAAATTAATACCTCCCATTTTGTTTTTATTGCTTAAAATTGCTTTTGCTATACGGGGTCTTCTCTGATTCCATACAAAGTGTATAATTATTTTCTCTACATCTGTAAAGAATGATGTTGGTAATTTAATAGGGATTGCATTGAATCTGTAAATCACTTTGGGTAGTATAGACATTTTAACAATGTTGATTATTCCGATCCACGAGCATGGTATAGTTTTCCATCTATTTGCAAGTTCTATTTCTTTTCTCAGTGTTTCATAGTTTTCCTTATAGAGGTCCTTTACCTCTTTAGTTAGGTATATACCTAGATATTTTATTTTCTTTGTTGCTATTTTGAAGGGTATTGAGTCTTTAATTTGGTTTTCCGATTGACTGTTATTGGCATATATAAATGCCTCTGATTTGTGTATATTAATTTTGTAGCCTGAGACTTTGCTATATTCGTTAATCAATTCCAGGAGTCTCATGGTTGAATCCTGGGGGTTTTCCAGATATAACATCATATCATCAGCAAAAAGTGAGAGTTTGATCTCTTCTTTCCCTATTTGGATTCCTTTGATTTTGCTCTCTTGCCTGATAGCTCTCGCAAGGACTTCCACTACTATGTTGAAAAGTAATGGGGACAGTGGGCAGCCCTGTCTGGTTCCAGTTCTAAGTGGGAGTGCTTTCAATTTTTCCCCATTCAGAATGATGTTGGCTGTGGGTTTGTCATATATGGCTTGTATCATTTTTAGGTAGGTTCCATCTATGCCTATTTTGTTAAGCGTTTTTATCATAAAAGGGTGTTGAATTTTGTCAAATGCTTTTTCTGCATCTATTGAGAGGATCATATGGTTTTTGTTTTTGCTTCTATTTATGTGGTGAATTACATTTATAGATTTACGTATGTTGAACCACCCCTGCATCTCTGGGATGAAGCCCACTTGGTCATGGTGGAGTATTTTTTTGATAAGTACTTGGATTCGATTTGCTAGTATTTTATTGAGAATTTTTGCATCTATATTCATGAGACAAATTGGTCTGTAGTTCTCTATTTTTGTTGCGTCCTTTCCTGGTTTTGGTATCAATGTTATATTGGCTTGGTAGAACATGTTGGGGAGAATTCCATCCTTCTCAATATTGGAGAATAGTTTATGTAGGATGGGCACCAGTTCTTCTTTGTATGTATGGTAAAATTCGGGTGTGAACCCATCTGGACCAGGGCTTTTCTTTTTGGGAAGGTTTTTTATTGCTATTTCGATTTCAGTTCTTGATATTGCTCTGTTTAGGTACTCTATTTCTTCCTGGTTGAGCCTGGGAAGACTATGTGTTTCTAAAAATTTGTCCATTTCCTCCGCATTCTCCAGTTTGTGTGCATAAAGATTTTTGTAGAATTCATAGATGATATCTTGTATCTCTGTGGCATCGGTTGTGATTTCTCCTTTCATGTTCCTAATGGAGGTTATTAGAGATTTTACTTTTGTGCTCTTGGTTAGTCTAGCCAGAGGTGCGTCTACTTTGTTTATCTTTTCAAAGAACCAACTTTTTGTTTTATTAATTTCCCTTATAGTTTCTTTGTTGTCCTTTTCATTTAATTCTGATTTGATCTTAGTAATTTCTCGCCTTCTGTTGGGTTTGGGGTCATTCTGTTCTTCTTTCTCCAGCTCTTTGAGTCTATTCATTAGGTTGTCTATTTGCAAGTTTTCTGTCTTTTTGATATAGGCATTTATGGATATGAATTTTCCTCTCAGGACTGCTTTAGCTGTGTCCCATAGATTTTGATAAGTTGTATCTCCATTGTCATTTAATTCAAAGAAACTTTTGATTTCCATCTTGATTTCTTCCTTTATAGAATAATTATTCAGGAGAAAGTTGTTTAGCTTACATGACTTTGAGTAGGAGTGAGGGTTTCTGTTTGGGTTCATTGTTACTTTTATTCCGCTGTGATCTGAGAAGATGCATGGTATAATTTCTATTTTTTTGAATTTTTTAAGACATGCTTTATGTCCTAGGATATGGTCAATATTAGAGAATGTCCCGTGAGCTGATGAGAAGAATGTATATTCTGTGGACTTTGGGTAGAATGTCCTATAGATGTCAGCCATGCCCATTTGTTCTAGCATTCTATTTAAGTCCATTATGTCTTTGTTTATTTTCTGTTTAGAGGATCTGTCCTGTACTGTCAGTGGGGTGTTAAAGTCTCCAGCTATTACAGTATTGTTATCTATCATTTGGTTCAGATCAAGTAGGGTTTGCTTTATGAATCTAGGTGCACCTAGGTTGGGTGCATATATATTGAATATAGTCATGTCTTCTTGTTGAATTGTGCCTTTAACCAGTATGTAGTAACCATCTTTGTCTTTTATTATTTTTGTTGGTTTGAAAGCTAATTTATTGGAAATTAAGACTGCCACACCAGCTTTCTTTTGGTTACCGTTTGCTTGAAATATTGATTTCCATCCTTTTATTTTCAGTCTAAATGCATCTATGCAGGTTAGGTGAGTTTCTTGAAGACAGCAGATACTTGGTTTGTGTTTTTTTATCCATTGGGCCAGTCTATGTCTCTTGAGCGAGGAATTCAAGCCATTCACATTTATGGAGAAAACTGATAAGTGGGACAGTTTTCTGTTCAGCTTGTTGGGTAGAACTTCCTTGCTATGTTTTCTCTCTTGAGCCATTGTGGTATCTGGGATTTGATCTTTAGCTCTTGAGTAGTTTTACATTTGTGGGTCTTTCTTGTGCTGGTCCATGTGTAACTCTCTTTTGAGTACTTCTTGGAGGGCTGGTCTTGTCTTGGTGAATTCCCTCAACCTTTGTTTATCTGAGAATGTCTTAATTTCTCCTTCGTATAGAAAACTTAGCTTAGCTGGGTACAAGATTCTAGGCTGGGCTTTATTCTGTTTCAGAAGAGTGAAAATGGGGCCCCAACCTCTTCTTGCTTGTAAGGTTTCAGTTGAGAAATATGGCATAATTCTGATGGTTTTCCTTTGTATGTTACTTGTTTTTTTCTCCTTACAGCTCGAAGAAGGGACTCTTTAGTGGATATTTTGGTCAGCCTGATGACTATGTGGCATGGTGTTTTCCTATTTGTTATGAATCTCCCAGGGGTCCTTTGAGCTTCTTGAATCTGTATGTCTAGAGTTTTAGCAAGGCCTGGAAAATTTTCCTCAATTATGTCTTCAAATAGCTTGTCCAACCCTTGCTTATTATCTTCTTCACCCTCAGGAATGCCAATAACTCTCAAGTTAGGTTTCTTCACATAATCCCACAGTTCCTGAAGACTCTGATCATTTCTCTTATTTCTTTGATCTATCTCTGTGACTGACTTATTTAGTTGGAAAGAGTTATCTTCAATCTCTGAGATTCTTTCCTCTGTTTGATCTACCCTGCTCTTGAGACTTTCCACAGTGTTTTGTAGCTCTCTGAGTGAATTCTTCATTTCTAGGAGTTCAGTTTGGTTTTTCTTCAATATTTCAATTTCTTTAGTGAATTTTTCCTCCAAATCCTGTATTTTTTTTGTGGTTTCTTTGTGTTGGTTATCCATTGTTTCTTGTATATTATTCAGCTTGTTTATAATCCATAATTGAAATTCTTCCTGTAACATGTTGGTATTTTGAGTCTGGTTTGTATCAAATGGTTGAGAGCCTTTATTTCTCTTTGGGGGTGAGATTTCCGTTTGATTCTTTGTGCTCCCCGTGTTTTTTCGCTGGGCCCTTCCCATCTAGATTTATTGTTGAATCTTTTCTTACAGATTTAGTCTGGTTAACAGAACTCTTTGTACTCTGTTCTTAGGCTGTGAAGCAGTCTAGGTATGTTGCTTCCTTTGTCAAGAGGGGGAGACTGTTGTGTATTGTTTAGAGTTTTTTCTATTTCAGTTGGGGGGCTGCTTCTGGTGGGTCCAACCTTAGAGGATTGCAGTGATCTAAGACCGCTTTGGCAAGTTAGGACACTGTTGTGGTCTTTCAGTAGGCAGGCAGGGTCCACACTAGTAGCAGACCGAAATTCTCTTTGTTTGTTTGTTTCCTTCCTCTATAGGGGTGGTTTCTGTCTCTTTCCGCAGGAAAGATACTAGCTATGGGGAGTGGACGGTGCCCACGCTTGCTCAGCGCCCCAGTTGGTGCAGCTTCCACGGGCAAAATTCTGCCTTGGCCCAATGTCCCCAAGGACCAGGCTCCACACTCTCACGTCTGGAGAAGTACTCAGTGTTTACACAAGGGCACGGCCCCAATAGAAGATCCGTGGACCAGGGGAGGGGGCTGTCCAGGGAGCCTCTTGGCACCCTATGGCTCCGCAGCGACTTGACTGTGGGCCCCAAGATGGCGATTGCACGCCCGCAGATCGCCGGCGCTGGGGGTGACTCCTCAGGTTCCAGTAGGTACCAGAGCCGGGGGCCTGGCGAGTTCTGAAACCCACCGTGGCTCCCCAGCTCAGACTTTTCTCACTCTGTTTGTCCCACGTTGATTTTCTGTGGATTCACACTGCTGTTCTTGTGGGGGAGCGGTCCTCTAGCGTTGTGGTAGGTCTGGATCCATGTCTTCCTCTCCGGGAGCACGAATCCAGGCAGTTACCACCACTCCGCCATCATCCAGATGTGGCTCTTTCTTATGCAAGAAAGAACACCCCTGTGGAAGGAGAACAGGATTTGAGAGAAAGTTCCCACCTTTCTCTCAATGAACTGAGTGGGCTGAGAGCGAGGCCATTTTAGGGGATCTGTGGCCACTGCATAAGCTGACTTTTCACTGGATGATTCTGAATAGACCCCAAAAGGATCCGATTCAGGTGAGTGTGCTGTAATTGGATGCCAAGGCATAAAGTTCACATGTGATGGACTGATTCAGGGTCAATGCCAAGTTCACCAAGTATGTTGTGGATCTTGCAATGTGAATGGATTCATGCTGCATGTTTGACAGCGGTGGCACCAGAAGACAAAATTATAAGATCGTTCATGAAAGCTGATCTTGCTGGAAAAACAGGATAATGTGTGGCTGGCCAAGATCTTTCAAGATCAGGCAGGTACTGACAATAGCTTCATCTTGGATGTTCCAAGGTACTCCTCCAAAATGGCGGCAGCCAGCCACAATCATGGTGGCAGCTTGTGCCAGCCAACTCTGTGGCCATATGTTGGTTTTTGGGTGCTTCACACCCAGCTCATCAGCAAGGCACCACACTCCTGAGAAAAAGACACCAGTGAGGAAGGTGAGGACCTACTATCCATCCACTCCTCAAGAGAGGGGAATGTTTGCCATGAACTAGTATAACCTGAAAAATATGTTAGCTAATAGAAGGAAATTTGTTAAAGAAAGACTCATTCAAGATTGTCATGGGTTACCAAGGAAGGCTATTCTGGAACAACCTGAAATAGATTTAAACTGGACAAAATTTCATAATAAAAAGATTTAAGGGTTTGAAGCTTCAGGATGATACCTTTCTTTTCTTCTGATTAATCTATGCAGCTGTTGCTTTTTCAGGTCTATGAAGTGATTATTTTCACATGAGTAACTTGGTCCTCTCTTTTCTTTTCTTGCTATCAAGCTGTAAAGAAGACTAATTATATGTGTGTGTTGGAATCATAAACATTTTTCTGATTAATTTGAGAAGGCTGGAATTTGAAAACCATTATTTTCACTCTAGATTTGATTATCTGGAAATAGGAGGGCTCCAGTTTTTGAATATTTGGATTCTTAGGTTGTCTTGGTTTGTCAGCTTACTTCATCCTTAGAGTAGCTAACAAAGCCAAAGTCACATAGTTAGAACCACCTCTTCTTGAAATCCCAGTGACCAACTGAATGGCCCTTGATCTAACTTTCTGTGTGCAGGGGGAAACCATGGCCCCAGGAGGGCCAGCCCGGGCACTCTTGTGGAGCTTCCCTGGAAAGTCTGCCTTTGGGTTCCTTGCCCACTCTGTTCTCTCTACCCACTCCTTGGTGGCACCTTGACTCTTCCCAGCACCGCATGCCAGTCTGTAGGCTCTTCCCTTGCTCACTTTGTAAAGAGGCATCCTAGAGAAGTTCAAAGAATAAAGGATTGGGAGCCAGGAACCAGGGCTCAAATTCCAGCCCTGGTACTAGTTGATTATGTAACCATGAACAGATCAATTTTTGACTTGCAGTCTTAGTTCACTTGTCTATAAAATTAGGAGGCTTGACTACATAATTTCCAAGGATCTTTCAAGTGTAAATTTTCTTCAACCCAATGATTTCAAGTTTGTCTATATTGCTAGATTATAACCTGCTTCCTTTTCCTACCCCTTTCACTATTATAGAACTGACTTAACCTCAAAGAAGAATTGCAGAGGAAGCAAAAAAGAAGGTGGATGGTCTGCTAGTGGATTTGCAGGTGTGCTAAGGATGACTGGACACTTAGACATGGAATAAATACAATCCCCACCATCACTGCAGCGCAGAGCCTGGGAGGGCTGCTCTCCCTTTCAGGGCCAGGCCTCATGCTGTCATTTTGTGACTTCTTTCCCCCTTCTAGTCTGCCCTGAATGCTCACTTTTGTTTGATTCCATGTGGATAAAAGTGTGGAGAAAAGGTCAAGTTCACAGCCAGATTTCATCCAGGCCTCAAACCCTTCCCAAGGATGACGCATATTTCTGCATAGGCTTGTGGGATAATGCAAGGAGTATTATGTGTAATTCCATTCTCAGGGGCTTACAGTTGAGTGGGGAGATAAGACAGGTAACCACGTGTTAGTTTTACCTTCATGCTTTAAATAAAATTGTGAAACACTATTTTTTTTTTTTTTCAGGTTGAATTTTAAAAATCGCTAGCAACCCTCCTGGAGAGACACCTGCTGTTCCCCAGGTGGATTTCTTCTAGACTGTGGTTCAGAAGTCAGTAAGGGCAGGGCTGGAGTAGACTATAAGGATGACATAGATTCCAACTTCTGGTTCTTTTGCTTTTCTTCTGGAAAAAAAATAATTTTCTTCATTCATCAAACATTAGAACATGCTACACACCAGATACTTTAAAAGGCCTTAAATTTAAAACTCTGGGAGCCAGATACAAATTTGGGTTCAAATCTGGCCATTCTCATAATTTATGTGAACTTGGGCAAGTTATTAAGCCTTAGGTATCAACTCATCCCAGTGAGGGATAGCAGTGCCTTCCTTAAGTGCTATGAATATTAAATGAGAGAAATTATATATTTTCTTGGTACTTGGAAAGCATTCAATAAACGGTGACTATTGTTAAGAAGATTCTGCCCTTGGCTCCCAGGGAGACTACAGTGTACTGATTGAGACAGACATACAAAGTTATATTCTCATGGAAAGACTGGCCTGTTGGCAGTTGGTGCCAGGTGAACAATGGTCCTTCTTGTTTTTCTGTATCGTTCATGTCAGGGGTCAGCACCATTGTTGTTTACTGCCTGCGGACGTTTGTGACAGGTTGGCCACAGCAGGGTGGGGTGGCCCTTTCATCATCTTCCTGTATGACTGCCAACAGAGAGAAGAGATGGAGAAAGACCTTTTTTTGCCTCAATGTGGAATCCACTCCAATGGACTCATTTTAAGTGGCTATTTTAGGACACTTGTTTTCTTCCAGGAATTTACAAACTCAGTTGACAGGCAAGATAAGAGAATGTGGCACCTTTCTCCCTCTTCCCAATGAACTTCTCAGCCCTCTGCTCTACCTACTGGTTCTTTCTGCCACTGCAAACCTCACTCTGCAGGGGAATGGTTTGAATAGTCCCATGTAGAAGGGATGGGCCTGACATGACCTACTGAGTTTTAGGATAATTCCTTTACATGCATCATATCATTTAATCTGTCATACTGTTGTGATCTTCAGTCTACAGACAAAGAAACTGATGCATGGAGAGGAAATAATATGTCCATGGTTAGACAGTTTAGAAGCTAGAGAGCTAGGATTTAACTCTGGGCCGAATTCAGTAAATTCTTACCCCTGGACTCAATTGGAAAGCTTAGGAAACTCATATATACATGCACAAATACCTACCTATTTCCATATGCCTAGATCCCAGTCCCAGAGAATCTGACTTAATTGGTAGCCTGGGGTAGCCTGCTGTCGGCATTTTAAACAAAGCTGCTTACATGAGTCTACAGTGTAGCTGGGGTGAGAACCACTGGCTTCACTCCAAAGTCACACTATACCACATTGCTACACAAATAGCATATTTTCCTCCATTAAAGTACCAGGAAGTGCTTCACAAACCACATGTTAGAAACAGGAAGTTTCTGGACAGGTTTGAACTCTCGGGAAATTTTTAATCACTTCCCTTACTCCTTTCAGTGTACAAGCATTTCTATGCTCCTGTGGCCCATAGAACTCAGAGGGAATAGTTATTACAAATTCCAGGGGAAGAAAGAGCTTTGTAAAGATCTTCCTGAATCCTCACTTTTTTGAATGTCACTCACCAGGCAGAAATGCTCCCTGACTGTCCATCATTTCTGCAGGAAATTATAGCTGACGGTTGGCCACCTCTCCTACCATCCCTGCTTGGTGATTTTCTCTTGAGTCACCTGAACTTTGGTTGAATTTTTGTAGCCTATTTGGTTACCACAGGGAATAGTACATGGTCTTGAGAGATCAGAACTGCAGCCTAAGTCCTGATGGTCATTTGACTTAGAGTGACATGCCCTTGGAAACAGATCAAGTCATTGCCACAGTCTCATACAGTGAATGCCACTGTGCCACGGCAGATACTGTAAAATTCAGTTCCAACAAAAATCCTTCATTACGGTGGTCAGGCTCTGGCTCTCTTAGGAAATGACCCTTACTGTGCCCTGGGGCAGTCTATGCTGGTTATTTATGTCCTTTGACATTTCTAAGCACACTTTTTTTCCCTACAGTTAAAAGAACGATTTTGCAAACACAAATGTTTCTAGTTGGAAGGCAATATTTTCAAATCTTTGGAAGATTATGAAGTGAGACACACTCTTGGGAATTAGAGGTAATTTCCAACAGGCTTGGCAAGTTACTCTGGGCATCAACATATCTATTAGGAAATATTTTGGAATGGAAAAACAACATGTATAGTATTTTACTTCTATTTTTAAAATTTCTATAAGGATACACAAAACATTATTAACAAGTTTTTGTTACTAGAGAATAGGATGGAGAAATGTGGGAAATATTTATTTTCACTATATATTCTCCTATAATAATAACAACTGCCGGCTGGGTGCGGTGGCTCACTCCTGTAATCCTAGCACTCTGGGAGGCCGAGGCGGGAGGATCCCTCAAGGTCAGGAGTTCAAGACCAGCCTGAGCAAGAGCGAGACCCTGTCTGTACTAAAAAAATAAAAAGAAATTAGCTGGACAACTAAAAATATATATAGAAAAAATTAGCCGGGCATGGTGGCGCATGCCTCTAGTCCCAGATACTCAGGAGGTTGAGGCAGAAGGATTGCTTGAGCCCGGGAGTTTGAGGTTGCTGTGAGCTAGGCTGACACCATGGCACTCTAGCCTGGGCAACAGAGTGAGACTCTGTCTCAAAAAAATAAATAAATAACAACTGCAACAATATTGACAGCTAATATTTATTGAAAACTTTCTTTGTGCTTAATTGCATACTATTTCTCTTACTGCATTTATCATTTACTATTCACAATAACTGGATGCATTCAGCTATAAGTAATATAAGGTTGGCTTACATAGCAAAGAAGTTTATTGCCTTACATTATAAGTAATTCCATGGTAGAGTGGCTCCAGGCGTGATCAGTTCAGAGGCATCAGGGTCTGATATTTCTGTCCTTGCTCTGCCATCATCACCATGGTAGGCGGTCGTTAAGCAAGCTCCCCTCATGGTCCCAAGATGGCTGCTGCAACACACCCACATGTGACAAAATCCAGTCTCCTCCCCAATGTGTCTCTTATTATAAACCTTTTCCAGAAGTCCCCTACTCCCCCACAAAAGTACACGCAATTGCTTCACATGCCCATGCCTAAAGTAACCATCATAAGAAGAAAGGGACAACCATGGTTGGCTTCCAGGACCATCAAGGTTCACGACCTCCCTGAAGCATATGGAGGAAGAAAGTTGAGAACTGAAAAAAATCAGTTAGGGCTATGAAAGCAGGTTTGAGCCCAAGGGAAAGCATTTTCAAGCCCCCATCCAGTCAGGGCTATCAATTAAAAGTATTTACAAGAAATTTGCATTAATACACAACAAAATTTCCCCAGGCTGCCTTAAGCACCGTAAGCAGGTAATTTGTCCTCTCACCCTTGTCAACAGGATCAGAGTTCTAATACAAATAAGGAAGTTAAGAGGGGTAGAGTGCTATCTGCTATACTATTATCATTCAAATGTTTACAGAGGAAGAAACTGAGGGTCAGAGAGTCCAGTAAATTACCTAAGCATGCATGGTTCATAGGTGGTAAAGCTGAGCCTTAAAGTTAGGTCTGCTTACCCCAAAGCTTTTAACCACTATGATAAATTGCCCCTATTATATGCTTCTATACTGCCTTTCTCTGTCCCTGTCTCACTCAACAGTACTGCTTTACTAATATTAATAATTAAAATAGTGTGAATTTTTTTGTTTGAATTGTCTTGCAGGGTTCAGTGAGTTCTAACCATGGCTCCTCTACTCCGAGAGCTTGGGAAAACCACTTAACCTTTTTGGACTTCATTTTCCTTATCGTTCGAATGGGAGGGCTCAAATAGATGAGATCTGAGATCTTTTCCAGCCCTAAAATTCCATTAGTGGATGATTTCTCATGTGAAAAATCATTCAAAGCAGTGATTTTAAAAAAGCTTCAGGAATGCAAATAATAATTTCCTCCATGAAAACAAATATTACTCTCTCTATAAAATGCATCTGCTTATTTGCCACCAGTGCAGATGATGGTGTGCAGCCCTTCACCATTGGAGGTTTGGCCCTGATATTCTAGGGTGGTTTGTCTTATCTCATCTCTCCATCATGGTCCTATCCATTCCAAGGACTGAGCTCACCCAGGCACAAATATGCCAAGAAGCCCATCTGCTAATGGCTGTGAGCTGACAGCTGCTCCATGAGACTCACCAGACACCTTCATTTCCACACTGTGGAAGGAAAGACAACCCAGGGAGTAGATGAGGGAACTTCTATCCAGGCAATCTGCTCTCTAGACAAATGCATACTGCTTGCCCCCCTGCAACCTCTAGCTGAGATCAACCTCCTCAAACCTAAGCATCTAAGGAGTAAGATGGGAGTAAGGACAGCTTAGCCACCCAGCATTAATGGGTAGGGTGATGGCACAGGCAGTAGGAGAGACAAAGGGAAGAGGGGTGAGATACATGTATGTGGGTATTTTTTTCTCATTTGTAGAGAAAGAAAGGAGGAATATTTAGGTAAGAGAAGAGAGATTTCACAGTTCTATTCATACTAATATGAGAATTTGAAATAGAAATGCTAGGCACAAGCAAGGTAGTATTAACATTTGCTGAAGAATTTTTCATGTTGAAATATCTGCAAACTTTACCATTGCACAAAATATAATATTGTCCTCAAGTTCTGGAAAAGCTAAAGCATATTAATTGATGGCAAAGATGTCTTCAGAATCGCCATTTATCCCAGAGTTAGATGCACATTGCCTCTATGCCAAAAATAATCATAAAATTAAATAGTTAATGGCAGAGAACAAGCAAGACTTGGTGTAAACTTTATTGGTTTTATTTGCCTCCCTTATGTTAGAACTAATGGGAGTCAGGCTCATACCCCAAGAGCTAAATAAGAAAATTAACCATGTTTGTTCACTCTGCCAGCTATTATTGCGATGCAAGAGGAAGAGACCCTGTCCATGGAGAGAACATTTTTAGAAACACATAAACATCAGCAGGCCACAATCAAATCAAGATTGAAAATTCAATTTAAAGAGAGTTCTCTCACTGTCCCTCTCTCTCTCTGACAAAGAAGGGGCTGGGGGATCTTTTGTTCTGGGTGACTGGAAAGGTTCTGGTCACTTTGGATGAGAGTTGCAAGTAGGCTTCCAAATCCATACCCTGAGCCAGGCACAGCTCCCATGAAATTTATTTCACAGTAATAGATAACACTTGCATCTGAATCAATTCATGAATAGTCATTCCAGGAAACTAAAGCAAACATGTGCTTTTGGATTAAATTATGCAGGTCATTTCTTTGCCTTCCATTTTTCTTCTCAATACAAAGTAAAGACAAAATTTTTTAGGTAATGGAAGAAATAAGGCATGCCCCACATTGTCACCAAATCCTGCCTAAGATTTGCCTGCGTTCTCATGGACAGATCACTCTTTGGCAGTCATGCCCCTTGACACATGCAAAGTCCTCCTTCAGTCAAACCAGGGTGGTTCTTCAAAAACGCTGAGAAGGCAGCTGCCCCCCAGAAGGCCCTTCGGGAGTGCAGAATTCCAGACGCTCACACCTCTTAATACAGCACCAAAGACAGCTCGGCTGTCCCCAGCCTCCAGGGTGCTGGTACAGCTGCGGAGGAGCTAACTTTGGCACCATAGATCACCGAGGCTTTGTCTCAGCTTCTCTCAGAATAGCCTTTCATCAGGAGGCTCAGAACATCTCTCAAGACAGATGCAGGAAGGAGAAGGGAAGTAAACACCAATGGCTGCTTTCAAGAAAGATACTATTTTGAATCACTGGGTTTTGATGTATGATTGCAGTGTGTGGAATCGATCATTTCTGGTGCATGAACAGCTTGATGTGGTAGAAAGAGCAGTGAATTCGGAGTTGAAGCGATTTGGATTCTGGTTCCAGCTTTGTCTACAGTTCGTGAGTAACTTAGTTTAGCTTCTTTGACCTTGGTTTCCTCATCTGTAAAATGAGAGGGTTTGGTCAGATGATCTTTGACCTAATGATTCTATGAAAAGTGAATGTTGGAAGCACATGTTCACCTTCTCCAATTACCAGCTGTGAGTGTGTGACTGGACCAAATGGCACTAACTGTCGAAACGTTTTAGGCTGAAGGGGAAGCATTCTGAAATGGGACAAGGGCACCTCGTGTTGAAACCTGGAGCTGGTCAGCTCTCCAAGCCGGTGCCAGCCTTTGCTTCTGCCCCCCATCCCCCGCTTGTTTTAGCTGGACTAGGAGAAACTCACCTAAGGACAAAAATTCTTAAATTCATAATGTTTCAATAGGAAGCTCTAGAAACACTTATAAATCAGATGTTTCCCCCACAAAGTTTAACTTTATTCTCTTTTAAATAACCTAAAATTGCTATCTGGCTCACAGTCTCACAGATAACCCAGTCACTTCCAGTTTACAACTGTCTCTTTGGGTAAATATTGGGCTAAATATTTCAATATCAGGGCCATATCTCTGTTCTCAAGGAAACTCCCTTCTACCTTCTCTTCCTCAAAATGGCTTCTGGGAGGGGAAAGTTTACTCTTCTTGACAAGGCAATTGGGAGAGGGATCCTTGGTCTGGGCTGTCCTCTGGATCTTCTGTGACCTCTACATCTCTCTGAGTTGTGTCTTGTCCTACCTGGTCACTGGGAAACCTGTTTTGGTTTCTACCAAATGTGACTAATCCCACCTGGACTTTGGGACCTCATGTTAACATGTGGCACTTTGCCATTAATTCTGGGTTTGACGTACTGGCACTTTGTGAATTTATTTGTTTGGACTCCAGGCCTTATTTGGTCCACCGACCTTTTAGTACATTGTTGCCCTGCTTGGGCAAGAGGAAATTCTGAATCCCCTACATGCCACCCAACACCTCGGGGAATCAGTGACACTATGTCAGGCTCTCACTTTCTGCCAAATTCTCGAGTGTTACCATTGCTAATCTACGCCCTTCTGTGCCCAGCCCCGCACTGGTGCAGGACATCTGGTGAGGTTGTCTCCTGCCACACTGGCCCAAGGCCCCTGCTACCCTGGCTCAGTGTTAAAGAGAGCAGTGATGGATCGGTGGGGACTGGCATGCAGAGGGAAGGTGGAAGTGGTTGTGCTCCTGCCCCGTATTTGCCATCATAACCTCTGCCCTCACAAGACAGTAGCTCTTGTCTTGGAATTGACATCATTTCCCAAGTGAGGCTGCTGTGTATGTCTCTCATGACATAGAGCAGTGGTTCTCAAACATTAGCATGCAGATAATCACCTGGAGGACTTGCTAAAACAGACCACTGGGCCCCACCCTAGCTTCTGATTCTGTAAGTCTAGGGTGGGGCCTGAGAATTTGTATTTCCGACAAGTCGTCAGGTGATGTTGATGCTGCTGGTCCTGGGACCACACTGACCCGGGTTCTCCAGGCTCTGCTGCTGTGCACAGACTGTGAAAACAATGCAGTGTCCAAGCACAGTTCTGTGCTGGGAAACCTGAACATCTATAGTTTTTCAATCTGAGAGATATTATTTTTTTTTTTTTTTTTTTTTTTTTTTTTTTTTTTTTTTGTTGAGACAGAGTCTCACTTTGTTGCCCAGGCTAGAGTGAGTGCCGTGGCGTCAGCTTAGCTCACAGCAACCTCAGACTCCTCGGCTTAAGCGATCCTACTGCCTCAGCCTCCCGAGTAGCTGGGACTACAGGCATGCGCCACTATGCCCGGCTAATTTTTTCTATATAGATTTTTAGTTGTCCATATAATGTCTTTCTATTTTTAGTAGAGACGGGGTCTCGCTCAGGCTGGTCTCGAACTCCTGACCTTGAGCAATCCACCCGCCTCGGCCTCCCAGAGTGCTAGGATTACAGGCGTGAGCCACCGCGCCCGGCCTGAGAGATATTATTGAAGTCTAAATAAAGTAGAAGTATTTGAAAATTAATGGATGAGCCACTTATTTATATTCGTACATTATATATTTTCTGATTATCAATTCTTTTCCCCTGATGCATTTCCAGGTTACTAGCCTGACCAATCTTGCAGTGAAGGGTGTGATTGGGGTCACTAAAAGGAATTTCTCTAGCTGTGTATGTGTCTAACATACCTAGGTTAGCTCAGAGCTCAGATCCCAGCCCCTCCAGCCCCACTGTTTTCAGGAGGAGGAAGGGAGAGCAAGGGCCAGCCTATCTAAGGCACAGGCATTTTTCTTACATTGTTTCCTTTCTGTTACATGTTTCAAACACAAACTTGTACTGAATCTTTTTTAAAAAAATTAGCCTTATTTACAAACCATAAAATTCACTTATTTTAAGTGTATAATTCAACTATTTTTAGTACATTTATAAAATTATACAACAATTCCCACAATCTAATCTCAGAACATTTTTATTATCCCCTAAAAAATCTCATGCCCACAAACAATCACTTCTCTTTTCACTCTCCATCCTAAACAATCACTCATCTACTTTCTGTCTCTATATATTTGCCTTTTATGGACATTTCATATAAGTGGAATCATACAATCTGTGTTCTTCTGTGCCTGGCTTCTTTCACTGAGCATATTTTGGAGGTTCACCCACTCTGTGGTACGTGTGAGTCCTTCATCAAACCCTAACTTCTATTTAATCTTCCCCTGATGCATGTACCTCTTTCTCTCCATTTCTGCTGTAACTCCTAGTCTAGGTCCTTGGTGCTCAAGCATAGTCCCCTACCAGTAGAATCAGCATCACCTGGAAGATACTCCATGCAGAGACTCAGTTTCTGCATTTGGGCAGGACAAATGCTGTGACAAATGCTGCGCTAGGGAAACTCTTCACCTCTGAGAAGCATCTTAAAGCAGCCACCACACTGGCCTCCCTGCCTCCTCCAATCTCCCCACGGGACCACCCAGCCAGCACTGCTGCCCGTGTTTAGCCCTGATGGCCCAATGTCCACACAACCCCAGTGGCTTCCTGTTAACTGAGTACCAAGTCCCCATCACTCAAGAGTGATGCTCAAAAGCTTTCTAAAACGGCCTCTCCTCTATAGACAGAAGCTTTTCACCTTCAATGCTCCAACACGAACTTTCAGTTCCTGCCATGCCAGACCCCTCATTCTGCGCTGACCACAGGGGTCAGCCTCAGCGTCGAGTCTCCTATTGAGCTGTCCTTCCCTGAATCTACTGGATTCCACCCACCCCTCCAGGGCCCAGTTCAGACCCCATCCCTGCTTGCCCCACCCCACACAGGACCTTTCCCAACCTGTGGCTTCACATCGAACTTTACTTACTCTAAACTCTAAGAATGCTTAGTAAGCACTGAATCCTGTGGTTACTCTTAAGCTTCTCACGATAATAATAATGACAGTGATAATAATAATGATATCAAAGATTGCCACAGCAATTTATGGTTCATTAATACTTTAACTGATCCCATTTTGCTTATGTAATCCACATATCTTTTTAACATGAAAATTAAGCTCCTAGAGAATAGGGTTATTTCTTACAGGTCATCGACTTTGATTACTAGGAGAGTTCTGGCCAGGTAGCAGTCACTCCATAAATTCTGCAGGAACGAGCACCAGGCCTGAGGCAGGATGATAAGGTTCCCCAAGAAGGGAAGAAGTGACTCCAATAGAGCTTACATACGGAAACTGCTAAAGGACAAATAATAATAAAGACATGACCACTGTGACTATTGCTGACATTTACTGAATACTGTGTGAGATCTTTTATATATGGCATCTTATGCGATTTTCGTTAGACCTTTATGAAGTAAATACTATTATTCTCATTTAGGAAGGCACCCTTATTAATCCCCTGTGGTTGCAGAAGCAGGCTCAAAGAAGTTGTGCAACTTACCCAAGGCATACAGCTAGTAAATGACAGAGCCGAGATTCCAACCCAAGTTTCTGACTATTATGCTGTCTCTCTGAATTGTGAAGTAGTTCCACCAAAGGAGTTTTGGGACATGCCTGGGATAGCTAGGGTCTTGGAGGTTGTAACTATTTTTCCAAGTCAGGAAGTGTTTCCACAGGCAATATTCCTGTTTTCATTGGAACACTGGTGAGATTTAAAGTCACCCATGAATTTCCTCCTTTGCGTCAGAGGACACTCAAAGGGAACAACCCAACGGATACAGATGGACTCCACCAGCTTACTTGGCCAAGTTCTTCTCGTTCTTTACTTGTTGTAAGTGGCCTGGGTGGGCTGACTACTCTCTCTGAACATAATGCCTTTGCTGTAATTTTATCTTGGGGTGACCACAAAAACAAAGGAGACTGACATTCTCAGATTAGAGCAATAGTAGAAGATAAACTACCTCACCTGCTCAGCTGCATACCCAGGGGTGATAAGTAACTTGCTTCTACTGACTACCAGTAAGTTTTCAATATCATCAGAACACCTGAACCCTGAAATCTGTTGATTTCCCTGTTCCATGTTTATACAGTTATTGCTTAGCTATTCCCACTTCATTCTAACGGTCCCCAGGTCACTAGACAAAAACCAAACAAACAAAAAATGGAGAATTCCTACAGCTCGTAGTTTCAAATATGATTTCCATAAAGCTGCCCTCAGAATGAAGTGGAATGAGAGAATGTGGAAGCTTGAGGCCAGGAGAGATGGCAGGGACAATCCAGCTCAGGGTCTCCAAGGGGCTCCTTAGAGGATGCCACTTTGTGGAGGTCCTCACCTGCAACCATAGGATGTGGGGAGTGTACTAATATTCTATTGCTGCAAAACAAATTACCATAAATTTAGCAACTGAAAACAACATCCATTTAGTCTCCCAGTTCTGTAGGTCAAAGTCTAGTATGGTTGAGTTCTCTGCTGAGTCTCTCAAGGCTGAGTTCTTGCCTAGAGGATGTGGGGAAAATCCGACTTCCAAGTTCATTCTTGTGGCACCCATACGACTGAGGTCCTTGTTCTTTGCTGGCTGTTAGTGGGTCTGCTCTCAGCTCCTAGAGACCACCCCATTCTTTGCCAAGTGGTTCACTACATCTTCAAGCCATTGATGCTGTGTCATATCCTTGTGCTTCAAATCTCTGGCTTCCTCTTTGGCCAGAAACCAGAGTAAATTCTAATTCTAAAGGGTTCACATGATTAGGTCAGTCTCTCCCAGATAATCTTTGTCTTAAGTTCAAGGTATTTGGAGTTTTAAATACACTTCCCAAATTCCCTCATAGCAAGCAGTACTGAGATTAGTGTCTGACTGAATAAATGGGAGGAAGTGCACCTCCATGGGAATGGGGACTCTTGGGGACCTTCTTAGAATTCTGCCTGCCACAGGGGAATGGAGGTAGGGCTCAAGACACCCCCATTTTGCTTCAGCCAGAGTTGCCCCATTTTGATGGGTTTTCTATTTTGTACCTTCTTGTAAATTTTTCAGTGAACAATTCTTTGGTTTAAATAAGGACTGGGCTACACCCTCTTCCTTCTCTGACCCATGACCTACATTAACACCTGCATTTCACAGATGAGGAGACTGAAGGCCAGAGAGGACAAGGCATGTCCAGGAGGCCCAGTGGGTTAGTGGTGACTTTGGTACCACACACCAAGCCTTACTGCTCCATTTCTCTTTCCACATTGCCTCATTGAGAAGGTTGCCTTCATCCTTTCTCATCATTAAACAACTGTGAATTTCACGTTTTCTTAATTAGTCCTTTTTATGATCCCTGAAAGGTAGGAATTATTATTTCTGTAGGTTCTGTCCAATTCAAACCAGTATGAATACTTATGTCATGGAGTGCTGTGAGGAATAACTATTGACATTACTAGGAGAAGTAATTAATTTCCTGCCAAGGGTGCAGAGTCACAAGACATCCCGTACTTCTTTGCTTCGCCTCAGGGTTCCTTTCCTTCTACGGTGAGTGCTCACCACACAGCTCAGGAAATGCCAGGATCTGAGGTGGAGATGGGGTTTGAAGGGCAAGGAATGTTAAGAGGACATTGTGTTCTGTGACTGTTCTCTAAAGTCCAACCTGCGTGATACCCATGGGCAGTGGAAACCCCAGCAAACGGCCACTGCCAGGTCCCCACAGACCTAAACTCCCAGGCATCAATAACTCAACAGTCCCATTGGTTAAAAATGTGCCATTAACTCTGCTCCCTGAAGAAACAATGGGGATGACCTGGACAGGCAGCTTGAGAACACCAAACTCTGGGTCCTCATATTCACTGTCAGTGTTGCTCTCTCCTCCTGTTAAAATACATACTCCAAAAAAAAAATTTCATGAAAATGGACAATCAACAGTAATTATTGCTCCATGAAGATTAGGCAAAGGTTATGCCCATTCCAAAAACAGCATCTCTGAAAATTTTGGGATTACAACACGAAGTTGGAACTACATAGTACATTAAATTCAGTATGCTATACTCATGCATACACATAAACACACATACATAAATACATATAAAAAATAAATAAAAAGGAAACAAAAAT